>NC_089592.1:64441178-64760537 GCF_019320115.1 Miscanthus floridulus | reverse complement strand
AAGCAAACACGCCTAATCTTGTCTTGCCGTCAACTTGCCTGGCAGGAACAAAAAAAACTTGAATCAAGCTGTACATTTTAAAGAAAAAGATAGTACTTCCTACCAATTTAACTAAAAAAGAATTGAACAAATTATTGAATCAGTATAACACAAAGCCACCATAGCATATTAAAATGGGAAAGTACGTTCTTACCATTTCTCCAGCCGACAGTTAGGTTGGCAACTGTGGTTAAAAAAGCGACAAGCATTTCCTTTGAAAGTTGCATCAATTACAAAGTCCTTGCCGACTTTACACATGTAGAAATTCTGATCTCTGCGCTGTCTCATATCCAGAAGCCTATCTTCACACATTGCATCATCTATAACTGAAGGGCGATGTTAAAGGTAAAATATGAAAAATGGTGTGCGCTTTAGAATAAACGTGCAATTTAAAATTAAAAGGAAATATGATTTCAGCACAAATCTAGCCTTGTCATTAATACAATTATTTTTCATATAAACCAGCTTGTTAAAGCATACCACTTCAATTATGAATTTGTGGATAAGATAAGACCTAGCTTTTAATTCTAAGTTCTAACATATGAAAAGCTCTTCATTCTAATAGCATCATGCTTAGGAAATGAGAAAATTTTCAATGTTTTACTACCTCCATTCCAAATTGTAGACATAGCGAACTGTGTACCCAGAAAAGCCAAAATGATTTATAATTTGGAAGGCATGGAGTACAACATTAAAGAAAATATTTCAATAATCAGCATTGTATCATAAAAAATCCCAGGAGTCAGGAGAAAATAGCAAACAAATTGCAAGAGCTGCAGAAAAAAAACTAGGTATGTGAGACAGTTTTGGTACTCTGGAAGGAACCTCAATACATTTTATCCTGAAGAGCCATTCATAAGTTTGAAAGATAGTCACAATATGCAAAAAACCACATCAGGGAAGGAATTCATTGGATACTACATATACTAGCTTCCGTAACCACAGCTTAAGGCAAAGCTGAACGTCTGGTTGGTGGTTAACTAAAATAATGAACCCAATTTTTTTGGTGTAATTTACAATGTACTCCTCTTAAGAAAAATCAGTATTCAGTTTGAACAACCACCTACACTTCCCATATATTCAAATTGACATGTCTCATGTGAAAGAAAATTTCACATAAATAGTGCTACTGTTAAGTCCATGCGAGCAAATGGAACAGCAAATAAGTAGAGCACTGAATAAACTGCATCATATATTTAACAAAAGAAAAAACTCTGAAGAGCCCTTGTACCTTCTCCAACAAACTCTATCACAAAATCATCTTTCCCAATGGTTTCCAGCGCAATAGCGCCCCATCCACATTGCTGTGTCTACAGAATTAGACCATCAGGTAGTTACTTGGTAGTCCAAATAATTAGATGTGCCAAACAAAAAAAAAACTGGGCTAAATAAGGAAAACAGTAAAAATGATCTTTTATTGTTGGAGAACTGACTCTCGTGTTAAGCAAGAACATAGTTAAATAAAGGGACACTTGTGTTACTTTTCTTTGAATGAACAAGCACGAGACAGTGCTCATTTCATCGATAGAGAAGGAAGACACTTGTTCTCAAAGGGCTTGGCTTAGTGATATTCGTAGAGTACTTACACTGTACTTGTACTCTACGAATATCACTAAGCCAAGCCCTTTGAGAACACCAAGGCCTTACCTTAATGATCTCTATCTTTTTCTCTCTGCGAAATGGTTTGTTGGAGCACTTAACTGAGCAAGGACAATACAAAGAGCAGCTGGACATTGAAGATCTGCAATAACAGTCTTAAATTTCTGTATAAAAATTCAGCATATCATAGAAAATATTATATCTGCATTTATATCCAATGAACACGTACAAGATAACACAACAGTCTGTAGACTACAAATTACAAATACTCAGCAGGCACAAGAAGTGCAGCGATTGGAGTGTAGAAATCCATTCATGCCCTAATGATATGTGTTTTATTTACGAAACAGATTTATTTAGACTATAAAAACTTGACACTACAGATAAAAAAAATGGAAAATAACCAACAATCTTGAGCACAAGAAATGGGACGAGTAGTGAGCACAAGAAATACCTGCAGGAACAACTACTTTCACAGGTTGAGTCGTGGTCACAGCTGATGCATCCACCTTCAATTGCATCACCGTCACTTTCTTCTTGACAACATAAACATCTTAGTTCATTAAGGAAACGTCAATTGCATCTTCGTTCATTAAGGAAATGGCAATTGCTGTGGTTACAACTTATAATTAACAAACATGAGATACATATATAGTCGCAAATATTAAATTTACAGCTAACAAAGGATACTGTGCTTAATATGTACATATGGAGGTGGTTCGCTTTCAGTTTCCAGATCCTGTTATTAATAGGGTCAATACTGAACTCTTGGTCAGTGTAAGGGAGAGGTAAGCGCCGGAAGGCTTCCTGTACATTGATCAATTTCAGTAAGTCAAATCAAACAATTTAAAATAAATCATGACCTGCAAAACGTGAAAAGAGACAATATTAAAAGGCCAAGAGACAACTGCAATGTCCATAGTAAATTCATTCTTGAAGTTTTCTTATAAGAATTACATTGACAGTGAAGAGAAAACAAAAACAGAAGAATCTAACACAATGACTGATTGACTGTGCATCAATCCAACCTCATCTGAGCGACAAACTTGCAAAGAAGTTATTATTATAACTTGGAAAAACTGGAAAGGTTCTAATATGTTCAATAACAATGTAACAAATGATACTAGATATCGATCACCTTTATGTCATCTGTAGGGCCAGCATCCTGTAAGAAGCATATATCATAACATCAGCAAAATTACCAACAAAATAATAGTGTCAAAGCTTACTGCAAAAGAAAGGTCTAACAAACACGCATTCAACCTTGATAATACACAAAGAAGGTTCCAATATATTGAGTACTTTTAAAGTGCTAGTATGATGCAAAACACTTATAAATGTAGGTATGCAACTGTCTTAGCCATTCAGAGTGCCTGAGATGCATGGAAGGAATTGAAGAGGCACGCCTCTGGAGCCTTGCAGGCACTAGAGGTCTTGCCCACCTAGAGGTTGCTAATGGATAATAAACTGGTGTTTTTTGCCTTTCAATTAAATAAACCGATGGTTTTATTGGGTTAAGTTGTGGTTTAATGTAGAAGGTGCATTTATTTCCGGTTTGCGTGTGCGTGTGTGACAATGATGGTGGGTGTGTTCTAATTTATTTTTGTCTTCTCCTTAATGGAATGATAGGCAACTCTCCTTCCTATTGTTCCTATTGATGAAAATAGGATTTCCACACCCCCCCCCCCCCCCCCCCCCCCGAAATATAAAAAAAGGGAAAATGACTTGGTTAGACGATGGGTGGTGGTGATATGAGCTATCAGGTTTGAAAGTTCCGATCTATTTGATGGTTTTGCTAGTACAAGTACCTACATAAACTACATGGACGGGTTTAAAGACATATCATGTCAACAGCCAATAACTTTCATCATCGAATATTTTAATAAAAAAACTCGACTGGGGGGTTAAGACTGCCCCTCAACATTACAAATAAGAAGAAGGACCTTCTCACCCGGCCGAGAAAACCCCCGAACCCCCGCCCCCACCCTTACACGGTGGTTTTCCGTCGCCCAAGTGAGAATTGGGCCGGTGGCCCCCCCCCCCCCCCCCCCCCCCCCCCCAGTGCTTTGGTTATGGGGAAGGACGAGGGGATTTTTTTAACCTCAGCTTGAAATTCGCTCCCACGAGGAGTCGAACCCAGGACCTGAGGAGTGCCGCTGGGTCAACTAACCGTTAGAGCTAGGCACCCTTTGGCTCGAATATTTTAATACAAGTGCTTTTATGATTGTGAACTCTCTAATAATAAAATATTAAGCAAAGTGCGAAATTGTCTAACCCATGTTCTGCTACTGTAGTAACACGTATCTTCTCTTGAGGGGTTATGGTTCAGCTGCCAGATAGGGTTAATAGGTTTCTGGTTGACAAATCTTATTGGTATTGCACAGAGCTAAGATGTAGTTCTCATACATCATATAGGATTAACTTAACTGATAATTTCTTTTAACGCAATAGCTGAGCTGATAATAATAATGACTAAAGGTCTCAATAATTTCCTTGTGGACCATTCAATCTTATATTTTTCATTTCACAGGCATTGACGATGCTAACAACATATGTATATATATGAGTAATGAGTAACTGAAAACAAAGCAGAAAATAACGTGGATGCAGCATGGCATCAACCTCACTTGTTGATGGCCAAATACTCCAACAAATCATTTCCTTGAAAGATCTTCAGAATCAATCATCCTGTTCTTTAGTAAACATTCAGTACAAACAGGCATTGTGTGTTGTATGCGGTGTCTAGATGTCCTCCTTTTGCAGCAAAAACAAATCTATGCAGTTAAAAAGTAGAAGATAAACCATTGTTAGTTACATGAAAAATTATCTAGCACTTATATAAGAACAAAAAAAAAAAAAATCAATCGAAACCTGCCTGTTCGAGGAAAAAATAGGAATCCCTAGTATGTCATGGTATTGCTGACCTAAAAAATGGCCTCTGCCAATTTTCTGTAAAAACAGAAATGTAGTTTGCCTTACAGTATCTTTTTAGGACAAGACCACTGAATTTTTTTTTGAACGCAATGGCAGGAGCTCTGCCTTTCAATTAAGATAGGAAAAGAGAGTTTATGTACAAGCAAGGACACTCGAGATTAGAGTTTCAAATCCCCACAAGCATGTAAAGAAGGGACATGCGCGGCCCAAAGGGGGGGGGGGGGGGGGGGGGAACAGCTAAACATAAGCGAGTGCTCTCTTCCTTTGCTCTATGTCTTCCTTTATCCTTGCGGCTACCTGCGGCACCGTTTCTATCTTGTTGTCGAAGATTCTTCTATCTCTCTTTCCAAATATTCCAAAAGGTGTAGATTACTACCCCGTTAAGCCGCCTACGCTCAGATCTTGGCACTTTCCTCACCGCCTCTTCCCACCATGACCTGATATGGGTGGGGTCTACCTGTGGTTGCTGCTGAAGTTGAGTGAAGTTTTCCCACGAGAGGATTTGATCCCAAACCGCCTTTGCAAAAGGGCAACATAGGCATAGGTGGAGGGTGGTCTCTAATGGACTGTTGCACAGCACACACTGTTGTTGGTGTGGCCACCCTCTCCTTTGTAGGTTTTGCGCCGTTAGAATTTTATCTTGCACTAAGATCCAGGCGAAGATCTTGCATCTATTCTCCACGTGCGCTTTCCAAATCAAATCCGCACGGAAGTGGACGAGTGAGCCTTTGAATTGAATTCTGTAGGCCGAGCGGGTGGAGTAATTCCCATCCTTGGTCCATCGCCAGATGATGTTGTCCTGGACGCCATGTTGTAGGTGCACATCGTGTATTCGTATCCAAAGGGACACAAACTCCTCTATGTGAACAGCCGAGGTGATTTTCCTTCCTAGCTTGTGCATCCAATTGTTGTTCTGGAGCTCTTGTTGCACCGTTCGGTTTCTCCTTGAAACTAGGCGAAACAAGTTCGGGGCTAGGTACTTAGGAGCTTGTCCATCAAGCCAATTGTGGTGCCAAAACTTAGTTTTTGCACCGTCCCCCAAAGTTATAATGATTGAGGAGTTGAAGAGGAGACGATCATCATCAGAACATGGAAGCTCTGAGCCGCTCTTGGAATCGTCCACCCATTCTTGCCAAAGCCATCACAACCGGAGGGCTCTCCCAAATCTATCGATGTCAGGGACGCCTAAACCACCGAGGTCTTTTGGTCTGGTAACTGTTTGCCAGTTAACTAGGCAGTGTCCGCCATTGGCATTCTCCTCCCCCTTCCACAAGAACGATCTCCTGATTTTGTCGATCTTTTTCTTAGCCCATGCAGCCAGAGGAAACACTGTCAGGTGGTAGGTTGGCATGGAGGAGAGGACAGAGGTTACTAGAGTGAGGCATCCCGCTCTGTTAAGCCATCTTCCTTTCCATTTGGGTAACCTTTGCCCAATACGGTCTATGAGAGGTTGCACATACTGAATTTTAAAAAGGAAAGATAACTGTAGCAAGTGTCTTCCATCACAGCACCTACCAACACTACTACTTTCAAAGTCAGCATAAGGTCAACAAAACATGTTGCTGTTTGACCAGAAGAAAGCACAACTCAGTTATATATCCTGACTACACTCATTAAAACTAAAAAAAGTGAAACTGAAAGGCTATGAATGAAATGAAAGGAAATATTAGACCTAAAGCTTGGTTTCAGACAACTCACGTGCCGAGGGCAGCATCCATCAGTTTCTTCTGAACAAGCCTTGTGCAAAGTTACATCACAGTGATTAACTGAACATTGCATCTTTTCATCAGGCAGAATACTCTTTGAGCAAATCAGGCACTCAACCTAAATCGGAAAGACTTTTAGATTATTTTTACAGTAAATGAGTAGAACATCACAGCACGGTTTCTACCAATCAAGATTAGATCTGATACATAGGGCACCAGAGCAGTACTGTATGAATTGTGAAGACATTTTTTCTCCAGAAGCCTTTCAAGTTTATTACTCTTGACATCTTTTCATCATTCATTGACCAACCTTCTTTCTATCACTCTTCCATTATTACCACTAATGCTATCTGATGGTCTCCTGCCAATTCTATCGCATTTGGATAATCAGACACTCAGCAAACTTTCATATCATTATCGCCCAGAGAACATTCCAAAGTTGTATATATCCTTAGGAAAACCAAGAAAAATCTGCCATGTTCAATGCAACCCAGTTTATTCAGGTTGTCTATAGTCTATAGACCAACACTCATACCTGCGTAGAAACCACATTAATTTCTCATTCTATGTGGGTGACTGGGTGTACTCTGAATATACAAAAGTTAACCAAAAATTCCATGTATCTTATTTCTAATAAAATTCTCTGCTCTCCTCCTGTGGGAAACACTTGAATTCTACCACTGTCTTTGTGTTTTCCCTTATCCTTTCATCGATAGTGGTCCCCTCAATCTTAATCAAACGAGCTTACAAGGAAATGCAATTGGCTGCCTTAGTACAGTTGTGCTAAAAGGGTGGATTCTACTCCCAATTCCTATTGTCATGCGGTGGTGCTCCTATGGAGATTTAGTCCTTACTCTGCTGAATTAATACTGTCGGACCATTTTGTTAATTCTCCAAGTCCACTATATCTTCATTATCCGAATTCATGGATTTTCTTCCCCTATTGTGGAACTTATAAAAATGGTACAATATAAGTCTATAATGGCACTCGATGCCCTTTGTCCAGAGTCCTCTGACCTTTTACATTTTACATACTGGATACAAATTTTCCTTCCATCAGACCATCATCCCCATTGTTCATCCCTTTCTATATAGATAGACAAACACCTAATAATGCAATTGTCAAATTCCTGGATGAACCATGTTGGTAATTGTCTATATCACAAGCCAACCATCTCTACATTGGTGCCAGGAACAAGAACAATTTCAGTAAATGTTGGTCGATCTGTCACGAAAAGAAAACATGATGCTTTATGGATAACCCAAATTAATCAGTACTGTACAGTAATGCTACAATTGCTCAAAATTCAACATCATTGAGATCCAAAACTCTTGATTCCTGAAACATTAAGAAATCTAATGTATATAATGCACCCGCAATAATTTTTGGTTTATCCTTGTCAAAACAGTTCAGTACAGAAGTGTAGATGCTTAGATGAAATCAACTAGTATGTAGCTGCAAATGCACACCCATTGCACGGCAACACCCATTATACTGTATGGTACAAAATGTTTGCCAGGACCTAGTTTCATCAAGAACAGTCTAGTTTTTGATCTACCATGAAAGAACAGAACAGAAGAAGCAGCATTCTCTGAATTCAAAAGGATCGCATAGATCCAAAGTGAAATGGAGGTATATTACTGAATAGTTGCGTTCCATGAAGTGTTTCATATATTTTAGCACTACTATACATTCTAGGACGTGTAAAACCTAAACAGAGAACAAGAAATACGATCCTGGAAATGGTGAAATGGGGAAACTAGCGATTGCATAGTACAAGTATGGACGAAATCAGGTGTCACATTTTCATTTCATATCTTAGCAAGATAGTATCAAGCGCGAATATATTGTGAGTACAAGTCAAGAAAAACGTCCAGTCCCAACGCTTGAATGTAGAATTGGGCGAGCAAAACTGATAATATCAACAGTTCAAGTGTGTTCAACACCCCAGTTTACCCGAAACCAAAATACAGGATTCCGTGACCAAATCAAAGAAACAGACCAGTAAGGAGTCGAATAGAGCGTTTGTTTCAGGGCCAATTCGGACGCAACAACACCATAAGAGGCCAAAATTCACCTTGCATACAAACAATATAGAAAGGCAAATACGGAATAGAGAGACTCGTTCAGCCATGTACGCACCTTCCTGGGGCGCCTTTCCGGAGAAAAGGAAGGACGCACTCCTCCTCGGGGGCACCGGACGCCGCCTTCTCCTTACCCCAATCCTCCGCTTTCGCGCCAATCGACGTGGGCGGGGGGAGCCGTAGGGGACCTGCGACGCCTCCTTGGAGTGGAGGAAGACGACGCCGAGGGGAGGCCGCGGACACGGAGTTGGACTCGGACCGAGCGGCGGGGAGTTACCGCGCCGGATGAAGAAGGCGCATCCGCCTCGGCCGCTGGCGGTGGCGTAGACGCGCGCGAGGGTGGGAACGGTTGAGAGACCCGCCGCCGGATCCTGACCAGGCTTGTGGAGGGGCGTTGGGGCTGCGATGACGTCGAGGCGGTCTCGGAACACGGGGGCTGATCCTGATCGTCGTCCCGACGCGGGGGATCGATCAGACGAGTGGAACGGCGCCGCTGCGCCGGGGGCGCGGCGGAGGTGGAGGCCAGGGCGGCCTGAGGTGCCCCCATTTCCTTTGCGACGGCGATGGGGCGGTTAGGGCCTAGCCGCCTAGGGTTCCGTGCACGGCGCGCGCGATTGGAAACTTCGAGCAGTTGCGGAGGGGAGCGTCGAGGAGAGAGGGAGGCGGGAAGAAGAAGAGGGAAGGGAAATGCCGTTGCGGGGTTGGTCGGTTTCCTTTGTTTATTGGGCTTATTCGGGTCCATTTAGGGTGTGCAGTGATGGGCTACAACTGGAAAGGCCCAAATAAGGCATTGGCCTTCTTAAGGAAACAAGATCTTCAGGGTTTCGCACCCACGCACCGCGCCATCGCGCACGCGGGGAGGGAGGGCAAGTTGACGACGGCGTGCGACAACTCTGCTCCAGGCCGCTAGAACGCTCGGATTCGGCGGAGGTACGTGACCCCAACTTGGACGGTTTAATTTCCGAATTCGATTACATCTAGGTAGAGGGGAGGAGCCCTACCTGGCGCAAGCATTGCTGAGCCTCCATAAGTAAAGGCATCCTAAGCTGCTCTCGATGTATTGGCAGATTTGGCCCTTTTAGACATCTCGATTGCAACGAAAAATCGAATCTTTACCAGTAAGGAACGGAACGGGACCTCTGAATCTGGTTAACTCGGTGGAGGAGCACAAAATTGTCGGAGGGGGGATGTCCAAGCGGCGGCAGGAGCAGGGACAGGGGACCGGCAAGAGGTTGCAGAAGCAAAAGCATCTCTATCTGGTGCTGGATGATTGGGCCAAGGGCTTCTCGATCCATAAGATCGACGCTGCCGACCCTCACCTCTGGGAGCCCCCCGTCCCCCGGCTGGTGGCACCTGTGCCTTGTTGTCCCATGAGCTTTGCCGCCCTTGGAAGCAACATCGTCACTGTGAGCAACCGGCACCGCGGGACCCTCGTCTACGACACGGAGACGGCGGCGCTGGCCACCAGCCCTTGCCTCCCGGATCCGTTACTTGGTGGCGTTAACAACTTTGTGTCTGCCGCCGATACGCTGTATGCATTCGCATACTTCTTTGCCGAAAGGCAGCACTCCTTTGAGGTGATGTCCACGGCCGGCGCCAAGCAGGGTCTGCGTCTATCAACCCCAACTTTGGATTGGTCATGGCAAAGCGTGCCTTTCCCACCACCATTCAAGACGGATGAAGTGATTGTCTCCTACGCTCTTCACCCGGATGGACACACCATCTTTATGTCTGCCCACAGAACGCATATAGGTGACCGGACCTTCTCCTTTGACACCAGGTACTGCGAGTGGAGGTACCATGGGGAATGGGCGTTGCCTTTCAGACATGAAGGCTTCTTTGACAGTGAGCTGGATGCATGGGTTGGGCTTCACAAGGATGGTGGCATTTGCTACTGCCAAGTCATCTCCCACAGCAGCACAAGTTCCATGCAGCCGGACTGGAAGATGGTCAAGGACAAGCTGTGGAGAAAAGACATGGCTCGTGGGCCTACTCTGACGTACATGGGTGGTTCCAGATTTTGCATTGTGGAGTGTGTGGTGCGTGAGGAACTGGAGTATGAGGACGCCTTTGGTGACTGTGATGGTTGCATGCTCCATATCACCATGTTCGGCCTCAAGTACAGTCACAAGGGAGAGCTGCAAACCATTGGCCGCACCACATACTCCTATCTAGTGTCAAAGCATCTTTCGTCGTTTTCTCCTGTAGCCTTCTGGATGTAGGAATGGACCTGCTGTTTGGTTTGGTTGTATGCAATGCATACCTGTCTGTCCAATTACCCTGGATGTAAGTTATGTTTTATGGCAATAAAAAGTTTGGTTTGGCTGTATGCAATGCATACTTGTCTGTCCAATTACCCTGGATGTAAGTTATGTTTTATGGCAATAAAAGGTGCCTTCCTGTAATTTGTGGAAGCTGTTGACCTTTTTCTTTATGTGGCAGTTCACGGATATGCAGAGATGTCGAACTTTAAAGAACTAAAAACAGTTGTTGTGTGCTTCCCTTACAATATATCACTATATCATAATCAATGTGGATGATGCAATTCTAATCTATTCTCTCAATAAACAATGAGATGATTTCTGTCACTAAGCTATTAAAAAAAACTCAACTTGGGAGGGGCAAGCCGCCCCCTGGGCATTATACGTAAGAAGAAGGCCTTCTCACATAGGCCGAGAAAACCTCCGAACCCTGGCCCCGGCCCGACACTGGGAGCAAAGTTCGGCTAGGCGGCGACTACGCGCGCCTAGTCGCTGGGCGAAGCCCGTCGCCGCGACTAGAGGCTTAGTCGCGCGTCGCGGAGCTAGTCGGTGCTAGGCGGCGAGGAGGCGGCGCTAGGCGACGCGGAGGCGCGCTAGGCGAGCGCGGACGCGGCGCGTAGGCGCGCGAGCTCGAGGGCGGCTCCGATTTGGCGCCAAATCGGAGCGCGGGAGGAATTCCCGCGCGGCCAGGCCCGCGCGTGGCCATGAGACCCAGGCGCGGGAGGCTAATGGAGCGCGGCGCCATTCGCTCCTCCTCTGCTCCTCCCTTGCTCCCCGCCGGTCCTGATCCTCCCGTCGGGCGAGGTCCATCACGCCGGATGACCTCCTCCCCACCGGTCCTGCTCCTCCCCTGCTCCTCCTCTGCTCCTCCCCTGCTCCTCCCGCCGGTCCTGCTCCTCCCGCCGGTCTTGCTCCTCCTCTGCTCTGCTCCTCCCCTGCTCCTCCCGCCGGTCCTGCTCCTCCTCTGCTCCTCCCCTGCTCGTCCAAGCTCGTCCCCGACTCGCCGCCGCCGTCCTGCTCGTCCTCGACTGGAACCCCTCCCCGCCAGCCACCCCAAGTCCCCAAGGTGAGCTCCCTTCCCTCCCATGCTCCTCTCCCCTCCCATGCCGGCAGCACTATGACATGAAAATCATGAGTATGACACTATGCCGGCAGCACTACTGTATGCTTGGATCTATGTATATGTCATGAAAATCATGAGTATGACACTATGACATAAGAAATATTGTCTCATTTCTGGGAAATTAGGATCCAGCTAGTGGATCTATGTATATGTCATGAATGGATATGATTTATTGATTTACCAGTGCATTGTTGTCATTTTACTTATAACTTAGCAAGAATCATTGCAGCAAAATCATAGCAAAATAAAGTTGGATTCTGAGAAGTATGACTGAACTCTTGAATTTGTTACTTATAAGTTATAACAAGTATGACTGAACTCTTGAATTTGAATGTAGGATGTCGACAGAACAAGGTGTTTCTGCACTAGATGCAACAGGCACTGAGGCAACTAATCTCCTGAAAAGGAACTCAGATGATGTTGGATGGGAGTATGGTGTTCTTGTTGATGCTAGCAACAAGGACAAGGTGAAGTGCAAGCTCTGTGACAAGGAGATGAGAGGAGGGATTCATAGGTTGAAGGAGCATTTGGCTCATGAAGGAAAGAATGTGAAGAAATGCACAGCAAGAACACCACAGGCTATGGAGGCTAAAGAGAAGTGCAAGAAGGCACTAGCTGATGCAAAAAGGAAGAGGGAGGAGAAGACTGTTCGTGAGCTAGAAATTAGAGAGGAAGTTCATGTATCTAGGGTTGGAACAGATTCAGATGAAGTTACATGTGTTGGAAGTTCAGAGCCCCACAAATTAGGACCCATTGACAAATGGACACGTGCTATTGATCCTAAAGCTACCAAGTCTGATTCTTTGAAGCAACAACAGCTGAACAAGGAACTTTGGAAAGAAAGAACCAATGAGGTGCATAAGTACATTGCAAAATGGGCCTATACACATGGTAAATTGCTAGTATACTATGCTGTTTTTACATTTCAAAGTTCATTAGATGTTGTTTTCATGTACTGAACACTAATTATGCTTCTTTCAATGTTGTGTTGGCAGGAATTGCTTTCAATGCATGTGATAATGATGAGTTCAAGCAAATATGCGAAGCAATTGGACAGTTTGGTCCAGGACTTGTACCTCCAACTCAGGATGCACTGCGAGGGAAGTTGCTGGAAGAAGGATATGAAAGAACCCAGAGTTTGCTGCAGGAGCGTGAAGCCGAGAAGATGAAAAATGGATGTTCTATTATGACTGATGCTTGGTCAGATAGGAAGAGGAGAAGCATAATGAATCTGTGCACCAATTGTGCTGATGGAACCTCCTTCATCAGCTCTAAGGAGATGTCACATGTCTCACATACCAGTGAGGTCATCTTTGATCTTGTGGACAAAGCAATTGAAGAGATTGGTCCAGACAATGTGGTGCAAGTAGTGACTGACAATGCCTCTAACAACATGGGAGCAAAGAGGCTATTGGAAGAGAAGAGACCACACATATTTTGGACCTCTTGTGCAGCTCACACAATCAACCTTATGCTCCAAGGAATTGGCAACTTGACTCGGTTCAAGAAAGTGGTTGACCAAGCAAAGACATTTACCATATTTGTCTATGGCCACACAAGGACATTGGAGTGCTTGAGATACTTCACAGAGGGGAAAGAGGTAGTGAGGCCAGGAGTGACTAGGTTTGCTTCAAACTTTCTCACTTTGAGTAGCATGCAAGAGAAGAAGGACCAGTTAAGGAAGATGGTGGTTCATAGTAGGTGGGACTCATTGAAGGATGTGAAATCAAAGAAAGGAAAAGAGGCAACAACAACTATATTGAGTCCAAGCTTTTGAAAGGATGTGAAGCTAACATTGACTGTTTTTGAGCCATTGGTCAAAGTCCTCCGTTTGGTTGATGGGGATGTGAGGCCATCCATGGGTTTCCTTTATGGACAACTACTAAAGGCAAAGAGACAGATCAAAGAGGCCTTTGAAAATGTTGAGGCTCGGTTCAAGGATGTAATAGCTGTTATTGACAAGAAGATGAATGGAAGACTTGATTCTCCATTGCATTTGACAGCCTATTTGTTGAATCCTCACTATAGCTATAGTGACCCATCAATCTTTGATCAGCCCAAAATATCAGAAGGGTTTATATCTTGTGTTGAGAAATTTTTTTATCATGATGAGGACATGCAGCATATGGCTGCCAACATTGAACTAAAGAAGTTTCAGAATAGAGAAGGACCCTTTAGCAAGAAGCTTGCTAGGAATTTTGAAAACTTTGATTACAACCCAGGTAGAGGTACTTCCTATGGCTCATGGCTGTTTGTTGTTTGCTGTTTTCTAAATTAATAGAGGTGTTTTTTATTTCAGCATCATGGTGGAGACTGTATGGATATGAAACACCAGCTTTACAGAAGATGGCTACAAGGATCCTATCTTTGACATCAAGCTCTTCTGGTTGTGAAAGAAATTGGAGTGGGTTTGAAGGGGTTAGTACCTAACTACCTATCTATTATGATTTATGAACATGTTTCAGGCTTTCAGCAGCATTACAATTTAATTGTAGAACTGAGAATGCTCTTTTTAAATTGTAGATACACACTAAGAAGAGGAATAGGCTTACTACAACCCACCTCAACAAGCTGGTGTATATCCAATTCAACTCCAAGCTGCTTAGTAAGAGAGAAAAGATGAAGTCAAACAAAATCACTGAGATACTTCAGTCTAGTGATACAACTGAAGCTCAAGGTTTTCTCCAAGAGGGTGGGAATGATTGTGCATTAGCTGACTTTAGAGATGGGGAGGAAGATGAGATGGAAGGTACCGGGATACATTGGTCTGTCATTGGAGAGGCAGTGGGAGCAGATGAACAGCTTGAGCTGCGTAGAAGTGCAAGAGTGAGGGAGCTCTATGAAGGAGAAGACTTTGAGTCTGAAGAAGAAGAGTATGACGATGAGGATGTGAACTACAGTGACGAAGAAATATGAACTGCAGCTTGTATTGTACTGTCCTTTAGTTATAAATTGTGTTGTGCAGCTTGTATTGAACTACAGTGAGTGAGGGAACTATCAACTATGTGCTTGTGCTGTCCTTTATTTATAAATTGTGTTGTGCACTTGTATTACTGTCCTATCCACTTGTATTGTAATTACCAGCTGCTGATATGGTGTGCTCATGGATGGGAGGCTGCTGAAATCATCCAGATAAGTCACAACTTAGTGTTTTCTATTTTTTTTGGATGACCAACTAGCTGTCTATTGACTAATTTACTAACTACTAGCTGTGAAAATGTGTTGCAGGAGGCAGGAGCTAGGAACATACAAGAAAGCAAGAGTAAGCCAGCTAGGAATTAGATATGTCTACTGCCCTCTTTTTCTACTTACTCATTACTGTGACTCATATAGTCATATATAGTAGTTATATACATAATATATATATAATTTATGGCTATATTGCCAAAACGCCTAGGAAAACGCCTAGGAGCGCCTAGGACCGAGTACTCCCGACTAGGCGCTAGGCAGTGGGTCAGCGCCTAGATTCCGCCTAGCGCCTAGCTGAACTTTGACTGGGAGACGTAACCCGTGAGATGGGCCGTCTCCTTTAAACCAGTGCTTTGGCACCCGGGGCCGGCGAGGGGATTTTTTTAACCTTCAGCCTGAAATTCGCTCCCACTGAGAGTCGAACTCAGGACCTGAAGGGTGCCGCTAGAGTGACTAGCATATCTCAGTTAACCAACTGGACTAGCCATCCTTTGGCATCACTAAGGTATAATATGTTTACAGTCTGACTTTGTAAAAACCAGAGGTTTCATAGGTTGCTAAAGTATAACTCTGGTTATAGCACAAAATGTCTGCAGAACATAGTCTTCAATTCCTTCTTGATCCTGGAACTGCCTTCACTTCATGAAAAACAACAGTAGTATCATAAAAAAAGTAAATAGAAACAATGGTAGTGTCAAGTTGTTCATATGCCATAGTAGGTTGTCAATTGAAAATCGTGTACTACAGTATAATGGACCATACCATAAAGTATCCTGTGTTGCAAGTTGCAACCATGTTTGGTTCACAGAACCAATTTTCCCATATGAAAATGTCTAGTTTCTAGCTGAAGGAGTTAGACATTCACTTGAAATAGTGTCAGTGCTTCAATAATCAATATCCAAAGGATGCTTGGCATGTAGTCAGCTCTTACAGTTCAAGTTTTCAACACCCCTATAGATATCCAGTTAAAGGCAGATTCATATATGTTGTTATATGTCTGGTTCTTTAGTTATTTAAGTATTACATAGTGCCTGTTTTTTTTATATCGTAAATTCAGACCCCATGAGTTTGGATATAATATTTATATCTTAAGTGTTAAGTCAGCTTGAGATGCGGCATCAGTTCTTCCAAAAAAGTGGCATGATCTGTGTTTCATTCTGGTACTGTCATTTGTAGATAGGATCAGAAATATGTCCTAGCATTGATCACTTCAACCATTGGAATTTACATATATTCTTTGTCCACAACCGTGATGTGCGTTATTCCCAAACTTCAAGTGAATAATTATTCTATACTAATTGCATTGATTTTACTGCTTGTGACACATCATGGAGCTCACCTATTGAATGGCAAACTCAGTTGCATTGGAATTTTCTTCATAGTTCTCATCAGAATGATTTTCTATTTTAAATCTTAGGTGGCAACTTACTATTTAAGTAGCATGTTCGAGAGAAAAAAATCCAGCTCTCCTACGTGTTAAGAAAATAAAAAAAAAAACTATTGAACTAGCAAGGTTGCCGGCACATTCGTTTCACTGTTTCATGATATACCTCTCTTGAGTCATTTGGCATATTAAAGTATAGTTCAGAATTTTGGAACATATACGGTACTTCTCTCATTGCTATGGTTATGAAGCTCCTTTTCAAAAGAACCATCTTATTGTACCAGAAAATTTTAGCTATACATGCCTTTGGCTAACTTAGTGGCTTTTACAGGATATTAGTATTTGTTCAAAAAAAAAAAAGGAGATATGAATTGTTCCTGGGCTTGCTTCTCGCGTATGTACTTCTTGATTTAGCAATTTAACATACTGTGTCGTTCTTAATTTGGCAGATTAAGCATTTTGATTTTTTTAAAAAATATATTTGTGAGGACTTCCTGAGTTCTATGCTCATTAAGATGTTATTTGTCAAGCATTTGTCAGTAAGCACTTGGATTTCTACTTTTTTTTTGCCACAAATTCTATATGGTTCTATGCACTGCGACGCACCAGATCTTCATCGCATCATGGCTAGGTGAGTGTCTGCTTTACCGGAAAAAAAAATCTTCTCGGCTGAATCACAACATGTTTACTTTATAGTTTATTAGGACAGGGAAAGCATCTGTTACTGCATTATGACATGGAGAAAATGTCAAATTGTTTGTGAAGCAATCTTACTTTATACTTCCTAATATTCTTTTTTCGAGAAAAAAGCTTCCTAATATTCTTATAGCTGTGTTTATCTTTCTGCAGTATTTGTATCAGATCATAACAGGGTATTTATTTAATTAAGTTTTTCCATGATTTAGTAGTTCTATCTATTCCTATGTTTCAATTTTCCAAAAGAATCACCGTGTCCTAGGTGATTGATGTAAAGCCAGAACATCTTAGCAGCATCGACCATTTTTCTCTATGTGCCAGTCACTTTGCTGTGTTGTAACTTGTAAGCTCTCACTATTTTAGATGTAGAAATCTTGTTGTGTCACTGGGCCATCTTGTCATGCATTTCGTTTCCTTCTGGCACAAGATCACAGCTTCAGGTCTGTGACGAAAATTCACACTTGTGTCCAATTTAAGTACATTTGAACATAAAAGTAATGTTATAGTCGCAAAACACTTCACAAAATTTTGAAATTTTCTTAGATTTAAGCTCTTGGGTCCAATTCAAGTGCATTTGAACATAAAAATACTGTTGTAGCTGGAAAAACTTTCAGATCTTGGAATTTTGCTCTTAAGATGAGAGCATAACACTTCATCCTATCTAGGTCTGACAAAATGGTTTCATTCTATGGATGCCTAGTCTCCATCAACTTATTGTACAGGATAGTATTTTTCTTTCTTGTTTATAGGATAATATGCACTGAGCAGTACTGATTTATGGCCCGGATTTACTTGGTACTGATTCTCTAAATTATAAGTTTGTTCCATACTATTCATCCCTAAATTTATAATCATCTTTTGTTTGTTTTACTAATGTGATGAGCCAAAATTGATATGCCTATGACACGCTATGGCTTGTTAGCATGAACAACTTTGGTCACACCCAATTACCACAGTTGGAATTTCATTAAGGTCTGTAATGGTAATGTTCTGCCATGCTTCACTTGCCGCGGTTGTCCTTCTCGAACCAGTCTTACAGCCTGTTCGGTTGGCATGGACACTATTTACATGAACCAGCCGGCAGTACTTCTCTCTCACATAAACAAACCAGCAACGATACGAATCAGCCCCCTCACATAGACTTATGTCAAGCAAGCTTTTGGTGATGGTTGAAACTGGACTTATGTCAAGGAAGCTTTTGGTCATAACTGAGGAAGGTATCATCAAATTTACTATGTTCGAAGGATATAGGTTTAGGTGTAACAATATGCAATTTGTTTATTATTGTTCTTGGTTGCTCACTTCATCAACTAATTTGGAGGCAATTAAGTCTTGAACAAATATATTTTGACTAATGGACGAAGTATTATTTTAGAAATCAATGCATGAATGAACAAAATTTATTTTCCCTTCTTGATAAGTAAAGAGTTAAATACACCATAGGTCTATTAATTTTGTATGGTGTGTCATCTAGGTCCATCAACTTTTAAACTGCATTTTTTGATCCATTAACTTTTGATGGTGTGTTATCCAGGTTCATCAACTTTCAAACTGTATCAGGTCAATCAACTTTTAAATTATATTTTTGGGTCCGTAAACTTTTTAATTGCTTCACCGTAGGTCCATACCTCTTCTTTTAGCGAATAGATATGACATGACACGCTAAAAAAGTAGCCACCGTGGAGTACAGGACGAGATCACCATCCAGAGATAATCTTCAATATAAAGAACCTGATGGGATCACCATCTAGGGTTTCTCGAGAGGCGGCTCGTCGGGGAATAAACTCCACAATAAAATCCAGTCTAATCTACCCGAAATAAGGCCGAAGGCCACAGGTATGGGCACGCAGGCCATCTAACCCAAACAAAACTCGGACTCCACCAACCCAACTAGGACCGATTGACTCTGAGTCCCTGATTCGGCTAACATGCATAATACGTCCAAACGCAGCCACCAATTTGATTCACATACACAGGTGCACACAGGCACTAAAAGCTAGATGCTAGATAAAAGATCGTGTATCACAACTAGATAGGAAACTAATGCATGAAAATAATAAAATACTATGGCAAGGATGCTAATCACGTTGGAAAATTCCATTGATGATAGTCGAGCAGTTGTAAATTTCTCCATGTCCACAATATATTTATCCTTAAAATAATAGTCCTAAATTTAAGACCGAAGGATATTAACGAATTACCAGCTGCTATATTTGAATTATTGCTAGACAAGTCTCCATGAACATCTTGAGGAGCCATGAACTCATCGCCTACTCCATGGTGGCTGCTTATTTGGCGTGCCATGTCAGATCTATTTGCTAAACAAAAGGGTATGAACCTACGGTGAACTAGTTAAAAAGTTTAGGGACCCAAAAATATAATTTAAAAGTTGATGAACCTGGATGACACACCACAAAAAGTTAATGGACCTAAAAATACAGTTGAAAGTTGATGGACTTGGATGACACACTGTTAAGTAATCTGCTGCTCTCCTCTATACGACGTGGCAGGGCCAGACACCGAAAGGGCTCCCCTACTGCTGCACTATAGCCACTGCAGGGGCAGGCGCCTACAGGCTCACCTGTCGCACTATAGCCACAGCAGGGGCAGGCGCCAAAGTCAGCCCTGTTGTCACATCTAGTAACTGTAGCAGTATGACAGCCTGATATGTCTGTGCACTAGGATTAGATGTGTAGAGTTGTATAGATAGCTTTCTACTGCAACTTAGTAAAGTGAGCGAGTTCAGTTTTGCTATCTCCTCTACAAAGCTCTGGCCAATGCTGGTGCTTGTGCTGTGTGTGTACACTCCATTCTCCCTCTATTCTTCTACCTCTAGCCATAGCGTGTGGTCGGCAACGCCGGTGAGCGATCGGCTCACCCGTGTGGAAGTTCCAGGGGCAAACAAGTGGTATCGGAGCCGTACAAGCGCCATCGCCGGACTAACCGCTGGCGATGACGGACGGTTCAAAGATGGACGATAGCAGCGGCGCTGCTGGGGCTGCCCAACCACGATAGGAGGTCGTTGTGTGCATGGTGCGGGAGGTCAGCAACATCAGCTGGCCAACGCTGACTCGCACCAACTATGGCGAGTGGGCGATGTCCGTGAAGGTCAAGCTCAGAGCCCGATGGCTCTGGAATACCATTGACAAGGGCACCGACAATGAAGAAGATGACATGTCAGCGTTGGAAGCCATCCTCGTTGCTGTGTCAACGGAGTATAGGGAGCCATTGGGGGCGAAGAGTTCTGCTAACGAGGCGTGGGAGGCCATTGCGGCGATGCGCGTCGGTTCTGACCGCACAAAGAAGGCGACGACCTAGCTGCTGAAGCAGGAGTACGCCAACCTCAAGTTTAAGGATGGTGAGTAAGTGGAGGACTTCTCCCTCTGCCTACAAACGCTTATCAGCAAGCTAAGGAGCCACGGTGTCACCATTGACGAAGAAGAGCCGATCTCCAAGTACCTCCACTCCATGCCGGTGAAGTACATCTAGATTGCTCTCTCCATAGAGACGATGTTGAACTTGTTCACCCTCACCATTGAGGATGTGACAGGCCATCTATGGGCGGTGGACGAGCGCATGGAGTAGGCCACAACAATGATGGACATCGGCAAGCTGCTGCTGACTAAGGAGGAGCGGGCTTCCCAGATGAAGGAGAAGAAGTCTGGGGAAGCCTCCTCTAAATCGCCAAGAACGATTTTTCCAAATCGCCGAACACGTTAACTCCAAATCACAGAACATGATTCCTCCGAAACGCCGAACACGTTAACTCCAAAAATCGACGAACACGATTTCTCCAAAAAATCGCCTATTATGTTTTCTCCGAATCACATAAGTTTTTCCTTCTAAAAACGACGACGATTTTTGCACTCCAAATTTCGTAACATAGCTCACCGATCGTCGAGCAACACACGTTTTTCTTTTCTGTTTTCTACGAGGAAGACCTAGTCTCCGATTACTTCCTACACGCGCTAAGGGGCTCGGCGCTCTGCGTTTTGGTTGGTCGGCTGCGGTTCCTTGGTCATGCCTGTTAATCCTACACGTGTCAGGGTCTCTACGCTCGACGCTATGGACTATGGGCTAATCAAGGCGTAGACTTTAGGCATAGACTAACTGCTCGGACGCCACTTTAACTATTTTTCTTGGCAAGTTACTCAAATCGGCGGCTGGGCAGCATGTGTTTTGCTCTGATAATTATGGAGGAAACCAGGGCTCTAACATCCCACCACACGTGCTATAGGCTCTGTGCTCTGTGTATTGGGCGGTAGGCTATGGTCCTATTGTAACGCTTGTTTTCCCAACATGCACATGGGCTACGTGCTCCGCGTTACGAATTATGGGCTAGCTAAAGCATCAGGTTTTGTGCAAACTAACCGATCGAACACTGCTTATATTATGCATAATGGCGTCGGGTTGTTAATACAAATGACTCTTCATCGCTAAATAAAGTAAGTAGTACAGGCGACAATATCCAAGCAGTTCATTAAGATTCGCCACCAGCTTCTATTTCGCCAAACAGGTCTATATCGCCGACAAGCATTTTTGCTGTATCTTCAACATCATCCTCCAGTTGCTGGGTTTGCGTGTCGCTCAGCCCATCTGTGAACCCACCACCTATTGACTGGATGTCGATAGATGGATAGTGGGACCGAACCACTGCAAGGGCATGAGTAGCGGCGGTCAAAACGACGTCACGGTTGAAATTTTTGAAATTCTCCCACGCTGCCTTGCATCTCTGAATGATGGTGTCTGGCCCTTGCTGCCTACTGTTAGGATGGGGTGCTGGTTCAATGTCGACGCAGTCGAGTACTGGTGCTATTGCGGTGGATATAGTGGTGAAGTTGTCTTTCTGGACTTTGGCTTCCTGTACCAGCACATCGAACTGTGCCTTGGTTTTATGACGGTAATCTACAAAAATTAGAATGGTTCGTCAGACCAAAAAAGTACTACAACATTACTTCTGATCAGGGGGTATCTACCTTTCAGTTCTTTGGCCAGTTTGGCTGCTCGCTCCGACTCTTTCGCTTTCTCTTGTCGAATTTGCTCGACGGTCTGGCGAAGCTGGCTGAGTTCTGCGTCTTGCTCTGCAAGCGCAACAGTTATCATAACAGCGGATTGGAAAATTATTGCAAAGTACATTATGTAGTAAGGCATACCGGATTTCTGTTTGGATACATCCTCGAACTGTTGGCACTTTCGATCGAGTTGCTCGGATTTATTTTTGAGTTCTCTGGTTTTCTTGCCCAATTGCTCGGACATATTTTTTAGCTCCTCGGACACAATCGCCAGTTGCTCGGACTTCTTCTTCAGCTGCTCGGATGTAGCCGTTAATTGTTTGAACAGAACCCCCTTCTGATGTTCAAGGTCCTGTGAGTTAGACTCTGCAAGGTCCCGCTCACGCTGGGCCCTCCTAATATCCTTCTCTAAAAGATTTAATGCCTCCCGGAGTTTCTTGTTTTCCTCGGCGAGGGGCTCCATCCTCTTCATCAGTTGATGCCGCTGCTCGGCTGTTCGAGCTATCCCCTACAGATGAACAATGCTAGAGATAAGCCATGGTTTCCAAAAACATATATCAGTGTTTCAGGTGCGGTACTCACCTCGATTTGAGTCATAACACCAGCAACGGCGGATTTTAACCTCTTTATTTCCCTAGTGGTGTCTTCTTCCTCGACAACTACCACCTCTTCCTCGTGTTTTCGGAGAATCCGGATGGACTAGGGCTTGGGTGCGGCACGCTCAATCTCCACAACCTCGTCCTCCTCCGTCATCGATTGAGGGACCACTGGGGGACTCCATGGTCGGATAGCTGCTCCACCACTCCTGGCATCACTATGGATGGTGAAGGGTGCTCCTCGGCCGTCGATGGAGTTGCATCCTCAGCCTCCGGTGCATCAACAACAGCTGTTGTTTCCGCTTCCAAAGTACCGACCTTTTCAGTCGTAGCCTCGAACGTAGTCACCGACGCGCCTGTCGTGTGCGCTAATGATTCACCGTCGCCAGGACCGCTAGCAGCGGTAGCTAGACCGTCCTCTGTTGGTCGAGCACTCGGGGACTCCCGGATAGGGGCAGTTGGCATTTGTTCTACTGTGGGTACGGGCCTCGGCGTTGCCCTATGTAATATCGGCTTTTCAGTAATCAAGAAAATTCAAAGAACAATATTATTACTCCAAGGCAAATATACTTACGGTTTGGTTTTTTGATTAATTTTTTTGAACCGGCGATGCCTGCCTGATCCCCCAGGCGCTGTTGCTTGGTCCGCCTGATGGGAGGACTCCTGCTCCTCTACAATAGAGTGCCGCTCTGCTTGGTGCCCTGGGGCCACTTCTGTGTGCTGCTCTGCGGTTATCCCCTTACTACTCGGGGACTTTGGTCGTCTACGCCGCTGGGACTTCCATCATTGCCTGCACAAAGCTTCTCCTCGCTTGTTGCTCGAGAGCTTCAGCATTCATCGATGGCTCTTTCGTGCTCGACGGATGTGCTGCCTGGTCCTCGTCATCGTCCGACCACTCTAGCACAGCGTTTCTTCATGGTCGAGCGGTTCAGTCTTCACCAAGCGTGACGCCGCCCGTTTTTGGTGCAGTAGAGCTTGTGGTTTTTCTCCTTTTTTGGACCGGCTCATCTACTGCCGGTCTTTTCCCGTGGATCTTCTCCAATGCTAGGGATGGACTATCCGATGAGGTGCTCTGCTCCTCCTCTTCGGACTATAGCGGCCGCCGAATGTCCACTCCTTTCGGCCAATCGGCTCTCGGCACGTTTGAAAAGTATATTGCCCTATCCTACAAATGGATCTTTATATAACTAAGTCAGTCCTTTGCTCGAAAATTGATGCCCAAATAATGCAAGGTGAAAGGGTTACCTAAGGAGGTGGATTGGTACAGTTGAAAGCCTTCATTCCTTTTGGCAACTGAATAAGACATTGGAAGTAAATAGGTCCATGGCACGGTCTATTACTTGTTTCTTCGTTAGACGATCTATGTTTTCCTGGGTACTGTCGTTGTCGCCTTTATAGTCGAACGCCGGGTGGGCCCTCTCTTTGTAGGGCTGGACGCACCACACTATGAAGCTAGCTGCCACTAGTTCACCCCTAAGCTCCACGCCCTAATCAAGTCCAGAAGTTCCATTACCTGCTCGATGTCAGCATTGTTGGGTCTCTCCGACCAGTTACTATGATTAATCAGGATGTGGTGGATGTCGCATCGAATCATTGGGTGACTTTGTTTGATATAGAACCATCTGGCGTTCCAACCTTTGAGGGAGGTATTTAGCGGTATGCTGATATATTCACTGGCCATCCCATTCCTGAGTTGTAGGTACATGCCGCCGACCACCTTGGAACCGCTGCCCCCTTCTTCTTCAGACAGAACAGGTGCCTAAAGAAGTTGAAGTGCGGAAGAACATCGAGAAATGCCTCGTAGAAATGGATAAAGATAGACACGTGCAGGATGGTGTTGGGATGCAGATTGCAGAGGCTAATCGCCCAAAACTCCATAAGATCCCTCAAAAAGGGGTGGATAGGAAACCCTAATCCTCGCCAGAAATAATCTTCAAATACTATAGCCTCATCAGTATGTGGTGTTGGGAAGGGCTCACCACTAGCCGGCCGCCATCCAGCAGTGAGGTGGTTTGGGAGAACGCCCACCGCCACCATCCTGTTGAGATCCACCGCCACCGTCTTTGACGGCACCCACTCCTCATCGTGGCTGGCTCCGGTAGCCACCTTCCTCGGCTTTGTGGCTCCTTTTTTCAGCGCCATTCTCTCCGAACTGGAACTAGGTTGGAGGCGAGTGCTCGCGATGGTGCAGAATGTGGAGCGTAGGGATTGCGAAGGAAGGAAGAAAGGTAGATTGAGTGAGGTAGGAGGCGATGTATGTGGCGGCGCGGTTATAAAGCACTTCCTCCAGTTTTCATTGCGTCTGAGGGTTTTTGGGAAACCGTTCCCGCTATTAGCGCTACTTCGACTCCACCAACGTGGTTTAATGGGCTGCAAATTGGGCTATCACGTAATAGTAGCCTACGTCGCTCATTTATCGCCGCCAAATATTCACCGATTTCTCCGCAATTTAATGAGGCTCAGTACCCGATGCTGCACAACCATTACTTCGATTTTTTCTCCACGGCTTGATTTATCCAATATCTACGCCCGACACACGAGGACTGGTTACCTGCTTAGCTGGTTCAATATTTTTTGAGCCTAGCACCACGTGACTACGTCACCTACTGTTAGGCTCGGGGACTAAGTGAGCACACTTCACCTTGCGGTGAATGTGTTTGTTTTTCATCTCGAGGCTACGCTCAGGGACTGGTTACCTGCTCGGCTAGTTCAATATTTTCTGAGCCTAGCACCATGTGACTACGTCACCTACTATCAGGCTCGAGGACTAAGTGGGCACACTTCACCTTGCGGCGAATGTGTTTGTTTCTTCTGAAAGACTCCGAGCCTCTAAAAGTTAAACCAAGGTATCTTTAACCTCGTGGTCAGACTCTAAGTGGGCACACTTCATTTTACCGCGCAGGAATTTTCAATTCTAAAGTTGAGCTCCTTACACCCTTATGTCAAGCCATGCTCGGAACACACTGGTCGGCGATGGTGCATGCTGCTCGGCAGCTGCTCACAACTGCTCGGCGATTCATTATGGTGGTCGGACCATGATTTGGACAGCTCGGTTTTTGTTCGCACCTGCTCGGAAAAGTTCAAGACGGTGTTGCTCAACGGGTACAAGGCGCTCGGGGACTAGCTGTGGGGGGTATGACCCTGGATACCCATGGCAGGCCACATGGGCTACGCCTCTAGGGGCGGTCCAGCCCACGAGAAGGAGCCTTGCGGGGCACGATTCTGCTTGGCGCCACCCGCAAGGCATGGGGAGGATATCCGGAAGATGTTACATGATCTGATAGGATATGTACGATCCCATGTTTCTTGTAATCTGTTATTACTTTCCGGTTATCTCTTAGATCTAACCGACTTGTAACCTTGCCCCCCGGACTATATAAGGCGGGCAGGGACCCCCTACAAAATCATGGCAAATCATACGATAGCTAATACAAAACAACAGACCACAGGAGTAAGGTATTATGTCATGCTGACGTCTTGAACCTGTATAACTCGTGTGTCTCTGTTGCCTTCTTGTTCTTGATTACACGCTCCTCTGCCAATCAATCTACCATCGCGGGATACCCCTCGGTGGACTGCCGATGATATTCCATCGACAGCTTTCCCGTTTTGCTGGGAAGTATAGGGGCACGACATGCAGAGAGTGATGCCATGAGCAATAAAGAAAGCACGAGAGGTGGAGTTGTCAAACTCACGATCGTTGTCACATTGGACTGATTTAATGGTGCAACCGAATTGGGTAGACATATGAGCGAAGAAATTAGAAATCGTGGGGAATGTATCGGACTTAGCGCGAAGGGGAAAAGTCTAGAGGAAATGAGAGCAATCATCAAGAATAACTAAATAATATTTGAAACTAGAGACACTAACAACAGGAGATGTCCATAGGTCACAATGGATTAAATCAAAATTCTTGGCTGCTCTAGATAGCGAAATAGAAAAAGGGAGACAAATATGACGCCTAAGCTGATAGGCGTGGCAGAGGGAGTTATCTTCAGGCTTGCTGTAGACAATGGAGGAGGACTACGCAAGGGACTGAAGAGTGGCCTTACCGGAGTGACCGAGGCACCTGTGCCAGGTAGTTGGTGAAGGAGTGGCGACAAGGGCGCAGGAGCCAGTGGTGGATGAAGGGAGCTAAAGAGTGTAGAGAGGCCCCATGCTGTTACATCGGAGGAGGGTGTTCTAGGTATGGAGATCCTTCATAGAAACACCAAGAAGGTCAAACTCGATAGAAACACAATTGTTAGTAGTGAATTTTTGAATCGAAAGGAGATTTCTGATAATGTCGGGAGCTACAAGGACATTGTCGAGGCGAAAGGGTCTAGGAAGGACAGAATAGCCAATGCTAATAACAGGGAGGGTGGCCCCGTTGCCTATGACAATGGAGGAGGGAAAGGAAGAGAATGGTGTAGCGGTGACCATACCAGGGTTGGTGGTGATGTGGGAGGAGGCGCCCGAGTCGATCACCCAATCCAAGGAACTCAGAGTTGGGGTGAGGGAGATGGTGCTGAAGGCGCTAGTGAGACCCTCAGGTGTCCAGGGCGCCCAAGCAGGAGGTGCCTGAGGGGGCTGCGGGTAGTAGGACCCAGAAGTCGGTGGTGGAGCGAAGTATGTTGGTGGCACGCCAGCCACTAGAGCCTGCTGCAGAGGTGTAGGCTAGACTGCGCGTGGTGGAGGGCCACGGGCGTTGCCGGTGGTGGACCCTGGCCACATGTGGATAGAGCTGGTCCAGGGGTTGAGTAGCGAGGGCCACTGTGGTGTGGCTGGTGTAGTCCCGCCCTATGCGCTGTTGTGGGAGCCGCTAGAGCCATGCCTACCGTGGCGGCGTCGGCCACGGTTGCCACTGGATTGCTGTCCAGCAGCAGCATGATGTCCTGCAGCAGCCTGATGATGGCATGGAGGCATAGGTGAGGATGAAGTGGGCGGCCTGATGGAGGACATGGCAACGAGAGCTGAAGGAGAGGCAGAGGGTGTCCCCATGTTGAGCTCAGCCAAACGGAGGTCAGCACGAACATCGACGAAGGACGGGAACGACCTCTGGTGGGTGACGAGCTGGGACATGAACTGAAAACATTCATTGAGACCCCGTAGAACGTTCAGCACCAGAGTTTAGTCCTAGTTGGGCTCGTCGAGGTCGGCGAGGGCATCCGCCATGCTCTTCATTTTGCGGCTGTAGTCATCGATGGAGAGGGCACCTTGGCAGAGAGTGCGAAACTCAGCGTCAAGGAGCTTGGCGCGGGACTCGCGATTGTTGAGGAACTGCTGTTCAATCCCAAGCCATGTTGTCCAGGTGGTGAGGCCATCGTGCTCATGGATGATGTCTAGGAGGTCGGTGGAGATGGTGTTGAAAAGCCAAGAGAGGACGACGCAGTCCATGCATGACCACACCGGATCATAGGGGCGGGAGTCGTCGCTGAGGACATGATCCTTCAAGGTGAAATGACTGAGGATGAGGAGGACGTAGCCGCGCCACTTGGAGTAGTTGGAGGATTGAAGATCAAGAATGATAGGGATGAGGTTCTTGATGTTCTGGATGGTAGCAGCTTGAGTGTGGAGGTGGGTGATGGCCGCTGCTTCAGAGGAGGCGGAGTGGACGTCGTCATCCTTAGGATCGTCATCGTCGTCTGGATGCTCGAGGCGGAGGTGATCCCAGAGGGCCGCGGCCTACTGCTCCAGGGTATCTGCCTGCGCGTGCTCTTTGTCAAGAGCAGCAGCAGCGGCACATACATGCTCCTAGGCGGCGGTAGAGGACTTGAGAAGGGTAGCTTCTTCCTCGAGCTACTGGCTACGCTTTATTTTGGTGGAGTGCAGAGAGGTGGCCTCATCCTCTAGGCGTTTGGCAGCAGAGAGGGCTTCGTCACGGAGCTTGGTCACGGTAGCCATGGCGAAGGAGCTAGAGGTGGCCATGGGCACGCACAGCAGCCTGGGGTGGGTGGAGTGGGAGCAGAAGCAGAAGGATCGATGGTTTAGTCTGATACCATGATAGACAATAGCCTAACAGGCTTAGATTCCTTGTATATAGTTTATAGAAGAGATTACATATAAAAAGAGAGGAGGAGGGTGACCCAAAGGGTCAGCCGAGTCCCAAGAGGCTAGCCGAATCCCAAGGGGCTAGCTGGGCATTAACTCAGCATAGCTAGCTAGGAGATTAAAGCTAGGAGATTACATAAGTAACTACGTGATTAAAAGTAAATAGCAATTAATTCTAACACACTGCACGACATTGAGGCTAAGGAGAAGGGAGAGGTGATGGCGGTCTAGGAAGGCTCTGAAGGCTGTCAACCTTGATGACCCACGCGCCCAAGTCCACCTCGGACGTGTGGGCGATGAGAAGGAGCAGTGGTGGTACCTGGACTCTGGCGCCAACAACCACATGATGGGCTCCAAGGAAGCCTTCTCTGAGCTCGAAGACAACGTGACCGGCATGGTGAAGTTCATGATGGCTCAAGGGTGGTGATCTGAGAGCGCGACACCATCATCTTCAGGTGCTAGAACGGCGAGCACCACGTGCTGACGGATGTATATTACATCCTGCAGCTGCGTTTAAGCATCATCAGCATTAGCCAACTGGATGAGCGTGGCAGTGAGGTACTGATCAAGGATGGCATCCTCAGCATCAGGGATAGGGAGCAATGGCTTCTTGTCAAGGTGAAGAGGTCCCAAAACTAGCTGTACCTACTCGACCTGAAGGTGGAGCAACCCATCTACTTGGCTGCATGACGCATAGAGGAGCCGTGGCTGTGGCATGCCCGATATGGACATCTCAGCTTCGACGCTCTCGGTCGGCTAGAGAAGATGGTGCTAGGCTACATCACATTGAGCACGTAGATGAGCTGTGTGACAGCGGCCTGGGCAAGAAGCAAAGAAGGTTACCATTCCTAAAGATGGCCAAGTATCGCATGGCGGACGCTCTCGAGCTCATCCACGATGATCTCTGCGGGCCAATCACGCCAGCTACAAACGGTGGTCGACGGTACTTCCTCCTGATCGTGGATGATTGCAGTCTCTATATGTGGCTGCAACTCCTAACGAGTAAGGACGAGGTGGCAGAGGCGATCAAGAAGTTCAAGGCGTGCATGGAGGCAGAGAACAGCAAGAAGCTACGCATGCTACGAACTGATCGGGGCGGCGAATTCACTTCGGTGGAGTTCGCTGCGTGCTGCGTGGATCAGGGTGTGGTGCGACACCACACCGCGCCATACTTGCCATAGTAGAATAGCGTGGTGGAGCGATGGAACTAGATGATGGTCAGCATGGCTCGATCCATGATGAAGGCCAAGAGCATGTTGGCAAGGTTCCGGGGTGAGGCGGTGACCACGACGGTGTTCATTCTCAACCGCGCATCCACCAAGGCCCTAAAGGGCAAGACACCTTTCGAAGCTTGGTATGGGCACAAGCCGAGCGTGTCCTTCCTCCGGACATTCAGCTTCATCGGCCACGTTAGGAAGACAAAGTTGGTCCTCATCAAGCTAGAGGATAGGAGCACACCGATGGTGCTCCTAGGCTACGAGGAAGGTACCAAGGCATACCTAATCTATGACCCACACTGAGGCAAGGTGGTTGTCTCACATGATGTCATGTTTGACGAGAAGGAAGCCTAGGACTGGGATAGTCCAGGCATGGGGGAAGCTGGCGACTTCACCAGCACCTTCGTCGTCGAGCACTTGGTTATCCACAGTGGTGGAGACACTGGAGAGGAGGTGCCAACCACTCCAGCAATAGAGCCGAGCACTCCTGGGAGGGGTGCTGAGCACTCCAGGAGTGGTGCCGAGTGGTCCTACAGTGGTGTCGACCACTCTAGGATGGGTGCCGAATGCTCCCGTAGCGGAGCCGAGAGGTCTTGCAGTGGTGCTGACCACTCCAAGACTAGTGCTGAGCACTCCTGCAGTGGTGCAAACCACTCTAGGAGTGGTGACGAGTGGTCTAGGAGTAGTATCGAGCACTGCGGCCGGGGTGCCAAGCGCTCCAGGTGCTGTGCCGACCACTCCGACGGAACAGGGGACTCCATCGACGCCGATCGAGTTCGTCTCACCTCCAAGCGACATGACTGAGTTCGTGGATGCCTTCTACGACGGTGAGGAGGTGTGGTTCCGCAGGCTGGACCACATCATCGGTGGCACGGGGTCCTTAGGCCTGGTGGGTCGGCTGCTCAATAACCTAGAGCTGCTTCTCATCAGTGTAGAGGAACCACCCACGTTCGCACTGGCCAAGCGCAATGCAAATAGGCGACGGGCGATACTAGAGGTGATGAAGGCTATCGAGGAAAACAAGACTTGGGAGCTCATCGATCCACCTCTAGGATGTCGTCCGATCGGCCTGAAGTGGGTGTACAAGGTCAAGCGGGACGAGCGCGGTACCATTGTCAAGCATAAGGTGCGCCTCATCGCCCGAGGCTTTGTCCAGCGTGAGGGCATTGACTTCGAAGAAGTCTTTGCGCCGGTAGCGCGCATGGAGTCTATCCGACTGCTGCTGGCTTTGGCAGCAGCGAAAGATTGGCGCGTCCATCACCTAGACGTAAAATTGGCCTTCCTCAATGACGAGCTAGCGGAGACGGTCTTCGTCGGGCAACCTTCGGGTTTCACCATTGTTGGCACCAATTTTGGCTCTAAATAAAAACCATATAGATTGTCACATTCGGTCTAGATGTTAAATACAAGTAATAGCATGCCTAGAAAGGAAACGAAACGAATGTATGTATATGAGGTTGGCTATGAAAGATAGTGCATACAAATATACACGATAAGTGAAGGCGTACATGCCAATATAGTGCATTTGTGCACATACAAATGATGCATAAATTCGGATAGTGAAATATCAAAGATAATATTGTGGGTTGATTAATTAAATGGTTAATTAATATGAATTGTCAACCTACGTGTTGGTCATGTGTTGACAGAAATGAAAGGAATATTGTTAAGAAAAGAGAAGCAAGTGCAGACGCACATTTGCTTCTTAATTAGTTGATGAAATAAAATGGAATAAAGTACTTCATAGTTACGTGTCGTAACATGTGCAATGCCAACAACAAAGCCATACGCCTGTTCCAGCCATGAATGAACAGGCGTCGATATGATACGTGTCAAATTATATTCCAGCCAGAGAAGCCAGAAGCCAAAAAAAAGATTATCGTTCTCTCTAATTACGGAAATTAAAAAAGAGAGTGGATAGCCCGCATGTCATATAACCGTGTAGGATGAATTCTAGTGTGTCCTTTTATAAACCAGGACGAGCGCTGACGAGTGAACTACTGCACTGATCGGGTCCAAGCTTTGACACTGCACGTCCTCCACGTCGCGTGCGTGGAGCTGGAGTTCTAGCACGCCAGCGCCGGTAGCAGCAAATTCGAAATCAAACTGGAAAGTAGCAAATCTCTGAACAACTGCTGTCTGCTTGGTTCTATAAATAGAGAGCCATAGCAGGCCTCCAGAGACACACATACACATATACGCCTGGTTCTCTGAGTCACAGTGCCGCCAGACTGCTCCCCGCACATACACATACACATATACCTGCTCCTTGATCAGAGAAGCAAGTTGCGTTGCTCTTCCATATACATACACATACACCTACTCCTTGGTCAGAGAAGCAAATTGCGTTGTTCTTCTACGCACATACACATACACCTGCTCCTTGATCAAGCAAGCACCGGGCTGTTGCTAAGAAGGTGAGGCCGCATGGCGCTTCTCTGATCCTACCCCCTCCCATCCTGTTTCTCATCTCCGGCCGCTTCATCCACGAGCGTCGTTATCGGCAACTCCGTCGGCGAGCCTTGCGTCCTCTATTCTGGTATAAACAGGGCTAGTGAGGACGGTGCTCCGCACATGGGCATCATGCCTTGGTAAAGGTATAAGGGCCAAATGGCCGCGCTATGCGCATGGGCTGCAAGCCCCAGTGAAAAGTCAACGAACAATGCCACGACCGCGCTTTGCGCACGGGCGATATGCCCCGGTAAAGGTGTGAAAGGCTAGCAAATATGGCTCGGTGAAATTTAGGTTGAACGTGCTGTGGCTCCACCCCAGTTATGTTCATGGTGAAAATTCGGTTGGACGCGATCTTGGCTTCAACCTGGTTAAAGGTTCATGGTACAAAATTGGTGGACGCACTCCACCCGATTCATGGTAAATTTAATATGGACGCGAATCGGTCCATATCTAAACAAATCTACATGTGTTTTGGTCACGGCAACACCGACCCGTTCTTATCATGCATCAAAGAAAATAAAGAACTCGCATGCTACTGCCATAAAGAAAGATCATGCATGGTTTCTATCAAATCAAAGAAACAATCATATGTGCAAATGAAATTATATCAAAAACAAGATATTAACAATGTACTGCATATGTAAGTCTATATAAATATATTCATCTTCTGGCTAGTTAGCATTTTCTGTACAAACTAACTAGCTAGCGTCCGAACTGCATGCCACGTCCATGAAAAAGTATAGTAAACCCCTACCAAGATTACCGGCAGCCACGTAAAGTCAATTGACATCTGCATGTCCTATGTCTGTAAAGAAAATAAAGATTACATGCAAATTAGCATTGCATTCTGGTCTAAATAGCATGCCTGTGTTAGATTGATCTCCTGACCAATAAGCCCAACGGCCTATTGGGCCTTGGTCTCGCGCCCTGATCGGGGGCGCCCAACCCTACATGGTTGGTGGGCCTCCGTCGCACTGCGCTATATAAAGAGGTGGGGGCCGGCGGCTCAAAGCACGAGGTTCGCCGTGAGCCGCAAACCCCACCGACAAACCCTAATTTCGATCTAAGAGGGCGCGCAGCCAGCGACGGGAAGCTCCGCTGATCCTCGCCGTCGTCACTGCTACGCCTGACCGCACTGCATCGACGTCCGTGCAACCTCTACTCCACCCGTCGCTGCCCGTGTGCTGCCTCCATCACCGAACCAGCGATGGCCAGCACAACCGCGACTTCATCCGGAGGCTCAGGTTCATCACCAGCCCCTCTCTACCCTATCTCCCTCTCGGTGTAGTGTTCTAGGTCTAAATGTGCATGTGCTTCATGGATCTAAGTGTTCATCCGTCTAGATCTACCCTAGTCGATCCACAGAATCGCAACAATGGTACCAGAGCTATTTTTTTCTAGCGGTAGATCTGGGTACGGGAAAAGTAAGAACAGAATGAGACATGGTCTCGACACCCTAACCCTAACCAAGGAAGGGGACTGACTGAGAATCAAAAGAACCGTGCCGGGATCCGGCGACCGCTCGGTGACTGACTCAGAAAAGAAATAAACCGATTTCAAATCGAGGGGGAGAAGAAAACAGTTTCGTCCCCAATCCTAATCCCTAACCCTAATCGGGAAATTGTGCAAAATCGGGATAAAAGAAACCGGAAAAGGATGAAAAGGATCCCGATCTCGGATCGAATGAGAAAGAACCCTAACCCTAGAAATGAAACCCTAACCCTAGATCGGGTTTTGGGGAAGGAAAAAGATGGAGAGGGGAACCTACCCGGTCCTCCCGACACCGCCGTCGCGCGGAAAGCCACCACCGTGCGGGCGGTGATCACCGCCGCCATGGTTGGCGAGCGGATAGAGGCCCGGCTCGGCCGTGGCTCAGGACAGCGGTCCAAAGCCGCTCGACGGCGGCGCGCTCTGCCATGGGCGAGCGCGCGCACCGGCAAGGGGCTTGGCACCGGTGTCGTCTTCCCTTCTTCTCCGGTGACGAGGTGGCCGCGTGCTCCCTTCGTTTTTCGCTACCGTCGTCGTGGGAGAGGAGAGGAGAAAGAGGAAATGAACCTAGGGTTCAGGGAGAGGGGCCGGCCGAGGGTTTTGTTCGGGCGAAACGGCCGGACAGCCGTCCGATCCGATCTAGCGATCAGGATTCGCCGGACCGGCTTTAGGCCCAGGCGGGCAAACGATTTCGCGGCCCAGGCCCAGGTTGCGGCCTGGGCGCGGGGGAGAGAGCGCGCGCGACTGGGCGCGGGGGTGCGCTGGAGCGCGCGGATGGGCCGCGGCAGCTGGGCCGAGTGCGCTGGCGCGCGCGCACGCGTGAGCAGGCCGTGGGCCGCGCGTGTGCTGGCTGGGCCAAAATGGCCAAATAAATAGTAAAGTCACAGTTTTTGTTTTTCTTATTTTCCAGAAAACAGTTTGATCAATTTGAATTGATTTTTTATGATAATTTTCTGTACAAAATTTATCCAACGATATTTTTTGTTCAGTAAATAGTAAATTTGCTTCTGAAAAATAGGAAAAAGATTATTAAATGTTAAAGTTTCCGCTACGTATTTAAAGATGTAATTTTCATTATTAAATTCGAACCAACGGGAGAATTTAATTTTGAAAATGGAAATGATTTAAATTGATTATAATATTGTTGTTATTCTGACCAACGTTGATTAATGGCAATATTATAATATTTTTGTTATACATTAATTCTATTTCTGTCCAACGGTGATGTAGAATTAGTGTAGAAAATAATTGTATGTTTTAATTTTGACCAACGTTAAACTAAGGCATGCAATTATTGTTGTTATTTCTGTTCTCACCCTATTTGAATTATGTTTTCAGGAGGATACAACTTAATGAGTTGTATCAAAGAGATCCCCACTCTAAAAGGTGATAACTATATTGAGTGGAAGAAAAAGATAGACCTGGCCTTTATCCTCGCTGAGGTGGACTGGGTTGTCACCACACCGTGTCCCAAAGAACCTGTGGCACCGGTGAGGGAGACAGATGAGACTGATGCTGCATGGCAGAACAGAGAGCGGGATTTTGCTCCCGTAAAGATGTCCTATGACCTTGAGCATAGGAAATGGGTCACTGCCAACAAGAAGTGTTTGGCAGTGATAAAGAACACGATTGAGCCTGCTATTGTGGGCTCAATTCCAGACTGTGACACGGTCACAGAGTACCTAGATAGAATAAAGAGTCAGTTCATTGGCTCTTCAAAGACATATGCAACTCAGCTGATCAAGCAGCTGGTTACAGAAAGGTACTCTGGTGGCGGCAGTGGCATTAGAGAGCACATATTGAGAATGAGCAATCTGGCATCTAAGCTCAAACCAATGGATTTGGCACTCAAGGATGAGTTTCTTATTCATTTGATTTTTGCTTCCTTGCCCAAAGAATTTGACACATTTGTTGTTAATTACAACATACAGCCTGAAAATGGGATTTGGAAAAGCTCATAGCCATGTGTGTGCAGGAGGAGGAAAGAATAAAAGTTTCACAAGGTGGTTCTGTCAACTACCTAAAAGATAAGAAAAAGAACTATAATAACAGCTCTTCCTCCAAGTCATCTGGAAAAGGTCCCATGCAACAGTCTCAGAACCAGCAATTCCCAGTGGCTAAAGACCAGTGTCTCCACTGCAAGAAGACGGGACATTATAAAAAGAATTGTCCTGATTTCTTAAAGATGATTATGAAGAATAAAGGTGAGAACATTATTACGTTCGTAAATGAATCCTTATATGTAAAGTTTTCAAAATCTACTTGGTGGATTGATTCAGGTGCAACTATTCATGTTGCTAATTCATTACAGGAATTCCGTTCGATGAGAACTTTGTAAAGAAGTGAAAGTTTCATTAAAGTCGCAAATGGAGTACAAGCAGATGTTGAGGCCGTTGGAGATCTTCCTCTAGAGCTTCCAGATGGCTTCATACTTTTTCTTAGAGATGTTCTTTATGTACCTTCTTTGCAAAGAAACCTTATTAGTGTATCAAAGTTGGACCATGATGGTTATGATTGCCATTTTGAAAATGACAAATGTCGGATATTGTTTAATAATAAATGTGTTGGTCTTGCCTTCCGACAAGACGAGCTTTATTTGTTATCACTTCGTAAAAATGTGAATTCCATATGTGATGTGAATGAAAATGTATCCTCATCGAACAATGGAAACAAAAAACGAAAGAGAGCTCACGATGCGTTGTCGAAATTATGGCACTGTCGTTTAGGCCATATTTCGAGGGGAGAATAGAAAGACTAGTTAAGAATGATATTCTTCCTCCATTAGAGCACTCAGAGTTAGAACAATGTAGAGATTGCATAAAAGGAAAGTATGTAAAGAAAATTAAGAAAGATGCCAAACGAAGCGCAGGAATTCTACAGATTATTCATACAGACATATGTGGTCCTTTTCCTGTGAAAAGTGTGGATGGTTATGATTCATTCATAACATTCACAGACGATTACTCTCGGTTTGGCTACATTTATCCAATTAAAGAAAGAACAGAAGCGTTGGATAAATTTAAAATATTTAAAGCAGAAGTTGAAAATCAGCATGATTTAAAGATTAAGATAGTCAGGTCTGACCGTGGAGGAGAGTACTACGGTCAGCATACCCCATATGGACAAGTTCCTGGACCTTTTGCAAGGTTCTTACAGGAGAATGGTATAGTCGCCCAGTATTCAACACCGGGCGAACCTCAGTAGAATGGAGTAGCTGAAAGGCGTAACCGTACCCTGATGGATATGGTGTGTAGTATGATAAGTTACTCCACTTTACCCATGAGTCTGTGGATGGAGGCGTTAAAAACCGCCATTCATATTCTCAATAGAGTACCAAGTAAGTCGGTGCCCAAAACACCGTATGAGTTGTGGACAGGAAGAGTACCCTCACTTAACCACTTGCGTGTGTGGGGAAGCCCTGCTGAGGCTAAAGTTTTTAACCCAAACATTGGGAAGCTAGATCCCAAAACAGTGAGTTGCCATTTCATTGGCTACCCAGAAAAATCAAAAGGTTTTCGTTTCTACTGTCCTAATAGACATACAAAGTTCGTGGAAACGAGACACGCTGTCTTCCTAGAGGATGAAATGATTAGGGGGAGCATGGTAGCTCGAGAAATTGACCTTGAAGAGAAGCGGGTATCTGCACCCACTCCGATCATTCATGAGCCATTTTTCAAACTACCTGCTGTTGCTGCACCAACAGTACAAGACACTGTGGTGCCAACACCTGTTGTTATCCCGCCTGTGGCAACAATGAATGATGATGAGGAACCTGTGGCTCAGGATCCTATAGAACCTATTGCCACACATGAGGGGGAGCAACAACAGCCTCAAACAAAAAATGTTCCAATTGAGGAGGCCCCTAGAAGGTCTCAAAGAGTTAGAAAATCAGCTATTCCTGCTGATTATGAAGTGTACAACACTGAAGAATTTCAAATGGAGGATGATCCCACCTCATTTGAAGAAGCCATGAAAAGTGATCATTCATCAAAGTGGCTTGAGGCCATGGAAGATGAGATGAGATCAATGAATGCAAATAAAGTTTGGGATTTGGAGATAATTCCTAAAGGAGCCAAAACAGTAGGCTGTAAATGGGTCTACAAAACAAAACTTGACTCTCAAGGGAATATAGAGAGATATAAAGCCCGACTTGTGGCAAAAGGCTTTACACAAAGAGAAGGGATTGATTACAATGAGACCTTTTCTCCAGTCTCATGTAAGGATTCCTTCAGAATCATAATGGCATTAGTGGCACATTACGATTTGGAATTATATCAGATGGATGTAAAGATGGCATTTCTCAACAGAGACTTAGAGGAAAATGTTTACATGGCACAACCGAAAGGTTTTGTCATGGAAAGAAAAGAACGTTTGGGATGCCGCCTAAAGAAATCTATTTATGGATTAAAACAAGCTTCAAGACAGTGGTACTTGAAGTTTGATCAGACAATAAAGAATTTTGGGTTTAAAGATAATGTTGAGGACAATTGTGTCTACGCAAAGTTTAAGAATGGGAAGTTTATCTTCCTTGTCCTGTATGTGGATGATATCTTACTTGCTAGTAGTGATGTCAGTCTACTACTGGAAACAAAGAAGTTTTTGTCCTCAAAGTTTGATATGAAAGATCTTGGTGAAGCTTCGTTCGTTCTAGGGATCGAGATTCACCGAGATAGAAGTAAAGGGGTATTAGGACTATCATAAAAGGCATACATAGAAAAAGTCTTAAAGAAATTCAGTATGCACAAATGTAGTCCCTCACCTGCTCCTATAGTCAAGGGCGATAGATATGGGGATTTTCAATGCCCCAGGAACCAATATGAGATCGATCAAATGAAAGTGGTTCCATATGCTTCAGCTGTCGGAAGCTTGCAATATGCTCAAGTGTGTACGCGCCCTGACTTGGCATTTGTTACCGGGTTACTTGGCAGATTCCAGAGCAATCCTGGAATAGAACACTGGAAATTGGTAAAGAAAGTCTTGCGTTATTTGCAAGGAACGAAAGGCCTCATGATGACGTATAGAAGATCTGATTCACTCCATATAGTGGGATATTCAGATTCTGATTATGCGGGAGATAATAGAAAATCCACGTCTGGATATGTGTTTACTCTCGCAGGGGGAGCTATTTCATGGAAAAGCTCAAAGCAAACCGTCACTACATCGTCCACAATGTATGCCGAGTTTGTAGCGTGTTATGAGGCAACGGGGCAGGTGAACTGGCTAAAGAAGTTCATACCCGGTTTGAAGGTGGTTGACGACATCAATAGACCACTGAAGTTATACTACGATAATAATCCAGCAGTACAGTATGCTCACAACAATAGGTCAAGTGGTGCTGCCAAACACATTGACATAAAGTATTATGTTGTAAAGGATAAAGTCCGGGATCAAATGATAAGTCTTGAGCATATAAGTACCGAAAAGATGCTCACGGATCCGCTTACAAAAGGCTTACCACCCAACGTGTTTAGAGAACATGTAGCCGGCATGGGTTTAAGGGAAAGCCTATGATTCCTGGACTATAAAGGGCCCAAAAGTTAAAGTAACTATTTCAGATCAGAGACATGCATTGTAGCTGTTAAATCTATTGGCGATTGACCGTGACGATGAGACATGCTCTATACATCATCTGTGAAGAAATGAGTAAGGATAAAAGGATTGAAGTTTAAAGTTTAAAGATAAAAGTAATAGTGAGATCAAGGGGGAGAATGTTAGATTGATCTCCTGACCAATAAGCCCAATGGCCTATTGGGCCTTGGTCTCGCGCCCTGATCGGGGGCGCCCAACCCTACATGGTTGGTGGGCCCCCGTCGCACTGCGCTATATAAAGAGGTGGGGGCTGGCGGCTCAAAGCACGAGGTTCGCCGTGAGCCGCAAACCCCACCGACAAACCCTAATTCCGATCTAAGAGGGCGCGCAGCCAGCGATGGGAAGCTCCGCTGATCCTCGCCGTCGTCACTGCTACGCCCAACCGCGCTGCATCGACGTCCGTGCAACCTCTACTCCACCCGTCGCTGCCCGTGTGCTGCCTCCATCACCGAACCAGCGATGGCCAGCACAACCGCGACTTCATCCGGAGGCTTAGGTTCATCACCAGCCCCTCTCTACCCTATCTCCCTCTCGGTATAGTGTTCTAGGTCTAAATGTGCATGTGCTTCACGGATCTAAGTGTTCATCCGTCTAGATCTACCCTAGTCGATCCACAGAATCGCAACAGCCTGCTCTGGCTTGCACAAGAAGCATCGTGATCAAACCACCTGCGTATATACATATACATATACATATACATATACATATACATATACATATACATATACATATACATATACATATACATATACATATACATATACCCAAAAAAGTGCCAATTTAGTGTTGCGTCAAATTCAACAGATACGCTGCATTCATATCTAATAAATTTTGCAGAGACAAAACAAAATCAAATGGTCACTCTGAAGGTGGCTATCTTAGCCAATAGATTATAAAATAATGTTCTTTTTATGTGTTTAGGTGGCCTTCATCCATGTGTTTAGGTGGCCTTCATCCGAACCCCTGCTAAACCATATATAATAAACTAAGCGAAATCTGTTTATTAATTTATGTCAAATCTCAAGCCATGACCGTTGATGCTAATTAACCAGCTGCAGCGCTACAGTAAAATAAAATAACCAAACGTTACAAACACGTGAACTTAGCCCAAACTAAATAGGCTTTGTCATGTTCATCATAATTTCCACACATGTCATCTATGCCTGGCATAAGCTCTCCGGGCCAGGTGCCGAGCATCACGATTAAATTAAATGTTGCATGCCATACCATGAGTATGCATGCTAACCCAGACAAAATAAATTAATTGCACGTGCCTCGGCCGAGTCGATGATGCAACATATCTTTCTAGGCCATGGCAAAATAAATATTTTAGCTTAGCCCGAATAAAATATTGCACCATATGCTGAGTACATCCATGAACGGGCATCTAAAAACATGCTAAATCATGATCTTAAATGATCCAAAAGACTATGTCAAATTTAGTCTTCAAAGTAAATTAGGTGCATACACACATGATACTATGCACCAAAGAAATGTCCAACAAACAAACAAATCATTCCCTCCTGGTCGTATATGCATATGGGGCATGGTCAAGATGTTACATGCCGAGTTAGCTAAATTTAGCGCCATATCATGATATGACCAAATAATAATATATTGGCAAATGATTTGCATAGATTAACTATGTGCATATCATGGGTCCCTAGAATGCTGAACAAGATAGCGACCAATCGTACAAGGAGTATACGTTAGCTCCTCAACAAATGAAAATTTCATGTTTAAATAAAATAACATGCATCAAGTTCAAACCTATGCCAAGCATGCATATTCATCCATCCATCCGAGACTACAAGACTGAAGACTTTGTTTTCTTTTTGTAGTTTGTAATAGGAAGCCATATGTTGTAATCTTATTTTTCATGTACTCATGTTGGAACTCTTAATCAGGGGTGTTCTCTATGGAGATGTAATTAACATAATTTTTATGCAAATATAAGAATTATGGAAGTATGGACTTGCAATACCTGTTCTTTTTCTTTTGTCCCAATTAAATTTAACCAAAACCAAATTTGTCTCTGCTAACGCGGAGGCGGGTCATAACTACCTGTTTCCCCGCCATCAGATTCTGGCACGCCCAGTGGGACATACTTCTACCCTCATCTTTGAGTTCCAACATGGTTGTATCATACGACTTTGATTTAAATTGTCAAATGATATTATATGCACATTCATATTTGCATTCAAGAAAACTCATATATGGTTTTCTTATATGAAGGTATGGCCGGACGTGTTCAAGACTTCATCACGATCCGCATTGGTTCCCACTGGGTCGATGTTCCCATGGGTCCCGTTCAAGCTTCCAACAAGTGCTGGTGAAAGCTCTAGTTTGGTTTTGGTGAATTGATGAAACCCTAAGTGCTAACCTAGTTTATCAAGTGATCATGAGATAGGTAGCACACTTCAAGTCGTGAAGCAAATGAAGACCATAGCATGATGAAGATGATGCCATGGTAATGATCAAGTGCTTGGACTTGGAAAGAAGAAAGAGAAAAACAAAAAGCTCAAGGCAAATGTATAAATTGTAGGAGCTATTTTGTTGTGGTGATCAAGACACTTAGAGAGTGTGATCACATTTAGGTTTGATAGCTTGTACTATTAAGAGGGGTGAAACTCGTATCGAAATGCGGTTATCAAAGTGCCACTAGATGCTCTAACTCATTGCATATGCATTTAGGATCTAGTGGAATGCTAACACCCTTGAAAATGTTTGTGAAAATATGCTAACACATGTGCACAAGGTGATACACTTGGTGGTTGGCACATTTGAGCAAGGGTGAAGAAGTTAGAGGTGAAAAGGAGTTAGTCTTGCTGGTCACTGAGTGACCGGACGTTGGTCTTAGAGGGACCGGCGCGTCTGGTCAAGTGTGGCAGCATAGACACCAGCGTCGATCATCGACTGGACACTAGGTCTCGGACTGATCGGATGCTGAGGTCCAGCATCTGGTCATGTTGACGGATAGCGCAGAATGAAGTCAACGAGTGACCGGACGCTGGCTATGTCCGGTCAAGCATGACCGGACGCGTCCGGTCGTGAAATATCATTTCTAGAACCATACTAGAAAAGACCGGACGCTGGAGGCTTAGTGTCCAGTCAGTGCGATCGCAGCATCCGGTCAACAGATGACCATTGAAATCTAATGAATAGTATTTGAAGCAGGGGACACGTGGCGTGAATCATGTGACCGGACGCTGAGGGCCAGCGTCCGGTCAATCCGATCGGAGCGTCCGGTCACCCCGCGTTGTGCCCGGTAAAGGGGTACAACGGCTCTATTTTCTGGGGGCTTCTATTTAAGCCCCATGACCGGTTGAAGCTCACACCTTTGGCCATTTTCATTGACATATCAACCTTGTGAGCTTAGCCAAAGCCCTCCCACTCATCTCCATCATTGATTCATCATCTTTGTGAGATTGGTAGTGAATCCAAGTGCATTGCTTGAGTGATTGCATCTAGAGGCACTTGGTGTTTGTATTTCGCTACGGATTTCTCTTATTACTCTTGGTGGTTGCCGCCACCTAGATGGCTTGGAGCAGCGAGGATCGTTGAGCGAAGGGTGGTGATTGTCTCTGGCTCCAATCATGGTGATTGTGATGGGTTCTTGACCTTTCCCCGGCGGAGAGCCAAAAGGTACTCTAGTGGATTGCTCATGGCCTATGTGATCCTCATCTTATGTTGGTTGTGCGGCACCCTATTGAGGGTTTGGTGTGTGAAGCCAATTAGCGCGTGAACCTCCAAGTGAGTGAATCGCCACAACGAGGACTAGCTTGCCGGCAAGCAAGTGAACCTCGGTAAAAAATCATTGTGTTCATCATTTAATTCTGAGGTGATTGGTCTTCATTGTTATTCATCCTTGTGATTGATTGGTTTCTTCCATGATAAGGCGGTATAAACCTTTTGATCACTCTCTTTACATTTACCATAAACTAGTTGTCAAGCTCTTTAGTGTAGCTAGTCGTGAGAGCTTGTTTGCTTGGTTGGTGTGGCTCTTTAGTTAGCTTTTGAGAGCACACTAACATAAGGTAGTGTCATAGCTATTGTGTGGATAGATACTATCTAACTAGAATTGTGGTCGGTGGCTTGCATTTTGAGTAGGCTAGCTGCAACACTTGCTTCGCCTCATAATTCTCTAACCATTTTGTTAAGTGTTGTTGTAGAAAATTTTATTAGGCTATTCACCCCCCTCTAGCCATTAGGACCTTTCAGCTGGTTCACTCCACACCACAGTTGTATCACCGGCTGTAGTTGCTCATGACCAAGAGGTCAATTCCAAGCCTGAAGAAGGGTTCACCCCTGTCATGTCCAAAGTCCGCAAAGCGGCGGGCAAGAAGAGTTGCTGCCAAAGCAAGGATGATGGCTCCAATGAGCACGCTATCAATGTGCGCAAGGCCACTTCCTCCAATGTGGTTGCTCCTAGCTCATCCAAGCCCAAGAGCACCAAGTCCCCTAGTTCCAACATGGTGCCAAAGTTCTACCCCGCCACGCTTGGGGAGTGGCCTATCCGTGCCAAAAGGGCGTCGCCAACCTAAGTCAACAGCCACCAATGATGTCCTCTTCATCGACTCCAAAGACAAAGGGGGAAATGCCACCTTCAATTACTCATGATAAGTTGGGGGCTGGTTCCTCCAAACCTGCCCCAAGCATACTAGGGGCACCTTCGGCAAAGAATGTGTCGATAATAGCTTTCCCACCTCCAAATAGGGGGATAGTGTTGCAGGATCAACCTCAACGTCTGCAGCCCTGCAACAAAGAAAGGGCTGTAGCGGCGGGAGAGATGGATCACCCACGTCCTTCCAACAAAGGAAAGGTCGTGGTGATAGAATATAGTATGTCATCCACTGAAAGTGATTCATCTACAAAAAGCCAACTTTGGGCTAAAGCTCCTGAGTTTATCCCCATGTTGGTCTATAATCCCAGCAATGATCTACCTAAGCGTGAGCTTCGGTGGCAAGGGATTCACCTCTCCCTCATTGATATAAAGAGGGGACATGTTGATCCAGCTGCGACACTCTCAAATCCTGTATCATCAGGGGTGGCACCATCATGGCCTTCTATACAAGATTCTGTGTCTCTAAAGCTGACACCACCGACGACAATGCAAAATCCTTCAAGCATGGGCCAACTTCAACAACGTAATTGACTCTATGACTAAAAGCACAATGTGCTTATGTTTGTGATTCAATTTTGGCTCAACAAAGCGGAGAATATCGTAGGATCCAAAATGCTGCGAGGCAAGCTTTTTAGGCTTCCATTGAAAGGGCCATATGCCAGGACCTAAGGAGTTTGTTGCCTGGAGCATCCACATACTCAGATAATATTGAGGGTTAAATCATGCGACGCGCCAAAATCTTGGCCAAACTACCCGAAGCATCAAGAGTTCGTAAAAAGGAACTCGAGGCGAGAGAGATATGCAAAGTAGGCTGCCAATGTACGTGCAAGACAGTGCCAGTTTAAAGCAAAGGGAGATGGCAATACCAACTGACTCCACATCTAGTTGGGTATGAGGGGATGCGTCATCAAGACATGCTGGTGGCACCCAAGGAGAAATAATAGCAGCTACTCCAAAAGTGGGAGATACAACAACACTAGCTTATCGACCTCCTCATAAAAGAGCCTTGAGCAACCATTTTGAGGTATTCTCTTCAATGCTAGTGAGTGTTGAGGAAGCAGCCTGCAACACGAGTGATACTTCCTCCGCTTCTACACACTTCAAAATAAAGAAGCCTTGTAAACAAATTCCAGTGGGTCATCACCCGGTGACTCGAAGCTTAACAAACTCTGGTAATTCAAGAAATAATACGATCTATGTAGGGTCTTATAACCCCCTATTTGATGATCATTCTAACTTGAAAATGAATTATTGGATACTACAGGCTCGGCTGATCCAAACCCACTAAATGGTGAAGATCCACAAGCCCCAAGTGAGGATGACTCACAACCTCCGCATAGTGAGAGTGAGCCTAGTAGTGCTGAACAAGTGCTTGCCACAAATCAAGGTCAATCTGTTGAAGAACATATGAACCAAATGATGGTTGCCTTACAACAGAAAGAAGAAGAGTTGGCCGCGCTTCGTGAGCAAGTGGCCAACACCAGAAATCGTACAAATGATGTGAACACTTTGATCAGTTATAACGGTCCCCATCACCAACCTGAAATCACACTCGAAGCCATACAAAGGATGATTTCAAAAGGCGTAAAGGCTCAATATATGCAAACACATTATTCCATGCGTCCAGGGGTATGTGAAACCATATTCACCGGAGGTGGACATGGTACCATTTTCAAACAATTATTGCCAATCATAATTTAGTAAATTTAATGGGACCAGATCGCCACATGAACATGTGGCCCATTTCCTTGCTGCATGTCAAGATATAGCCCACAATGGAGCTCTTCTCCTCCGTCAATTTGTACAAACATTATCGGGTCCAACTTTCACATGGTATAGCAAGTTGGCACCTGGCTCCATCTGTACATGGGAACAAATGCAAGACACCTTCCTAGAGCGTTTTTATAGCACTCAAAGGACGGTGGGAATAACTGAGCTGACTCAAACCTTACAAAGGCCAAATGAGAAAGCTGCGGATTTCATCAACAGGTGGAGGAATTTAAGCCTCCACTGCCCACAACCAATCACCAAACCAGAAGTAGTTCGTATGTGTATGAATAACTTGAGCCCAGACATGGCCATTCACCTAAAGGGTGTAAGGCTAATAACTTTCGAAGAGTTGTCCTCAAAGGCCACAAACATAGAGAATTATATGCATCACATGTCTTGTCTGCTGAGGACGTTCAACAAGGCGCCATTGGATAAAAACAACCCACGAGATAAGCCCACACCTTCTAAGCTGAAGCAAATGCAGGCCATGGATACAACGGTGGGTCCTCAAAAGTTCCAAACTAGGGGCACCACCACAAGATTACCAAGCAAAGGGGGTGCACTAGCTCCTAGGAGGCCAACTCTTAGCGAGCGACAAAATCAAAAGTACTCTTTCCCCGATGAAGAAGTGGGGTATCTCTTCATGGGCCTACGGGAGTTGAAACTCATCGAGCTCCCCAAACCGAAAAGGCTAGAAGAAGCTTCTAAATTCGATGAGCCAAATTTCTATCACTTTCATCGCATCTTGGGTCATATGCTCAAAGATTGTTTTGTGGTAAAAAGCATGATACAAAAGCTCATAGATGAAGGCACCATAGATGCCGATCTACTCAAAAGCATGACAAATGGAAAGAAAACGACTACGTCAAATGTTGCCACTTTTCAAAGTGATCCGGTGAGTTGTGCAACTCCAAAAATGTGGCCAACTTATGATCGATATATAATATCAAAACCTAAGCACGTTAATATGTCTTTCTCAGGGCATTCACAACAGCAAGCTAAGCGCCAACATGAAGGCAAGGCTTTCCTTCGATGGATCCACACCCCAAAATGTGGACCATCAGGTTCCCAAAGATCAGGAGAGCGTCGACAACAACTCTCAAGATGATTTGCTCTCCGACGAATGATGGAAAAAGGCGAAGGCCCGTGCTTCTACCAAAATATAAAGAAGCGCAAGGACAGCCCCTTTGAAGACGAATATGCTGCTTTCTCCATCACAGTTTTTGAGGATGACGAGGAGTCTCTTCACTTCCCTAAAGAAGAGGCACCCGAAGTTGCTGAAGTTCAGCTTAGATCAGGCCGTCAACTACCTAGGCCATCTCCTCAACAAAGAAATCCCCCAAATGTAACTCCAAATGATATGACTGACCATACTCCTAATGTGTTGATCAAGTATGATGTAATCTCACACTTAATGCCTTGTGTCTCTCTTCTGATTTGCGAAATGCATTTATTACTGCACTTTCCTTCCCTAAAGATTATAGGGTTGAGGTTTCATAGGCAGAAGTAAAGTTATCCCAAACTCAAAGTATTACATTCAATGACGAGGATCTATTGTTAGGAAATAAGAAGCATAATAGACCCCTTCTTATGTTCGGCGAGATTGATGATCTCCCCATTAATCGCATAATGATTGATGGTGGTTCAGCCATAAACTTGTTACCCTTGCACACTCTTAAAAAGATTGGGTATTCTAAAGGAAACTTATGTCGCTCAAATGTTGTCATTCATGGCTTTAACCAAGCTGGTCAAGAAGCATTGGGCACCATATCTCTGGTTCTAAAGTTTAAAAATTTTATGACATATGTATACTTCCATGTCATTGATGCGGCTACCTCATATAATGTTCTTATCGGTCGCCCATGGTTGCATGAAAATGGAGTTGTTCCATCTACTCTCCATCAATGCATCAAGTATAAAGATCCTTTAGGGAGCGTAGTAAGGATTTTTGCTGATAAAAAGCCATTCACTATAGCAGAATCCTTCTATGTTGATGCAAAGTTTTATTTTGAGCCTATTGATAAAGTCTCAAAACCAAAATCATCATTGTCGTTAGAACAAAATATCCCGAAGATAGAGGATGTCAAGTCTTCACCAAGCCAAAAGATATACCAATACATACCAAGCAATCAAAGGAAGGAAGGCGATCCGATATTTCGCATCATAAGTAAACCCTCTCAAAATAGAGGTATTTCAGTTCCAACTCCTTTACCTCCTTTGGTGCAAAATAAAATAAAACAGGCCCAAATTGAAAGGGATAATAAGAGTAAATTGGTTACACATGTCACTTTGTTAAATAAAGACGATAAAACATTACCCATCTCTTTATATGACAACAAAGTTCTTTATATTATGCAACAAATGGGCTATGATATTTCTACTGGTCCTTCTTTATGCGATGTCCGGGGGCAACTCACACCATTTGAAAAGTTGATGTCCTAGGCTTAGCTTGAAGCCCTGCACCAAGATCAAGCATTAAAAGAAGAGAAATATGGGTTAGGCTATGAAGTTAATATGATCCTCTGCCGAACCTCTTGATGCTAGGGAAGCATCTCCACAAATGGAAGATGGAAATCAACCAACTATTGATGAGTTGGAAGAAATTAATATCGGCACGGACGATGATCCCCGGTCAATCTTCATTAGTAAGCATCTATCTAAAGAAAGTAAGGAAAAATACCATAAATTTCTTTCTGCAAATAGAGATGTCTTTGCTTGGTCTTATGAAGAAATGCCAGGTCTAGACCCAACAGTGGTTGTGCATAAATTGGTCATTCGAAAAGATATTCCTTCGGTCAAGCAAGGACAAAGAAGATATCGTCTAGAACTTCTGCCACAAATAGAAGCCGAAGTTGATAAACTCATAGTTGTTGGGTTTATCCGAGAAGTGAAATACCCCAAATGGGTGTCTAGTATCGTGCCCACGAAAAAGAAAAATGGGCAGATCCGTGTATGTGTGGATTTTAGAGATTTAAATAAAGCCTATTCAAAAGATGAATTTCCAATTCTAATCTCTGAAATCCTTATTGATGCCACTATGGGATATGAAATATTCTCCTTCATGGATGGTTTCTCTGGTTACAACCAAATAAAAATGTCGCTGAAAGATGAGGAGTTAACAGCATTCCGTACGCCCAAGGGCATATATTGTTATAAAGTGATGCCTTTTGGATTAAAAAATGCAGGCGCCACGTATCAACGTGCAATGACCATTGTCCTCGATGGGTTGTTGTACGAAATCATTGAGTGCTATATAAATGATATTGTTGTAAAATCTAAGCGCGAGAAAGATCACTTAAAACATTTGGAAATAGTGTTTGACCACCTTAGAAAACATAAATTAAAGATGAATCCTATGAAGTGCGCCTTCGGAGTATCTTTGGAAAAATTCCTTGGTTTCATAGTCACCAAGCATGGCATTGAAATTGACCCTACTAAAATAAAGACAATTGTCGACATGCCTCGACCAACAAACTTGCATGAATTAAAGAGCCTCCAAGGCCATTTAGCGTACATTAGAAGGTTCATCTCAAACCTGTCTGGGAGGTGCAAACCTTTTTCCCGGCTCATGAAGAAAGTAGTCCCATTTCAATGGGACCAAGCATGTCAAAATGCATTCGAGAACATAAAAAATATTTAACAAATCCTCCTGTCCTAGGTGTGCCAATTAAAGGGCGACCATTAATCCTCTATACGGCAGCCATGCTGACTTCATTAGGCGCTCTTTTAGCACAAACCAATGATGCAGGGAAAGAAGTCTCTCTATATTATTTAAGCCGCACCCTACAGGGGGCAGAGTGCAATTACCCGGATATAGAAAAAATATGCCTGGCACTTGTATTTGCAGCACAAAAGCTTCACCATTACATGCTTGAACATACAATACATCTTGTCTCGAGAGCTGATCCACTCTGACATATCTTAAATAAAATGACATTATTTGGTAGATTGGCTAAGTGGGCGATGTTCCTTTCATAATTTGATATTGTGTTTGTGCCTCAAAAAGCCATTAAAGGTCAAGCTTTGGCTAATTTTCTAGCCGCACATCCCATACCTGATGACTTTCCCATTGATGATGATCTACCAGATGAGGTAGTCTTCACCACTACGGTGTCTAATCCTACATGGAAAATGCATTTTGACGGTGCTTGCCGGAAATCAGGAGCAGGCGCAGGGGTTGTGTTTGTCACACCAGACGAAGCGATACTTTCATATTCCTTCACATTAACTTTAGCGGTTTCAAATAATGCTGCTGAATATGAGGCTCTAATTATCGGGCTTGAAATGGCTCACAATATGGGTTTAAAGACACTCTCTATACATGGAGACTCCCAATTAATAATTAATCAATTGTTGGGAACATATACGGTAAAAAAGCAAGGGCTTTTGCCATATTTTTGGAAGGCAAAAGAACTAATGGCTATGTTTGCTGATATGAAAATTTAGCATGTTGTGAGAAGCCAAAATGAGAAAGCAGATGCATTGGCAAGCTAGCTGCCAGCATGTCACTAAATCCATATCGAACTGTGGATGTTCACATAGAGGAACAAAGAGTCCTCCCCATACTTACTGAGGAAGAGGACATACCATCTACTTCAGCCATGACTATAGATACATACGAAATTGAGATGGGTGATTGGAGAACACCTTTTCTCGATTATCTTCTTCATGGATATTTGCCCTTAGATTCTAGTGAAAGGTCTAGGATTCGAAAGAGATCACTGAATTATACATGTATAAACGACATGCTCTATCGGCGTTCATGCAATGGTATTTTACTTCGCTGCCTTACAGGCAATGAGGTAATCGGAGCTTTAAATGAAGTTCACTCCGGAGTGTGTGGCGCACACCAATCTAGACCCAAGCTACACTACCAACTGAGACATTTAGGTTATTATTAGCCTACAATGTTTGATGATTCTATGAAATTTGCAAAGAAATGCCATGAATGCCAAATACATGGTAATTTCATACATCAGCCCCATGAACCATTACATCCAACTAATATGTCTTGGCCCTTTGAAATGTGGGGAATGGATGTAGTTGGGCCAATAAATCCCTCATCTTCTAAGGGACACAAATTCATTCTTGCCGCAACTGATTACTTCTCTAAGTGGGCAGAAGCTGTAGCACTAAAAGAAGTCAAAGCGGAGAATGTTGAAAACTTTATAAGAACGAATCTTATATATCGATTTGGGGTTCTAGCCCGAATGGTATCTGATAATGGCATGCCTTTTAAAAATAGACAAATAGAGAAGATGTGTGCTAAATTCAAAATTAAGCATCACTTCTCCATAGGTTATAATCCAGCTGCTAATGATCAAATAGAAGCATTCAATAAAGTGCTATGCAAGTTGCTTAAAAAGATGGTCTCACAAAATAAGAGACACTGGCATGAAAAGTTACTCGAATCCTTGTGGCATATAGGACCACGACTCGAACGCCAACGAAAATGACTCCTTACTCACTTGTGTATGGAGGAGAGGCAGGTCCTACCGCTGGAGGTGCAAATTGCCTCCTTAAGAGTTGCTATCCAAGAAGAACTCAATGAAGATGAATCGGCAAAATTACGCCTAAGTGAACTAGACAACCTCGAAGAAAAATGTCTTCATGCATTGCAAAACTTGGAGGCATACCAAGCTAGAATGTCTCGAGCTTTTGACAAGCGCATAAGGAGGAGGTCGTTCAAAGAAGGGGATTTGGTTCTAGCGGTCATTCGGCCTATGAATATTACTCATCGAATGCAAAGCAAATTCGAGCCTAAATGGGAAGGTCCTTATATTGTGAAGGATGTCTACTCTAGTGGTGCTTATAGAATCATATCCCCGGATGGCGAGTATTGCCCACCCCCAGTAAATAGAAAATTTCTAAAGCATTACTACACATAGGGGAATATGCATATTACGCTCCATTGCTACAAGAGCCTAAACTATTGGCACAAAAAATGCTCCTTCATGAGCCTAAACTATAAAGAAGACATGCTCAATCGCTTCATGAGCTTAAATTGTAGCATCAATAAAAAAACAACAATGCTTTGCAGCTTTAAGAGCTTAAAGTGAAAGTAGAAAGATGCTCCTGCATGAGCCTAAACTATAAGAGAAAAAATATATACTACATTGCAGCATGAGATAGCCTAAAGTGCCAGTTACAAAGTTTAATTTGTGGGCAGCATGCAATCCATGGGTTTCACTGCATTCGGTTACAGGACATTGGTCTACCAACTATGTATCAAAAAGAAGAGACAGATGAACATAACAGACCAATGAGCCCTTCCAATGCATTGGAAACAAATAAAGGTTCTGATGCACATCTGAATTAAATAAGTAGTTCGGAAGTAAACCACTGATCATTACAAAGCTAAATGAAACATGACACATGTCCCATAAACCAAGAGAAATAAATGTTCATAATTAACTATAGGAAATAAAATACTTGAAGTCTGACATAAAGCTTGGCAAAGCGGATCGAATCAGTTGGATCCATCAGTTGACTTGGGAGAGGATTTGGTTCAAATTAGTCAAAAGCTTCTCAGCCTCCTAGATAGGAACCATCGTCTTTGCCAGGAGGTCATCATTGGCTCTCTTGTTTGCCTTTGTAGTGGCATCACACATCGCTTGTTCTTGCTCCTTCCTTCTAATTCCTGGACAGACTGAGTCTTCAATAGCTTTTCCTCCTTCTCCTCCAGTTCCTTCAAGGGAAGGTTAAACTTGGCAACCTCTGCTAAAAGCTCAGCTTTCCTCTCTTCAACTGAAACCATTTCCTGGGCGGTAGCTTGGAGAGCATTTTTCTTAACTAAAAGCTCTTGTTTAACCTCGCCAATAGCTTGGTCTACTCGCCCAGAGCTTGCTTCAAATTTAGAGTGGGCAAGTTGCAATTGTTGGGAAATAGCAACCAATTTGTCCAGCATAGCTTTGATCTTGGAAATGCTAGCAAAATTCCCAGGTAGACTAGTCGAAGTAAGTTGTAGGGCGGCACATCGCTCCGGGTCTTTCAATGTAGTAACATCCAGCCCGTTGAGAACCTTTAGTGACACCTGATATGCTGTTGCCAAGAAAATCTTCTCGATCTCAGTCTTGTCCATGCTTTGCGTATCCTCAGATAACGCTTGGCTGGAGGATGGATGGTCAAGCTGCTGTCCACAATCTAAAAAAAGACATTAAACAAGTTCGTAATAGAATATGGCTGTTACGTGCACAAACAACATCTACAGATTTAATAAAAAAATAAAATAATACCATTGATAAAAGTTGAAATTTCAGTTGAGTTAATGTCAGGAAGAACAACATGAGTCATATTATACGGGGACTTTGAAAAATCCCCACCTGACCCCGTGGTAGTAATGTAGCTTTCAATAGAAGGAAAAGGATGTAAATTGCCTTTCTTATCCACTATACCGAAATCTGTAATGACTGTATAATCTTCATCTTCCAGATGCTCCATAGTAGTGAGAGAATGGTTAAACTGATTGGGATCTTCGTCATCGAGAGTGACAGTTGGGGGCAAGTGCAATGGATGGGCCACAACCCTCATCCATATCAGTAAAATCAAGCCTTCTCTTGGCTGGTGGATCCCCATTATCTCTTGAAAGGATATTCAAGGGTGGGTGACACTTCTTGTTGTTCTCAACTAGCACAATAATTTGATTATCTATCAAATTCTCTTTTGCCAGCAGGTTGTCAAGTAACACATGTTGGGATGAAAAACCGGCAACAGGGTTTGTTTCAAAGTGATCCCGCTCCTAAAAATGAGAAAGGAATAAAATCAGTCATGAGAATAGGATTAATCTTCTTATAACTACACTAGTTCATATGATGGACAAGGGAGAAGGAAAATATACCATGGCCGTTTGACCCTGATAGTCGATCTGTACACCCTAGAAGGTTATGCAGCTCTCTCTTCCAATGATCATTATTGGTCGTCTCTTTATTCATGATAGATACAAGATAATCCTGAAGATGTTCTTCAGCTACCCTCTACACCACAGTCAAGTCACGAGAGGATAGATTCCAAGGAGCAAGACCTAGGTGTATGTGATAGTCACATTGTCCAGCCCCGAAACTGATAGGGTCATAGAGGTTATCTTGGCCTAGGCTATGTAAAATGGAGTTAAACAGTTCTATGAAAGCATTGAACCATCTAACCCAAGCCAGTGAAGCACGTCCTACATGATACTCATCTGGTATGAGGTGCAAGTCCTCATATATCAGGGCGTAGAAGATGTCGCCAGTGAGCATATGCTATCCCAACGTTAAATTCAGTTACCAAACTAGTCAACGGAGGATGAGGAACGACTTGATCCAACCCGAACTGTCGAGCTACACATTCCAGGTGGTATGGCTCCAAAATGCAAAAGTCCATCTTGTATGTAGCAATTCTCCATGGGAGCATACCACAACAAAGTGATAAATCAAATATTCTGTTTGTCCGAAGTGAGTTTGGTTGAGCTTTTAGGTCCTCGTCAAGAGGCCCGTAGGGATTCCACAAAATGTTCTCATCTCTACACAGAAGCTTATGAGCACTCTTGGGATTGAAAAGAGTTGGCTTCCTAGACATAGTATCCAGCATAGTTGGCCACACTGAAGGATACGGGCAAATAGGGATATTGACATGCTTCATTTTGTTACCAAATACCGCCAGTATGTGGTCCCCTATCCAGCCAATCATATAGTGGACAGGCCAAAGCCTCCTCAAAGATGCAGGATTAATAGGTTTGGTGCTAATAAGCCTTAAAGAGTAATACAAAGAACACAAAGCTGGTTGTGCCAAAGCAAATTGGCGGCCTAGAGTCATCCATGAGGCTGTCACTAGTACACCTGGTCGAATATATGGCCCCCCTCCGACAATCGCGAAGCAACATATCCAGAGTGTTAGGAATGTAGCGGTATAGATATTGGAGAACTCACTGCTATCAAAACCTAAAAGATTTACTGGGGTGCAATGAAAGTAATCGCACCACTTTTGGAAAGTAACTTTTCCTCTGTCCTCAAGTTTGCGCCATGCCCTGTAGAGAGGCAGTAAAGTCTTTGGATACAACAGCATAGCTGGCTCCATGTGAGCATGAGATGGAATGAATTTGTCATAAGGTTCCCCATCCAGTGATAAACCGGCCATGTTCTTCATATCTAAGAGGGTGATTGTATGCTCTCCGTGAGGAAATATGAAGGTGTTTGCAATTGAATCCCACCTCTCAGTAGAGCTCTTACCACAGAGGGGGATATAGGGTATTTTCCTAAGGAACAGAAGATTGGCCCATAAATATAATCCTTGTCCGTCTCGCTTCCCTTGAGATGAGATGAATGATTAGTTAAAACCCTAGCAGCCCATTCATGATAACCATTAGGCATTGGGATGTGCTCTATCTCAAAATTTGCCCATCCAAAATCACCTAACACCACTCGGCTGCCCAAAGGTGAGGCCATATCAGATCGAGGTGTAGGTGCTAGTGTGTGAAGAAAACGGGCTAGAAAATGAGGTTGAGATCTCCATGCACGATTGGGATTGGAAAAATTAAAATCCCCTTCGACTTGTTGTTCTTCCTTGAGAGCAGGGCATGTCGTTTCATTATCAAGGGGTTCATATGGTTGTAGTTTTGCCACTTCGTACAGAGGCGTCCTATGAGGAGGAGAAGGTAGTGGCGTGTCATCCATCTCCCTAAAGGAAAAATGATGGAATAGGTGAATGCCGTAGTGCAATCAGATCCACCAGGTAACTCAAAGCATAAATCGATATAAACATATGGTACTAAGATAGATGCGTACGAGAGCCAAAAAAATTGTATTCGCACGGCAAACAAAAGTCAAGCAGTGGCTGCACGAAAGCCGTGATCAAAACAACAGACACCAGGCTAATAAAAATATCAATCAAATTGTTTACATTCCAAATGCTGAAGGGTACCAATCTGCGTTGTATATGATGATTATATGGAGAGATAATAGACAAACAGCACCATCGTACCTTCAGCATAGGTGCCACCGTACATCGTAGCAGTGAGCGGATACTCGTCCACCAAAACTAAAATTTTTGGGCACTCCAATCCTTGACGATTGTAAACAGAAAGAAACCAAAGGATTTAGGAACACCATAAAGACATACGGTGAAACTAAGGGAAAGAGTGGGAGAACCTGGTTTGGTTCGTAGCAGGTGAGTCTCTGTTGCTGTGGAAATCCAAAAGAGATCTACAGTATGAGAATCCCTCTAGACCCTGGTTGGGAGAAGTAAATAACTAACCCCTATGTTGAGGCCAATATCCCACTACTTCCTATAATCTTGGGGATCAGGTTCATTCGTGATATGGCCTAGAAGGCTAGAAGCGGCAAGAGGATAAGTGCAAAGAGAGAGAGAGACATGCTTCCTTCATGAGCCTAAACGGTATGGAAAAAAAGATGCTCTATTGCGACATGAGCCTAAATTGTTGGCATAAAAAAAAATGCCCCCAATGCATCTTCAATGCATCATGAGTTTAAACCGAATGCAATAAAAAAACCAAAGTTCTTAAAATTAAACTATGACCATGAAACAAACATTTAAAATGTTATGTCCTCAAAGAGTCTGATATAAAGATCAATATAACGTGATGACTATACGTCATTGCTTGATAAATATCATTTATATGTGCAAATCTCCGTGTGAATCAAGTGCCCCAAAATATGTTTCCAAAGAGAAAAAAAGTGAGATCATAAAAAAATCTCAAGTTTCGAGCTCTAGATCCGTTAACATATACGAAGTAGTTTTCGCATCCGGACCTCGAGGGGGCATCCCATCAAGGGAGCGGAGCATAGGGTGCTCCAACTACGCAAGGCGCTCTACGGGTTGTGGCAAGCCCCAGCGAGCATGGAACGCCAAGCTTGACGCCACACTGGGTAAGCTTGGGTTCATGCGGTGCGCAACCAAGCACATGCTCTACACGTGGCAATGGGAGAAGGAGGAGCTCATCGTCGACGTGTGTGTGGATGACTTGATCGTCACCGACACGCGTGCGGAGGACATCGACAGCTTTAAGCACGAGATTTCAGCTCGTTTTTGAATGAGCGATCTCGGTGCGCTCTCCTACTACCTTGGCATCGAAGTGAGATAGGGGAAGGAGACGCTCATGTTCGGTCAGAGCGCATATGCCTTGAAGCTATTGGAGCGGAGTGGCATGGCTGAGTGCAAGCCGTGTGTGACTCTGATGAAAGAGTGGCTGAAGCTGATGAAGACCAGTACCACGGCGAAGGTAGATGCAACACTCTACTAGAGCATCGTCGGCGGTCTACGCTATCTAGTCCACATGAGGCCGGACATTGTGTTCGCCATGGGCTACGTCAGCCATTTCATGAAGGATCCCCAAGAGGATCACTAGGCTACGATGAAGCGGCTGCTGCGCTACGTCAAGAAGACGGTGGATCAGGGGACCGTCTGATGAGTACAGGCCTAATCTTCCGAGAGGTAGCCGGTAAGTTCAATTTGTGGAGATCTCGACGTTGGCGATCCGGCTTCAAATCAGACACGATTCGAACCCTGCAACCGTTACACCACTGCTCCGTTGGTTATCAACCAAGCACAACTTTATTGACCTCGCCAAGAAGGCTTTTCCTGCAAGCGAATCGAAGAGCACAAGCAAGAAGGTAAAACACGCAATCTAAAATTGCAAATATGAATGACGTGAATATCAATAAAGGATTCAAGAACTTGGTTCCAAAGGACTAATCGACACAGTGGAGGAGATCAAGAACGGAGGCCCTGGATCACTGTAAAAGGATTTGTCACCACAGTTACAATGAACGATTCAGTTCCTCGATGGGAAACTAAACTCTAAACAAAACCCAATTGTGTAGCTGGCGGCGGCGGCTGTGTTTATAGTCTAAGACTCGACCTAGGGTTGGGGACGGCCAGGGGTTGGGCGCCCACAACTTGGGCTTAAGGCCCGACACGATACATGGCCAAGTTGGCCCAAATAGGTGACGCAGCACCTTGCCGTGGTCACACATAATGATCCACGGACCTTCTAGAGCTAGGACCAGATCCAAAACGACGGCGTCGTCGTCCCCTTTCCAACGCATCCAAGAACGGCCCATTTCGATGTCGTATGAGAAAGTTATGACCAAAACAGTGACGACGTGTCTGCTGAATCCGAGGGCGACGTGGCAGCTGAGTTGGGAACGAATTGGAACTTGGGGAAGACCATGGCGTCGGTGTGTCCAGCATGGCGATGTCCTCATCATCCTCCCCTTCTCGAATTGGAGTCGTCCTCGACTCCATCTTGGCGATGTCCTCATCACCGTCTTCCCCAAGACCGGTGAAAGTGGGCTGCAGCTCACTATGTTCAGCGATGTTGACATGGCGGGGGACATCGACGGATGGTGGAGCACCTCAGGTGTGCTCGTCTTCCTCGGGTCGACTCCAATCTCATGGATGTCGCTGAAACAAAAGGTGGTGGCGCTGTCCACGTGCGAGGCAGAGTACGTGGTGGCGACCACAGCGGCATGCCAAGCTGTGTGGCTGTGCTGGCTGCTGGGCGAGCTGACCGATGTGGAAGCTCACCCACTAGCACTGATGGTGGACAACCAACCCGCCATCACCCTCGCGAAGAATTTGGTTCTCCATGACCGGAGCAAGCACATCGACGTCAAGTTCCACTTCCTCAGAGACTATATTGATGGAGGGCAGATCATCATCGAGTTTGTTAAAACTGGTCGGCAACTCACGGGCGTCCTCACCAAGCCACTTGGTCATCTTCGGTTCATGGAGCTGAAGAAGATGATCAGCATGGTGGAGATTCTAGGGTTAGCAGTAGGATTAGGGGAATAATTGTTAAGTAATCTGATGCTCTCCTCTATACAGCGCGGCAGGGGCAGGTGCCAAAATGGCTCCCCTACTGCTGAACTGTAGCCGCTGTAGGGGTAGGCGCCGAAAGGCTCACCTGCCGCACTGTAGCCACAGCAGGGGCATACGCCAAAGTCAGCATTATTGTCACATCTAGTCACTGTAGCAGCATGGCAGCCTGACATGTCTGTGCACTAGGATTAGATGGGTGGAGTTGTATATATAGCTTTCCACTGCAACTCAGTAAAATGAGCGAGTTTAGTTTTGCTATCTCCTCTGCAGAGCTCCGTCCAATGCTGGTGCTTGTGCTGTGTGTGTGCACTCTGTTCTCTCTCCCTTCTTCTACCTCTAGCCAAGCGTGTGGTCGGCAACGTCGGTGAGCGGTCAGCTCACCCATGTGGAAGATCCAAGGGCCAACACACACCACCAAAAGTTAATGACCTAAAAATGCAGTTTGAAAATTGATGGAGCTAGATGACACGTCACCAAAAGTTAATGAACCTACGATGCATTTAACTCATAAGTAAATTAGATTGTGATTATGAGAAATGTTCTGAATGCGCACTGAGTAATGTCACTAATGCCATCAAACATGCTTTACAAATTTCTTATAATTTTCAGTTTTGTTCTTTGTCATCTAGTTTTGGGCGTATTAATGCTTAAAGATGACAAATTTATCGAAGCTTGTTGCAGTTGCTAAGATGTAGGTTACTATAGAATGCAGATGTCTAATCAATTCAGGAAGATAAGGTGATAATGATTTTGACAAAATGTATGCATGAAGAGTGAGTAAGATGATCAGAAGAAGTGGAAGACCCTGCTCGAATGTGGGTACCATTGAACAATAATCACATTTTATACCATGTGAATGTTGTGCATGCATGCCTGTCATGACAGCTAGGTTGAAGCTTGGTGTCCTGATCCCACGCGCAGATCAATCACCTATGAAGTCGTGGCGCCGACATTGGCGCATGAGGCTATTGATGGCTGGACCTGCATCGAACCCGAGCCGAGCGTGCTCCCTCTCTAATCAGGATATTTGCCAAATAAGTGCATTGATTTCTGGACTTTTATGTCATGTGCATCTGGTGTTTCCACACCAGTTCCAAAACTTCTCATGGCCTGCATTTTTAGAATTACTTCTATTCTTCTAGAATAGTTCATATATGCATACTTCTGTCCACATTTCATGCACAACACTTGAGCATGGCGTTGAGCTCTAAGTGTTTGCAATTTGTCTTCAAATTTGGTCTTGGCCTCTTCTGGTGGTGCATCGAGAACACCTAGGTTGGGGGTTAGGTGTCTGCTTCCCCTGATATTTGTTGAAGTCTTTGTGAGGACGACGATTGAGGGATTTGCTTTGAGCTTCCAACACATCATCCTGCAAGAGTGCCAAGGACAATGCCACATCAATAGTTCTTGGTTTATGTAAGACTAGAGCAGCTCTAATGTCAGGTTGCAGGCCTTGCAAAAACTTGCTGACAAAGAAAACATCATCTAGGTGATTGTTATGGACCGGCACTCTATGCATAGCTAAGGAAAATCAATCATAGTACTCTTGTACATCAATAGTTTGTTTGATGTTCAATAACTCTTGCATAGAATTTTGATAGAGATCCTTGCCAAATTTGGTTTCTACAGGAATACATAACTCTACCTGTCGACGAAATATGGTCGGCAGTCCACCGAGGGGGGTGCCCATGGTGGTAGATTATCGGTAGGATGCGTGTGATCAGGAACCAGATGGTGACACAAGGCGCAGAGACAGCGATTTAGACAGGTTCGGGCCGTCTGATCGACGTAACACCCTACGTCCTGTGTCTTTGGTGTATTGTATTGAGATGTATACTGTATGATCTGTCCCTGAGGGGGACCCCTGCCTCTCCTTATATACTCTGGAGGAGGAGGGTTATAAGTAAAGTATCCTATTTGGTACTATTACAATATCTAGTACAACTTGTAATCTTGCCATGTACGCCTTGATCTCACGGGCCGGGCCACCTCGGATGGTGCGGCCCATGTACCATCTTGTGGTACCCGGGGGTATATCCCCCACAGCTAGTCCCCGAGCGCCATGTATTCTGATGCGACACGTTATTTCAACCTTCTCCGAACAGTGAGGCTTGAGTTCTTGACATCTCCGACCACCTGTTGTCGCCGGAGAAGGAGGTTGTCCGAAGAATGTATGGTGCTCTTAAGAAAAAAGAAATAGATTTCCGTCCCAGGAAGTGTGCCCACTTGTATTTCTAAAAGAAATATAAGTGCGTCTTGAAGCGTAGCATCTTTGATCATCAGAGGCGTAGTGGTCGAAAAACAAGAACATTCACCGCAAGGTGAAGTGTGCCCACTTAGTCCCCGAGCCTGGTAGTAGGTGACTTAGGCACGTGGTGCCAGGGTCTAAAAAGAATTCCCAGTTAAATTGAGAACCCAATCGTCGTACAGGCGATACGAGATGCACCGACAGGTGCATCGTACCGATGTAGTCCCCGAGCTTGCTGGAAGGCGAGGTATGAGCCTTGTAGCAAGGTCTAAACGAGAAAGAATATCCCAACTGTATGCGAGTCGCCAGTCGCATGTAGTTGAGACACATAGTCCCCGAGCTGTGGTCGGAGAGTGATCGAGGCAGTCCCCGAGCGCGGAGTGGTCTGGCGAGAAGTCCCAGAGCACGGAGTGGTCTGACGAGTCCCCGAGCACGGAGTGGTCTGGCGAGAAGTCCCAGAGCACAGAGTGGTCTGGCGAGTCCCCGAGCACGGAGTGGTCTGGCGAGAAGTCCCAGAGCACGGGCGTGGTCTAGCCAGAGTCCTCAAGCACCGTAGTGGTCTTGGCGAACCCCGATGCATGAGCTCGCTGACCGAACTGTGTTCCTGAAAAATAAACACGGAGAACAGTAGTACATGATGATGTACGAAATATATTGACCTCTCTGTCGGAGGTGAAGTAAACACTTGGTGTTCGGTTGGCGATGAATTATAGTTGGTGTAATATTCGAAAAATAACATTAGCTGTTTTTAGCCCTTTTGTTATGTAGTGGCGTAGCGCGATGTATTAACCTGTCCTGAAGAATGCGCCAGCCCTAGGCTGACCAACATCTCGTAGCGCGAGGTACGGAACGCTGCCGCGCGTAGAGTGCCAGTGTTACCAGGGAGCGACTGCCGACTACCCGTAGCGCAGAGGGCGGACTCTCATGCACACGTGGGGTGAAGCCAGAGACAGTGCCGGCTCTGGGATTCTCAAGCAGGAAGGAAAACGTATCGGCGAACCATTGTAAAAACTTATACATGTTTTGGATTGTATGTATGGAGAAAATTCGACGCGGAGCGCACCCTAAGGGTGGTTGGCGGAGGTGTACGATGATCAAAGAGATTTTCAATTAAAAATAATACTTAGCTTTATTGATGACCGGTGGGGTAGTCGGCGTGCCGCAATGTCCAAGAGATGGCTTGACGTGTCGTTGGCGATGAAGTTGTCTAGTCCTCGAGCTTTTTGACCTGTCGTCATGACTGTGGTCGCGATTGTCGTAGCGCCGTTCTTCGCGGCGATCATCATTGGGACGTAGTCTTGTGGTCGAGGTGGTCGAAGCTCGGTGGAGCTGCTCGGGACGTGGTCGACGTGGTCGGAGCTCGGCGGAGCTGCTCGGGACGTGGTCGACGTGGTCGCGGTCGACGTGGTCGGAGCTCGGCGGAGCTGCTCGGGACGTGGTCGACGTGGTCCGTGGTCGACGTGATCCGGATGGCTTGCTTGTGGCTCGATGCAGTCGGACGGGCGCGTGGGGTTGTAGTTGTAGTCGCGCTTGCGTCGGAGCCATGATGACGTTGAGGTCTTGATCTTCGAGAATTGTTGTCGCTGCGGATTTGTACTCCTTCCCAAACGTCGGCACAGTGTTGGATCTTGTCGTAATACACGCATGCATCTTCCTGTATCTGAGCGATGCACGCATGCAGATACATATACATGTACACGCAAGAAGCCAAGTTCGGACCGGCTTGCATGCTGCTACATGTTGTCGGAACTTCCGGGAAAGTCGGAGTTGTTGATCGAGACGGAGTTGAAGTCGAACTCAGCGGGCAGAGTCGGAATCGGTACCAGGTGAGTCGATCCCAGTACGGTGCTTGATGATGCCACTGATGAAGTGGTTTACGATCGAGACGAGGCGGTTGCTCATGGACCAGGCGATGAGCACATGTGAGCCCGAAGGAGATCTGAACTATCTTCAGCTTGCATGGCACTGTAGATCACACAGCCTTCGATTTCTTGCTTGCCTGACAGCTTGCACCCGAACGTTCATGCATGCGGTGGACTGGTAGCCAGCAACAACCAACATGCAAGTCCAATCTAGTCCTGTAGGGTTACGATGAACTGACGTCATGGTTCGTAGAAGTAGTGGCCGATGCCAAATCTGCGGTAGTAGATTCTGAACGCCCCTTTCAATGACGCTGCTGAAGCTGGGAAGCAGACCCGATCTCGTTGAAATCTCGGCTTGCTTCCCAGGTATACGACGCCGGAGGCGACGCCGTAGATAGCCGACTTAACGACGAGTTCGCGCAGCGACGTCAAGCCACTGCAAGAGCCTCAAGACGATGACTCCATCGTAGGTGAAGGACGCCGCCGCCAGAAGCTAAATTGCCACGGATGGCATTGATCTTCAGATCCCATCTGGTTCGCCGTAGATCAGCGCGCACGATCCCCTAAAGGGGTCCCCTACCTGGCGCGCCACTGTCGACGAAATATGGTCGGCAGTCCACCGAGGGGGTGCCCGTGGTGGTAGATTATCGGTAGGATGCGTGTGATCAGGAACCAGATGGTGACACAAGGCGCAGAGACAGCGATTTAGACAGGTTCGGGCCGTCTGATCGACGTAACACCCTACGTCCTGTGTCTTTGGTGTATTGTATTGAGATGTATACTGTATGATCTGTCCCTGAGGGGGACCCCTGCCTCTCCTTATATACTCTGGAGGAGGAGGGTTACAAGTAAAGTATCCTATTTGGTACTATTACAATATCTAGTACAACTTGTAATCTTGCCATGTACGCCTTGATCTCACGGGCCGGGCCACCTCGGATGGTGCAGGCCCATGTACCATCTTGTGGTACCCGGGGGTATATCCCCCACACTACCCAACTATCAACTCTATGCTGAGCTCCATATGTTTGCAACCATAACTAAGCAATGCCTTTAAAATGAAGGGTGGCAAAAGGGGTCCAACGATGAACAGGCACATTAAACATGTCAAAATACTTCTCGGCTTTTTCCTTCCAAACCCTAGGATGCGAGCCATCAAATTTGGGACAATCAGCCTTAGGTAAACGAAATTCTTTCTGGTGGTGGCCAATATAGTATGGAACAACTTCATTGGACTCAGGGAACATGGGAAGTGGAAGCTTGTGTACTGACCATTGGCCAGGAAGGATGTCAGCCCTTGCATCGGACCCCTGTGGTGCTGGTGCAACGTCGTGGTCAACAATGACCCGCCCCTCTTCCTCGCGCTTCGAGGACGGAGGCGGAGCAGGTTTGGGATGTGCTTCCAACACCTCAAGGACATGAGTTCCTTGAGATCTTTGCTGAGGCCGATTGCGAAGCTGTCGATGTTTGGACGCCAGTGATTGAAGGTCTCCATGAGCTTCATCATGGAGTTCATCTGCGTGGCGAGCGCATCCATCTTCTCCTCGGCGTTGGCCATACGGGTAGTGAGGGTAGGTTCTCTCGCCAGCGGATTGGGTGGAGGTTGGGGAGGTGGTGGCGGAACTGGTGGATTTGGTCAGGATTTGGGTTGTGGTGGCGGAATCGAACTCAATCGAACACCGTGCTAGATCCAACTGCAGACAACAATGGATGGGATTTTACGAAATCGAGCAACGAGAGTGGATTGGACTGGCCGCTGATACCAATTGTCAAGGTAACGGACGGAGATAAGGTAACTACCGGCGTACGCACGGTGAGGAGCACGGCGGCGTGGCCTCGGAGGCAGACGAACACGGGAGAGAGAGGAGTTTGGTTTTTTAGTTTAATTGTTCGCTGACCGCCTATCCACCCTCACAGCTAGTTTTAATCTAAATTACAAAACGCAAATGGCCTAAGGCCCAACTATTACACCCTTGCAGCACATAGGCTAGCTTACAGGCCCAACAAGCTAGTGTAGCCCAGTATCCCAGCACCGCCGCTTCATGGCCCAATCGTGACAGCATCATCAAGAGATTTTGAGAGATGAGTGGGAGAGAGATGCGAGGAACCAAGACGGAGGTTGAAGATAAACATTATCAAATTGGATCGGATGTTTTGCACACAATTTTAAGTCAAAGACTACATGCATCGACAGTAAAAAGGAAAATTTTCTGAGTATAGCATGTCCCATATATTTTTACATATTACTCGTAATGTTGATTAGTTCTTGTTCCTTCATTTGGACTTGTACACCTTTGACCTGTTGGGAAAAAAATGAAAAAAGAGAGACATATTTCCCCATTCTAGCTATTTGAAACAGGGGCGAGAATACTCAACTAATCCTACCTCTTGCAAGTAAACCTTGGTCTTTGGTAGCAGTCATCTCATCATCTCATTAACAAAAATTATGAAGCCGTTTAAAAAAGACTGACGTCTTTAAACGCCAACCGTCCGATCCAGATCACACGTCTAGGTCGAAGTGGAATATCGGTGCAGCGTACGCGCCCAGGTCCCCAAAGAGGAACGTGTCAACCTCCGCGTAGACGAAGCTCATGTCGTTTTCGTTCTCGAAATCGAAGAACGTCTGCACGTCGTCCGGGAAGCTGCACCGAGCCGGCGCGCCTTCGGCGAACTCAGGCTGCTGCGGCGGCGGCGGCGGCGATGGCAGCTGCAGAGGCGAAGGCGAGAACGAGGACAAAGACGGCGACGGCGAGCTGCTGCTCATGCTGCCGCCGCTGCTGCTCTCGGAGGCCGCCGCCTCCGCGGAGACCTGCTCCATCAGCTCCTTGAACTTAGGAGAGTGCAACACCATGTCGAGCGCCGACGACTTTGGCGCCATTTGATGAGCCGGCGCTCCCATCTCGTCAGGAAGCTGCTGCTGCGCGCCGAAGGGTCCGCTGGTGTGGTGCTGCAGGTAGCCCTCCTCGCCGTTGTGGAATTCCGCGTCGCCCGAGGTCTCCTCGAGGCCGATGGCGGCCGGACACTCGGGCAGGTCATCTGGTAGCTGGAACGGGACGACGTCCATCACGCCGAGGCTGTCGTCGCAGGGGCCATGGCATTGTCGACGCCAGTGATTGACGTAGTGGCTGATGTCGAAGTTGGTGACCGCGTTAAGGCCACGGTGCTCTATAGCTGCGATGTCGTACGCCACCGCCGCCGCCTCTTGCGTTGCTGTCACCACGATTATGGAGGAGTACTTAATAAGTTAGCAGTAAAATAGTAATTCTTGACAAACTCTTCTCACAGTACTTATAATAACCGGGAGACAAATAAGTACTCAAAATTTATAAATAAATCTATGACCACAGCTAATCAAACCTTGATTACCATACTTAATTACAGTCCTTTTCCGCAAGTATTCATTATTTTCCTTTGCATTAATCCTATATGTGTTTTGTTGGAATCAGCTTGAGCTATGTCACTTCTATCTTCTCCCGTGATTAAGGGATTTGGGAATTCTAGTCGTTATGTAATTATCTGTAAATCTGTTTTGCTTTTTTCTTTTTCCTCATCTAATAAAAAATCGGCAAAGCTTTTGCCGCCGTTCTAAAAAAAAGAGAGGATTTGGGAATCTTTATCTTTTCTCTTATAGTATCTCCAAAAGTTCCCTGTATCACTTCCTCATCCATATTTTTTTTGATGGAAAAAAGAGAAAAACTCATCTCCAGTTCTCCGTATATCTTTCTCATCTTTTGGCAATCGGTAAACAGACCGGTTTTGTGCGTAAAAATGCGTGCAGCCTTCTGGCGTGCATCCGCTCTTCCCCGACCATATCCCCCGCGTATCACCGATCTTCCTCCTTCGCAACGCATGGCTCCGGTCGTTCCAGGCGCTGGTTCCCATTCCTCCTTCGCAACGCAAGACGTACAGCCGCCGGTTCCCGTCGTTCCAGGCGCTAGGCAGGCACCGCGCGAGCCGCAAGCGTCCACGGGCGTTCGAGGCAGCGCCGGCGGCCAAGGCCCGCGAGCACGGATGCGCGGTGTGTGAGCATCCAAGGCGTGCGCCGGCGCCGTCGACGGCGCGGACGCGCGTTGCTGCGGGCGGACGAGCTGTGAGCTGAGGCTGGGGCCGGCAGGACGCCTGCGCTAGCTCAATCCTTTTCCGCCGGTAGGATGCGTGCATGTGGGAATCGATCCATCGACTCCCAACCGTCGGCGTCGGGTCCCTAGTAGCGGTAGGTCCCCCATCCTCGGCGGCCGAACTCGTCTACCGTGCGGACACCATGGTCACAGACGTGATCCAGTCGTGAAGCTGTACGTGGGTGTCGTTGTTCTCAGGAAGTCAGGAGGTAGAAGATGTCGGTAATTACGAAAATGCCACTGAACGATATTTAGGAGTTATTTTTTATTAACAGTACGTCGGAGATGACCTTATTTATTCCTCGTTGTCTCTGGGAGTTGAAAAACAGTAGGATTTTGGGAAGTAAATATTGAAAGCTCTTGGAGATGCTCTTAAATCATATTTCATAATTTAAAAATTAATGTCTCATTACATCTTAGTAGGCAATGGTGTTAGGTTGATCTCCACTAAGTTGGCCCAACAGTCAATTGGGCCCTTGATTTGCGCCCTGACGGGGGGCGCTCAGCCATACTCCTGGCTGATGAGCCCCCGTCGCGCAACACTGTAAATAGGAGGTGAGGGTTGGGGCTCAAAACACGAGGTTGACCGTAGCCGCCAGTGCCCCACCGACGATTTAACCCTAGACCAATCCCGAGGGTGTGCGGTGAGCGAAGGGAAGCGCCATCGCAGTTGCCGCCACCACTGACCGCGGCTCCACGTCGCTGCTTCCTCTACTCCGAGCATCGCTGCGGCACCATGGCCACGATATCGGTCCGGCGAGGTACATCACCGAAGTCTTCTATCTAAATTATGTTTTTACCCTACTAATCTGCACCTAGATGGTCCTAGAATCCCATCAAATGGGAGTACTATAACACTGCCCAACAATAATAATGGTAATTTATATGCAGATATAGGGGATTACTTTGATAATGAAACTGGTGGGTAGTTTAGAGGATTCAGGTTGATTTTCATCCCAATGAAAAAAACATATAATTTAGAAGGAACACCCAATTGTCATTATTGTCAATGATGATTCAAATTCGCTGAATTGACGGCCAAATGTTTATGTTCCTGAGAATTTCTATTGCTTTATTGGCGTGTTGTTTCTGTTGCGAGAATTTCTATGATTTATTGGCGTGTGTGTTTGTTTAACGTGGAGGATCCGAGAGAAGAGCAAGAAGTAATGGCTGATTCGTGATTACTGGACACGTGCTCCTTGATGATCATACCTTTTGACTTCAGCGCTCAGCTAAAAACCAGCAGGTAACACATCAGCAGAGTTTCAGAATGCGTGGACGCTGGACGGAGCATATCAAAAGGTTTTATATATTTTTTTTTCTATCAAAACCAAAAGATGTTTATATTTCCTCTATGTATGGTTCAGAAGATGGAAGACACGATGCTAGCCGGTAACGACACCAGATGGCTGTCTTCTGGATAAATAACCCATGCTGACTCACATGATAGGAATATATTCTGGGACCGGCGAAAAAATGTGACCAGGACCAAGAGATGGTACGGTAGCGGTACATACCGAAAGTGCCGAGGTAGAGGTACTTGTTGCCCAACACGCGGCCGATCCTCGCCTCCCATCTCCCGTTGTGATGATGCCTGCAGAATTAACGGAACGCCAGCTCTGAATCGACCGAGGATTCAACTTGCCGCCTGGAGAAGGGAAGGGGAAGAGGGATGCACTGAACCTACCTGGCAACGCCCCTGTACTTGGACACCCCACGCGAGAAGCCGCTGCTCCGCCGGCGCAGCGACCCGATGTACTCCTCCCTGGGCTGCCCCTCCATCTCCCTCAGCTCCTCGTCGTAGCCGCACAGCTGCAGCAGAGATTTGATTTTAATTTGGACGCACGCACGGTCTCGGTTTGGTCAGAGTCCAACCCGGCTGCTGCGGTTTTTGCTGAAAAAAACTGACGAAGAGAGGACAGGGAACTAAGTGGGGCTCCTGCTCCTCCGATGCATCTATCGAAGCAAACCGAAGGGGGGCCGTGCGCCCGTGCGTACCGGGAAGTTGAGGACGGTGGCGGGGCCCCAGTACTTGAGCGCCGCCAGGTCGTGAGCGCGCGCCGCCGCTTCCTCGTCGTCGTACGCGCCTGCAAACAAACGCCGAGGAGAAGGCGGTTGAGTTGAGCCAACGACAAAGCCGAACGAACCCATGGATGGAGATGGAACCAGCGAGGAGGAGCTCTGCTCTGCTCACCTAGATAAACTACAGGGACGCGCGTCGTTCGTAGTGCGTGCGCAAACCCGGCCGGCGGATCGCAGGACGACGGCAGAGGAACCAGCACGTAATAGCAAGCACGGAGGTCAGTCGCGGTCGCAGACCGGAGTCCAAGAACGAGCGAAGCAACGCAGCAGCAAAGTTTTTGGTGAAGGAAGCGATGGATGGGATGAACAGGGTACCTTGCTTGCCTTTCTTGTTCCGGGAGCCGTTGCGGGCGTCCTTGTCCCACAGGTGCGCCTCGAACCGCCCCGTCCACCGGTGCCTGCCGCCCGCCGGCCCGCCGGTTCGGTTCGGTTAGTTACACTTGATGAGCACAACGGATCGAGGAAATGTGTCGGAGCAATCGGGTTACCGTGTGACGCCGCGGTACGCGGAGCTGCGCTGGGAGGGGCTCTCCCGCGGCTCGCTGCTCTTCCTCCGCGCACGCTTCAGCTTCGGCTTCCCGGTGACGCTGACGCTGACGCCCGTGGCGGCGGTGTTAGGATCCTCGTCGGTGCCGGCGTTCTTGCGGGGCCTGGCCATGCGGAGAGGGACAGAGGAGGCGTCGTCGTCGGGGTGGACAGTGGCGATCGAAGTGGCTCGGCGATGGCGCTAGCAGCTAGCTGCACAAGGATGGAAAGCCGAGGGGTGTTTTAAAGACTCCCACAGGCCTATAAATAGCCAACGGGCCAGCCCGGCCGGCACGGCACGTCGTGCCCCCGGGCCGTGCCTCTTAGGACCATGGACCTGGCCTTCGGCCCAGACAAGGCCTGTCGGGCCGTTTCTCGTGCCGGGCTGGCCCAAAGAGCACGCCACGGCTGACGGGCCGTATCAGCCCAATGCCCACTGAGAGAGAGAGGTGTGGAAGGGTAGGCAGGGGCAGCTGTGCCTGCACGAGCCGCGCGGCGGCGGCCGACGGCGTGCTCGCACCCAACAGGCCGCAACAGGACGAGGCCGCGCGGGGGTTGGGGGTGTGGAGGAGGCGCTCGACGCTGCTGCACTCAAAGCCGTCCGCCGCTGCTTGACGCCGCCACGGAGGAGCTGCGGAGATTCGCGACTTCGCGAGTGTGACCGCGAGATCCGAGAGAGAGGAGCTAAGTGCGGCCGCACGGGGGACGGAGCAGGGCCAACGGTGCTGGGCGTGGAGGAGGAGGACAGCGAGGAGGCGGCGGGGCTGGAGCCACGGCCTGTGGGAGGAGCTGAATGCAGCGCGGAGGCGGAGGAGTGGAAGCAGCGGTAGCGACTTGCGAGAGGAGAGATAGAGAGGCGAGTGCGAGTGTGGCGCCAGGGGAATGCTTCTAGGGTTAGCCGGTTAGGACAGGGAGGGAGGCGGGCCGCTAACGGGCCTCCTGTTGAATAGCGGGCTGGTCCGGGCCGCCCGATGTGCCTGGGAGCGGCCCAGGCACGGCCTGCTCCACCGGGTCGGGCTGGCACGGGCCTGAAAACGGGCTTCAGGTCGGGACCAGCGGGCTGCGGGCTGCATGGCCAACTATACACAGGCCACACGAGCCTGAGCGAGAGAGAATGATGGCTGATGCGGGGTGGCGGCCACAGATTGGTTGGGCTCGTGACAGGTCAACGCGAGCTTGCCAAATGAGCAGACTGAGACGAGAGAGAGCGAGGGGAAGGAAACGGAGCGAGAAACAAGGAGCTGCTGCTGCTGCTGCAATGTGACTGTCGTCCCCTTGGTTACTCCACTCCCTGCTGGCCTCCTCTCCCTTGACTCTGGCCTGGGGGCTGGGGCATTGCCGGGATTGGCGCGGCGGCAACTGTGGCGCCATCCCATCGCTTCTCTTGCCGCGCCAGGTTGCTGAAATCACCCCCACCAATCTGACGAGAGGCCGTGCGGGCGTGCCGGTACCAAACTCTGAACTACCACGTCCGATATCGTACAGCCTATGCGTGCGGACGATCGATCACACCTGCACATTCGTCACTTGTGGGGGGTTTGACTTGGGCTTGGGTGGTACAGGCCGGACCAGCAAAAGTTCCAGGTTTGTGAAAAAAAAGCGTTGAAAAAAGAGAAAAAGCTTTAAAATTTAAACGATAGATAAGTGAGCAATTATGCAGCCGGTAATGCCGAATCCGGCAGTTGCAAAACACAAAGTGTATGACGCGGCGTGCGGATTAGGAACTGCTGATGATGTAGTACTTCTTGACCGGACCCGGGACTTGACCGAAGGAGGTCAAATCTTGAGTGCCCCGGGCACGCTGGAAGGCCCCGTGGACTTTACCGGGTCTACATTGGAAGGCCGCCCCGTGGCTCACCGGAACACGAAACGGGATTATATAATGAAATACATGTCACTATGACATGTTCTCTCTTAATAATAAAAAAAGGGAAACGTGCTAGAGTACATGCTACTGCACAGTATTCGATTCAGAATTCGAAAATGCCAAAGCTCATAAAAATTTCGCGATCGGACACGGCTGGTTTCCGAGCGAGGGCGGCGCGAGACCGAGTGGTGTTGGTACTACCCAGTACTCACAACAGACGGGGATGGTCAAGCAAAAGAGCCAAATGCAGGTGCAGCACTGGTTCTCTGACGACGCAATAAGTTTGAATCCGTTTCAGTTGTCACTTCCAGTTATTATGGTCCGAAAGCAGCTCGTATCTGAATCTGATGACTGGTTTTTAGTTCAAGATCCCTTAGATAATACGAATGGTTGGTTGATAATCTGAAGTCTGCACATCAATCTGAATACGGACCGTGCCTTGCCATTCCTCCTCCTCTTCCTCTTCTTCTTTTTTGCTCATACATGCATACATGTAAGTGATGAGGGTAGCGGGGACAAATGTGCACCCAGTTTATTTGAAATTTTCGCGTGAGATCCTGGTGGCGAGCCTCCTTTTTTTTGGTAGTGCTGTTCCACAGGAGGTGACCAAGGGCAAGTGCTGATACCACTCCACTTGTTTCGCTTGGTCGTAAACGATCGTAAATTTCTAGCCAGAACAGTATTTTTCTCTCATATCAAACCAGCCAGCAATAATAATCCACGACCTATACGATCGTATCAGCATCAGCCGAACAGGCTGACTAACCTGTAGGCTGTAGCCAGCCTCAGTGGACATTGGCAGGCACCATTAGAGATTAGAGAAGAGATGCTAACATTTCAGGTTTGGCAGACCTATTCCTAGTCATCTCTTTCTGTGGTCAAAATCTGTCTACTCTGTTTATTCTTAGTTTAGTCTTTGACATGCTTGGCTTGGTTCAGAAAGTTCATACCTTTTTATTCGCTACTAGCTGAAATGCAAATGGGGAAAAAGAGACATTTCCTTTTCCTTCTGATTCCATAAACATTCTAAGCTAGTAAATAAGCCAATAAATATGCAGCGACCACTTTCCTGCGACAGCATGGGCAGTTGGTTGGGCACAACTTTATGACAGATCCGATCAACCCCCAGCAGATTTTTGCCGTCAAAATTATTAGTAAACAGTTGTGATCAGTAGTAACCCCCCCTAACTAGCACCAGAAAAATTCAATTAGGTCTGCGGCAACTACAAGCGAGCCATGCTCTTAACTGTATGGCGGCGGGAGGGAGCAATTTGGCTGGCCTGCAGATTTTGACATTAAAGCGGAGCAGCCCTCCTGGACCTGTTCTAATTTCGGAATACCTGACACACTTGTGATCTTGATGGAGCAAAACCGTTGCTCTTCAAGTCTTCATGGCGCCCCCATCACCGGAATCATTATGATCTTAAGCTTAACCCATGATGTCAGTCGATTTTCAGAGTTCGTGTAATTGATAGCTCCGAAGGATCTGTGGCCAGTTGGCCATGCCTCACAGCATGTCACCACCCACCCGTTCTCCAGAGCTGCATGTCTTGCCGGTTCGCGGTTGGCAGTTGCTCGTGTCGTGTCACCGGCCAGCTGCCCATGACATGAGCGTTGCATACAAGCATCGTGTCATCGCGTGTGCGGTGTGCCCAGCTGTGTACTCCAATTCCATCACTAGCGGACGGACCGTGCAAATTTACCAGAGCCAGTCAACTGATCTGATGATTTTCTTTTTCTGGCAGTTTTTAGGTGATGTACAGGCTAAACGCAACTGGGTCAATCGCCATGAGACTAATCCAAGTCCAATCAATTCACTTTTGTCTTATTATATGTACTCTACTCCGTCTCAAATTATAAATCGTTCTAAATTTCTTGAGAGTCAGCATTTTAAATTTGATTAAAATTATAGAGAGAATTACAAAAATTTATAACATCAAATAGGTATACTATGAAAATATAATTAATGAAGAATCTAATGATATTTATTTAGTATCATAAATATTATTATTTTACAGATTTGCTAAACAACGTCCGGTTATTTTGGCCTCTGTGAACAACCGGATGTCCTGGCCGAGCGATGAAAGACCGACGGGCGGTACCGCACGCGCGCTCGGCTTCCTCATCCGACCGGTGCCCAGCCCAATCACCGCTTTCGCTTCGCCCAGCGGCCCAGGCAGCCCAGCAGCAAGCTAGCATGCATGCAAGCACACGGTGGCACGGATGCGCCGAGTGCAGGCAGAGCACAGCAGCGCGCGCTCCACATCGCCTCCACCAGCGCAGGCTGCCACCGCCGGATATTGTTTGTTTTTGAAATTTGTGAAGAATTTGTGAAGTATTTGACATATTTGATATTTATTTCTCTGATATTTACAATCCATAAAAATAATTTATAAATTTGGCATATGTTTATATGAGATCTGTAATTATCCTCAAATTACATCGCTGCATCCAATGATTTACACCGAAGAAATCATTGTAAATATAGTAATAAGACAGTGTAAATATAGCTATAAGATAGTGTAATTATATGGGCAAAATCTGGTTCTTGGGAGGGGCTAAAACAGCCAGTTGTTGAGTAGCCCCCCTATTTTATTATATAAATTTAGTCCTTAAGATGCTTTAACTCTCTAAGAGAGTTAGAATGATTTATAATTTGGCATGGAGAGAGTAATAGATTAAGGAAACGCTTTTCTTCTAGGGAAAACGTGTTTTTTTTGTTCCCCTTCACAAATAACCTATCTATATATGGGTACGAGTACGATTCGACCCTACCGGCCCAGGTTTCACCGTCTCACATCACGCACTATAATTTGTGCACTGTCCACATGAAACACCGATGAAATGGACAGTTTGGAATGTACCTGAAGAATTCGAGGACCAGCTGGATGTTGGAGGCCAAGCCAGCAATTGGCCAGGTATAAATCGAATGAAGACAAGCATTTGCATTGCAGAGAGTCATAGTAATGTGCTTGGTGCCTACATTGGGCTTTTGGATTGCACCGATGATGCCTTCGAGACAGCCTAGGGCCTACCTTGTGGAAGTGGCTAGGCCACGCATAGAAATTCTGAGGTTAAATGGCAGTGACAAAACCTGCTGGAATAAACTTCTGGAACAAACCAATCTGATTCCAGTATTTCTCGAACCCACATAGAAGTTCAAGTAATGTTCCTTAGGGAACGCTGTCGTGCTGACATTGTTGGGTGGTCTCTTGGGCGCCTTTTTTGAATGTCCCACAGGTGCTCTGATTTGTCAAGAACGAGACGAGATCTAAACACTTGTTTACAGCCAGGAGCATGAGATGCCGTCTATGCCGGCCGGTCTCTGCAAATGAAACCTAAATGCAGCAAAGGTTGCTTGCAGCATAGCCCCCTTCCTCTCTTCGCTAGTCTACTTGGCTTCATGTACATACATAACTGGTACAACTGCAGCCCACAGTATGTGCATATGCATGTTCTGCACAGGATCAGATTACAGCGTGCTGAGCACACAGCAAATACCCCAGTTTTCACCGTACTGTGTTGATGGAGATGTCTAATCATTGTTTTGCACTGTCCTAAAAATGTGAACTATACAATCTTGTGCTTCTAAATTCCAACACTTGAATGGCGGCACATAGGGTCAAGGGCATGCTTCAGATGGCACAGCCTGACCCAGCTATATGGAGAAGGATAGAGCTGCCTGTAGCAAAAGTTTTTGCATTATTAGAGAAGGAAAAAGAGAGCAAATGCCACTGTGTAGGCGCAGAATTCTCTCTGTGCTTACTACTTCATGTCTTATTTCTACTTTACTTTTTTTTGTTCTACATGGGCACAGACAGATGAAACAGTGGCAATCAACATAAAATTTTACTAGAAGAGAACATAATCTGAATCATTTGACTTCAGATGGTGCATGGCATAACATTCAACAATTTCTAGTGAAGTCTACAATGTCAAAAGCAGCAGCGCAGCACAGAGACAGTGCTAGGATCACTGAAATAGTTTATGCTCATACTCTGAATTTAGTGACAGGTATTGTTATACTATATGTACTGCTGACTTATGGCATTCAAAATATGACGATCAACTTAGTTCGTTCAATGATCAAAACATTAATTATGACGATTTTGCACTTAGGGTGATGTAATTTATCTAAAACAATCCCCATAAAGTAGGCTTAAAATAAATACCTCCATAACAGAATCTAATGATGTGTCATTTCGGGGGCTTTCTTGGGAATCAGAAGGTCTCATATGTGATTCTATCATACCAAGCTGCTCATATACCTCCTTCAGCATTATGATCTGTTCCTTGCTAGTCCTAGGGTCACTTAGCTCAACCATCTTTTCACTTTGCACACGCTTCAGCCTTGATATGGTTCTCTCAACACCAGCTCGTGGTGTGTAAGTTTCAGAGCTTCGACGGACATGTCTATCGACATTATTCATCGATCCAATTTTTCTTGTTGCAGCCAACCTGGACAGATTACGTGGCCCTCGCCCTTTGGTAACAACCGTGGGAGACAGTTGAGATTCTTCAGTCATTATTTCACTTTCAGTACATGAGGAATCAGTTGTCGTATTGCTTCTTTCTGGAATTTGGAGTGGATCAACTTCACTTAAAGGATGAACTACTAGTTCACCCATTTCAGTACCTACACAAGAATCCTTGAGTTTATCATGATTTACTGTGCATTCCATACCTTCCCTGGCCTGAACTGCTCCATCACTGCATATATCTGCCTGACAACTCACCACTGAGAGTGAGGAAGAACACGGAGGCTCATCCAAAGTCTGAGAGTCACGTACACAAGAATCCTTGAGTTGATCATGGTTTACTGTGCATTCCATATCTTCCCTGGCCTGAACTGCTCCATCACTGCATATATCTGTCTGATAACTCACCAATGAGAGCGAGGAAGAACACGGAGGCTCATCCAAAGTCCGAGAATCACCTACACAAGAATCCTTGAGTTGATCATGGTTTACTGTGCATTCCATATTTTCCCTGGCCTGATTACTCACCATTGAGAACGAGGAAGAACATGAAGGCTCATCTGAAGTCTGAGAGTCACGTACAACACCATTGCTTGGAGAATGTGGTTCTTCACCATTCTTTCCTCTACCATTCAAATCTGTTGAGAAGCTTTCCTTGGGCTCGAAAGCCATAACATTTCTTGAAATCTGCTCCCAACTGTCATCACTCAGCCTGCTCCTTGCTGATTGTACTCCACCATTTTTCTTGATGTCCATATCAGGATATAGTTTAGTCAACTGCAAAGTTGGCAGAGAGAAATTTCTTTTGATTTTATGACAAAGATTCTCCATGTTTTTGCTTCCAAACAAAGACTTATCACTATCTATTGTCTCATCTGCAATGTCAGAATCATCAATGCCAGCATCCAATAGCTTGTGTTTATACACCTGCAGTTGGTTCCTCAGATACGAGATCTCCAATTCTTTCAGCTCCATGACCTCCTTTAGAATCTCCAGTGCTCTGTTAGTGTGGTTGATCTTTTCCTCAGCTATTCTCTTGTACTGCCATGCTTCCATTCTCTCTGCGTCCTTCTCTTTTTGAAGCTTTTGAATCATTGACATGGCTGCGCTTGCAGCAGTTACTGATGCTTCTCTTTCCACTTCTAATTCCATGAATAACTTTTTCATCATAATGTACTGGGCGAATATTGCTCTCTGTAACTGAATAGTATCATTTTCTGCCATCTTGGTAAAAGGCTCTGATTAGTATTCAATGTTTGTCATTTGCCTTAAGATGAAAATCTGAATCCATCTGTCAGATCTCAGATCTGTACCATTTAAATATACATCGATCAGTGTTCTGAAAGATACACTACCAGAAAACTAGGATAAAAAGATGAGTTGACTAATCCTATGCATGACTTCACCAGAAAACTAGAATAAAATACGAGTTGACTAATCCTATGTATGACTTCTTACAAGGAGCTTATTAAATCAATATTCTCAACAAACAGGCACTATAATATGTCATAAATAGACATATGTATTATCTCTAGTTGATAACTGCACATATGAGCAGAGAAGAAGAACAACAAAAGTCTTCCAGAAAATTATATGTTCTAGAAAAGTAAACTCTTCTGAAAAAAAAAAAATTGTATTACCAACTTCAGTACAGGAATGCATGTATCACCTGTTGTACAATGTATTATATAGGTATCTTATATACCCCTTGTTCAGTATCCCATGCAGTGTGTTGCAACTTATAAGTTTCTCATGAAATTGTCATTTTAAGTCCTAGCCACAAGCATTTCATTTCTTTAACTAATCTCCTTAGATGGCCACATATTATTTACATTTCAACGGAGCTGCAAAAGTTTGACAATATTTCCAACATAACATTTCTCGCAAATCACTTCAAATGCTAAACATCACAAATCATGTATGAAAACAATATGTGCCAATTCAACATATATGTAGGCCCTTAATCTTGATCCCAGTTTCCAGTTTATCTTTACTCTTACTTCAATATAGCATCATTTTAATGTTTTTCATGCAGTTATTCCTATGATACTAATAATTTAGAAAGTACAAACTTCAGCATTGATTAGACACCAGTTGTGTTTAGGGACGAGGCCAGGTTGTGGTTCTTATAGGCCACTGGTCATAGTTCTGTTTTTCTAAAAAGCACTCTTGTAAGAACCATGCCCTAACAAGTTTGTGTGAGTCTTCTTACACCCACACCCTTTTTCCATTAAATATAATGATGTGTAGCTCTCCTGCGCGTTCGAGAAAAAAACTTTTATATTATCCTTAAATGACAAGCAGATTAACGCCAGCAGCATGTTTGATTCTCATAATTTATTTTACAAGGGAAAATGAAATCAACAAAGCATAATTCAGAAGGGAAAAACCAACTGGTCATGTTGAACTACTTGCCCATACAATGAAAATCTCATGGTCAAGATTTGTTCACTAACAGCATCATCGAGCCAGCAGACCAACCCACCAATACAAAACTAACTCAGAAACTATATGGAACAACCGAAACAACATGGTGGATCAGGATATAATATATAAATGCACAATTAGCCCATCTCAGGCAAGCAGATGAAAAGGGAAATAATCTGAGATGAAATGGTGCTGCCAAGAACCAAGGGCCAACCAATACAGTACATCGGAACCAAATAGCTGAAATTGAGTATCCAGTGTAGGACCGCAACATGCAAAAGTTAGAGAACATGCTAACTAAGAATAACGATATAGATTGTATGTCAACATTGTTCAGTTACACGAGAGGTTGTGTGATCAGTTTCAACAAAAGATAAAGAGATTTTGGCAACAATCAAGTACAAATTGTTTGAGGTCGTCATTTCCAACGATTGGGCATAGCTTGGAAAAGGTATAAGGAAATTACAGTAGTTACAGCAAACTCACCAAGATTGGCACCAACGAGCTAACGATCCTCCCTAGCTAAACTCCAATGGTTCTGCCTTCCCTTCCTGCATGGGAGGAAGAACTTGCAGGTAATCAGGATAATGTCTATTAATAGAGGAAGCATTGGACGCCTCATCTTAAGAGAGAGAAAGGCAGGATGGTGCGATTTATTTTTGGGATGTGGACCTGGCAGTTATCTGAATTTTTTTTCTCAAAATATCTGAATTTTTTTCCTCAAACTAAGTTATCTGAAAATCAATCTCCATCTAGAATCTATCCTGTTTTTCTTGAATGAGAGTACCATTTTTTAGGGTTTCCTCAAGTTGGCCATGACAGACAAAATTGCAACTCGGTATTATCGACTCATGCTGTCCTGCATGTCTGATAATAAGCAACCAAGAAGATCCTTGCACCGATCAATCATCCTGGTCAAATGAATAGGGTCTTCCAAGTTATCTGAAATGTTGGAGTTGCTATATTTCAGGTGCCTGAATTTTTGGAAAGTTTGAGGCAACAATTCACAAAAGACAACTAGTACAATTAAAAGGACAATTTACAAGAGAATAAACATTTTTTTCTATAGCCAAGCAATGACAAAATTGCATGTTGCCCCAACAATAACAAAAAATCAGGCACCTGAGATATAGGAAAAGTGAAAAGGTAATCCTAACAATAAACAATATAGCTTATATCATTTTCCAGGATACTCCGTTTCAAATTGTAAGTTATTTTGGCTTTTCTAAATACATAACTTTTACTAATGTATATCTAGGTGCATGGCAATAGCTATGTATCTAGAAAAGCCAAGTACTAACTAGTACTAGTATATAGAAGTATTAAGAACCCTAAATTCAGTGATGCCTTGATCATCTGATTTTTGACATATTTTGGTAGTGAACCTTAGATCAGTAAGGGTATCTTGAAGATCACATGACATATAACAAGCGTTAGAGTACAAGTGCGAGTGAACTAAAACTCCAAATAGCAGGTACATATGTTTCCTTAATATACATCTCTGATCATGATTTGAGTTACAAGGATATAAATATACCATAACTTAACATAAATGAACATACAGTCTGGGCAACAGCATCACGGTACAACTAGATGGTTCTTATTAGGTTTTTAGTCAATAGGAACTTCAACCTCCATCTTGAGCTCAGAATTGCCAATAATCTGAAAATGAATACCAAGTTTGTCAAGGAAAAAAATGATGTTTCCTTCCAGCTGTAATAGTGTAATACAGATGTGCAGTGGTTACATTGATGAGTCAAAACAAAGAAATTGCATTTACAACATAAACAGTTGCTTCATGTATTTCAGAATATAATAAGCAATTCGTCTGGACTAGCCTTATCATATGGTCAGACGCTCACACTGTTCATTGTTTGATTTACTGCAAAACAATGCATAATGTGCAATTGAGCATGTGTTGTGAATATTTGGCAAAGATAAGCTAATGGGCAATAGCAGGTGGCAGATGATAATGCCTAAATTTGGTTATAAAAGTATTTGCAGACATCAGATGACATAACATAAACATTTCATTCATTGATTCGATATTATGCAAGCAGTAGCAAATGGATCAGAAGAGTTGAAACTTATCTGAAAAATGTACATTTGAGAAGATAACTGTCACTTGTTCAGACATCGTAAGCCATCAGCATTGTATTCGATAAAAAAATAGGTACCAACAATCCAACATTGAGATCTTTATTCAGAAAATATTCTGAACCTCCTAATGCTTTAATATGTACTTTGTAGACTGCCATCTTGATTTTCACAGATTTACAAATAATAAAGCTCTTCCACAGAAAAATTGCCCCTTCTAATAACAGATTTGAAACAACATGTGTTCCAATACTTGCTAAGTTACCATAACACTTGGTGTTGATGACCGAGTGTAAGGAATAGTATCACAATTCACAACTAGATTTAGTTTTTAACTGCCATAAACTTATGAGCATACTTTCAGTTAAATCAGTCAAAATGATATAGTAGCTTCTGATACCCAGAAAGTATTTTTTTTTATGCCTGAAGTAGATTATGAGTGGTGACAATACGTTTATGACTGAGTAAATTTAGCTGTTAAAGGGGGAACCAGCTTACCTTCATAAAGTCTGGGAGTGTGAAATGTGAATCTTTTGTGTACCCAGCTTCTTCTAACACATGAGTCAAGACTTTCTGTAATGCACAATAAGTCATGTGAGCATATCCAGAAAAGACTAATGCTAATGCGCACGTAGGGCAGGGGGACAATACCAGAATGACCAAAATGTCTCTTACATTACTATCACACAAATAGGTAGAATAATGAATGTCTTTTAAAGCTACTGTACCCAAATTAAGAAATCTTAACTCTGGGAAACTATATATCCTGCCACATGGTGGCAATATTACCTTTTTTCTGGGGAGAAAGAAAGAGATAATTTGCAGACAAACTTCTTCAAAAGGCATTATGTTTTACCGAGATAACTTTTCAGCTGAAACTATCTAGCAGTTCATGCCCATGCAAGGAGTGCACGCATGAATAACACAACTAATTAATCATTGGCTAAAAGCAATATGTGAAAATATGTGGTATATCCAGTATTCCAGTCATTCAAGAAGCTGATAGAATCAAGTCAAGATTATTAATTTGTTTTGCTATGTCGTGTCATAACACAAGAAGGAACCAGAAATCCAGAGTACAAACCTGTCTCTGTTGCTCTGTCATAAATGAACCTGTGAGATCTCGCAAGATGCTCAAGATGTCATCAAAAGCAACCTTCCCGTTGCAGTCAGTATCATAAACCTTGAAAATAACTGGAGAGGAAATAGCATAATCAGACACAAAAAGGATTTCAAAGAACATCCACACTACATATTGACAAATAATGGAGAATTTTAATAAGAATATAATACCTACATTCAATCTTTTGCTGCGGGCTTGTGCGGGGGCTAAAAGCTGACAAAAATGCTACAAACTCCTTGAAGTTGAGCCCATCCAGCATCCTCAGGAGCCTCTGATATAGAACAAAGCAACCTTCAATTGCAAATTATCAGGGAACAACACCTCCTTGATCACACAATTCACTTGCTCAGCCAAAACCCTCAACGTAGCATGTTCTCTAGACATTAGCATACTCGACAAATCCGAGGATATTGTCGGAATGGAGGAGAGTGGGTGAGATGTAAGAGTTCAGCGGTAGGTGGGGGCCGTACCTGGGAGAGGGGATTTACGGCGAACTCAGGGACCGACATGAACTCGTCAGCGGAGACAAAACCACCTCCGTTGCGGTCAAGCTGGCAGAAGCGATGGTACAGCGACACGATCTCCTGCTGCGAGACTAGCGCCCATAGCCGCGGTGCATCAGATTAGATCAGACTAGACCAGATCAGGGGAGCAAATTAGGCGTCAGAGTTAGCGACTCACATGCGTGGTTACAATGGTCCTGGACCTCCTCGATGTCGTATTGGGTGAGCATAGAGGGAGTGCTCCCCATCTCGGCCAGACCGCGGGCGGCGGCGGAGGAGAAGGAGGAGATCGCCGGAGCCGGGCGAGGCGACGATCCTGGTCGGGGGCGGAGAGGGCGAGGCGTGACGCAATTTCCTATCTGGACGTGACATAAGAAATGCAACCATTGGAGTTTTTGGGCTTGGGCCGACACCGTGACCCTATTAAAGAATGGATGTGAACGAGCACATGGGCCATGGCCCGTTTTATCATATTCGCTTCTCAGTCGTTTCCCATTAAAAAGGTATACTCTCAAAGTATATACATAAATTATTGAGTTAAATGCAACATGGGTCTATGAACTTGTCATGGTGTACCACTTAAGTCCATAAACTCTCAAAATGTATTTATAGGTCACCTAACTTGTCAAATGGTACACCGCATGCCACATTGCTTCGTCAGTGTTTTCTTGATGTTTTTTTTTATCTAACCCCTTACAGCTAGGAACAAAGCGTGCATTGTCACCATGGCCGCGCCACCGCAGCAACCGGCGGCTAGCCTCGCCCATAGGCTTGCCGAAGTGCCTCCTGGCCGTGCTTGCCGAGGCCGCAGTCAAAGCGCCTCCTGCCGCGGCCCTGGAGCTCGCCCCCGCGGTGGGCGACGCTGCGCCGGCTTCTGGGTCAAGGTGCGCGTGCCAGTTCTCGCAGCGATACTTGCCGCCGTGGCCGCCGCCGACGTCGCGCCGCGCCAACGAGCGGTGCGGCCACGCCCTGCTGCCCCCACCTGATCGTGATCGTGGTCTCTCCCTAGCTCCTTCACGTCGCCGCTGCCGCTTGCAGTTTATAGTCGCAAGTAGGAGAGTAGTTACTATATACACATACGTAGCTGATGTTGTAGTCTAAATATCTAATAGCTGTCGTTACCATGTTTTGCATTGCTGCGTTGTTGTTACGGTACAATCTTAGAACGGCTCTGCATTGCTTCATGTTTTGCAATTTGCATTCCATTCCTCTCACGAAATTGAAGCAACGTCAAAGTAATAATCCTAGTAACACAGGATGCACACATGCAGTACATGGTTTGAGGTACGGAAAATGTTCTTTGTGTGGCTACAGTACATACAATTGCAAATTACAATACACTCTGCACAGCACACAATCGGACGCACAGACAGAGGATAAACATTTCCCTTGAGCAAACAATGCCCACCACAAGTCCACACAGCAAAGCAACAGACAAGATGACTAACGAAGGCATGCAGGAGTATGTATGTAACTACTATCTACATGAGAACAATGAACAAGCCGAGGAATTTGGTGGCCGAGGTAGTCCCTTTGGACCGGCGCTTGGCCGCCATGTCCTCGTACTTGAGGATCGCCTCGCGCCGCCGCGCCTCCACCGACGTGCGCTTCTCTTCCGCCTCCTTGTGGATGGCTGCCACCTGGTTCCTCATCTTCTCCGCGTACTCCGCCTTCTTCTTCTCCAGCTTCGCCTGCGACCATCGCCAGCCCATGGTCAGCTCTGCTCAGCAGTTGATACATGGTCATCATCAACAACAGAAGCAACGCCCCCAGTGTGTCGTGTGCGGCCTGCCGCACTTGCGTGCTTCGTCGAGCGACGTGGTGCCCCATTCCTCCTCTGCACACCATTCGCCATACTCGCTCTGCACCACTCCTGCCCTCGTGGAACGCACGGCTCGTGCTCGCCCTCGCCGTCCCGGCTTGCTGGCCGCGCGCGGGCCCTGCCCTCCCAAAGCAGGAGGACGACGATGCGGCCACGATGTCCTCAGTCTCCTTGGCCTCTTCCGCCTCGTCTCTCTTGCCGGCCGCCGCATCTGTTGTGTGCGTCGCGTGTGGAAGGAGGAGCAGGAGCTACGGTAGGAAGCGGCGGTGGCTGCAAGCGTGGTATGAGCGTGAGCGGCAGCGGCAGGACCGATAGGAGCGCAGGAGTGGTGTGTGCGATGGTGGAGTGTGTTATCCTCGCGGTCATGTACATGCTCGTCACGTTGTGCCAGCGCGTGTTCTGTTCCTGGCTGTAAGGGTACCATGCCAAGTTGACATGCCACGTAAGCAAGAAAACGCTAACGGAGCTGTATGAACCCACGGTACACCGTTTAACAAGTTATGTGACCCATAAATATATTTTAAGAGTTTATGGACCTAAGTGGTACACCATGACAAGTTCATGGACTCCTGGTGCATTTAACTCTAAATTATTATAACACAAACTAATACTCAAACTTATACTCTCAAATTACATGCATAAGTTAATATATAACATAAGTTTATATGTAAAACATACATACAAAACTTCTACGAACACAATATAAAATGCCTATACAAAAAAAAATGGAACACAAGATCACATGCAAAAAATATAAAAGACATAATTTATATATAAACTTCCGTAGAAACTTAATGCACAAAATTGTATGACATAAAAATTATGTGCATATGCATAAAATGCATCGGTGTATACTTCTATGATATAATATGGAGTAGTTCCTAATTTGGAAGATCAAAATACCACTGAAAAATATTTTTCTAATGGCATCTTAACAAAGGTGTCACTCTCAGGAAAGACAATCTTGCAAAAAAAATGCAAGACAATCTCAAATGTGGCTTCTGTTGTTCTCTAGAGACTATACAAAATTTATTTGTTGATTATCATTTTTTGCAAGGTTTATTTGAAATACCATTTTATATCACTTTTGGAATTCAACCTCCTTTTAGCTTCACTCATATGTTTGGTTTATGACTTTATGGTATTGCATCAAAACTCAAGAGCCAGATTTTAGTGCGTGTTGCAGCTCTATGCTAAGCAATTTGGTTGAATAGAAATGATATGATATTCGATAACAAGAAATCTAACACCTTTATGTAGGTCATTTTCAGGACAACATATTGGATTTGAACATGGTCGCCACTGCATATGAAGGAGGAAACAAGAAAGAATATGAAAAATGGTAGCAGACTTTGGAGACGGTGATCATGGAGATCTTCTCTAAGTTTGGATGGAAATTCTCAAATAGAATTGAAGCTTAGTTTTCTTTCTGTTTGTCTCTCTAATGTATTTCGGTTTGAGCCTAAGAGCTCATGGTTGTATTTGAACAGTTGTGTATGTCGTCAAATGATGAAGAGACTAGAATTCATTCCATTATCTAAAAAATACATAAAACGTATGCCACAAAACAACAATGCAGATAACTCATACGAACAAAGGTTGCCAAACAAAATTTATAGCAAACAAATATTATGAAAAGTATAATTGTAGGGTTGAGATGGCAGACTAGAGGGGGTAAATAGTCCTTTCTAAAATTAAACTTGTCGGCTAACCGAGATAAATATGGAATTAAAACTAATAGTTTAGCCAAGACTACGCCCCTCAATCTAAGTTCACAAGCACCTTATAAAGATCTTAATTAGGCAACAAAGGTGTCAGGAAAAGCTAGAGCTCACCTAATCAATTCTAGTAGCAAGGTCACATAAACCTATGCAACTAGTACTTCAAGCAACGGGAGAGTTCCTACACAATCTAGTAAACAAAAGCACAAAGCTCCTAAACTCACTAGCAATGCTCAATAACAAGGCTACACAAGCCAAATTAGGGAGCACGAATTACTTAGCTACACAAACTAAGTAAAGTGACTAACAAGGTTACTCAAACCGAATTAGTCACACAAGTGAGCTACTTCTGTGCTACACAAGTAAGAAGGTAACTAGCAAGCTACACAAGCACAATGTATATGAAAGTAAATACAAACTTGTGTTGAGAAATTGCAAACCAACAGGAAGAATAATATGACACGGTGATTTTTCTCCCGAGGTTCATGAATTTGCCAATACGCTAATCCCCGTTGTGTCGACCGCTTACTTGGTGGTTCGGTGGCTAATTGGCATCACCCGCTAAGCCCGTACGTTGGGCATCGCAAGAACCTACCCACAAGTGAAGGTAGCTCAATGACATACTTTACTAGTGTTGCTCTTTACGGCTCCCACGGGGTGAGCACGATACCCCTCATAAATCCTTCTCTGGAGCACCACATAATCTTCTTGCATGCTTCACGATGGAGAACTCAACACCAAGCCATCTAAGAGGTGGCAACCTTCAAGAGTAACAAACACCACCTGCTTGCAACTCGAACACCTAGTGCCACTCGATGTAATCTCACAATGCAATCGCACTAGAATTACTCACTCACAATCGGATCGAACTCTTACAAGCACAAGTGAGTTAGAGGGCATCCAAGCACTCTTGCACAAGCCACATAGGCATGAGGGTGCTTAGCAACTAGCCCAAGGCCAGCTAGTGCTTGGTTTTATAGCCCAAGGGTCAAAAGAGCCGTTGCTCAAAACCCCCTCTACGCATGGTCTGGACCAGACCCTCAAGAGCGACCGGACCCACCTTGTTCATAGGGTCGGTCCACCTGATTGAGCCATGTGTCCCTAGTGTTTGAAGCCGACCGTTGCTCCGCAATGGCTACTTCACCTATGCGTGAAACCTCCGGACCGGACCCGCGTCTCCACGACCGGACCCTACGACCACCTGGGTTCGGTTGGATCTAGAGAGGTCCCGAGAGGGCCAAAACTCTTTAGACCTAATCTGCTTGGCACAACTAGACTCTAAACAGTCAGGGTCTGGTTCACCTCCGCACGCCACATCACCTCTTCACTGAGCGAGTCAAGACCAGCCCCAGCATCCTGCGTCTAGACTCGCGCCATGCCAGAGTCCAAAGCACTCGCACCATTGCGTGACACTCTGCGTGCCACAACCAAACCCATGGCTTAGGGTCTGGTCCTGCTTGACGCTAGGGTCTAGAACCCCTACGAGCCACTACGCCGCTGCTACAACTGACCAGACCCGACCCTGACCTAGGTCCGGTCCCCTGGGTCTAGAACACCACAGTGCCACACCCTGTCTAGGGTTGATGACCAGACTCACGCACTCTGGGTCCGGTCCTCCCATAGCTAGGGTCCAGTCCACCTAGGGCACCTTCTTTTTCTTCTCCAAGTTGATCCAAAACAACTCCAATAACTTCTCCTTTGCAAATGTGCCAACACCACCACGTATACACCACCATGTAAATGTGTGTTAGCTTTTCACAAACATTTTTCCAAAGGATTAGTCACTCAATTTACCACGCCACTCGATCCTAGAAATGATATAAAGTTAGATCACTCGAGTGGCACTAGATGATCGATATGCAAATAAGTTTGCTCCTCTTGATAATATGGCCATCTATCCTAAACCGGGTCATAAACTTCTCTACACACCTATGATCGGTAAAATAAAATGCCCTATAGATTATACCTTTACCTTGCGCATTCCATTCCATTCTATCTCCTCCATAGTTGATGCAATACATGCACCAACCAATCACAAATGATATGAATCACTTTATATCATCACGTGACCATGTTGGTTCATCGATCTTAACTTCACTTGCTCTTCACCGTTGCTTCAGTCCATCGGTGCCAAGTCATCACTCAACTTGCCCTTCACACTTGCAACCAGTCCATCAAACCAAGTCTTGTCTTGATCTTCTCCACCTTAGTCACATGACTTCATGTCATGTCTCGTATGCAATGAGCTCCTTCATTGTCACACCCAATTTTAAGGATAAAATGGGATGCATATTCTTATGTGCACCCAGAGATCAATCACACACATAAGCTAACAAATCATGTAAAGTATCATCACAAGTGTTTATTACATCACGAATATTATCGCATAGTCTTCACATAAATATAACGAAAGTATAAAGATAACTCTCTCGTGGAAGCTCCATAACATAGGGACGTCAACTAGTTGACCATAAGACTAGTAATCCTTAGGATAGTCATCATTACCATAGCAATCTATTACTCAACAAGTGTAACATGAGGTTCATGAGGCTCAAAAGCTTGACACGGTTTAACAACATTTAACTTTTAGTTGTCACAATTTTAGCATAAGAGTAGCATCAAGTTGTCATAATCCCAAAGTAAACACATGATCAATGTAAACATGATTAATGAGTAGCATAAACAAATAATTATTAGTGATCATCTATTCCATAAGGGTTCCAAGGCCGCTCGTGACCAGTGAGCACGACTGATATACCAGTTTTACACTCTGTAGAGGTTGTACACTTTCACTATGAGTCGTGATACCCATATGCCCGAGTTAATTACTCCCAAAACACTTTCAAGGTGAGCAAACAGGGTACACTATGAAGCCTTTCAAAGGTTCATCTAACAAGTTAGGGCCGCTAGGTTTCCAATTGGCAAGTAGATGTAGAAACCCCTCTTTTGAATGGCACAATTCCTTCGCTGCTATACACATAAGAGTAGAGGCTGTCCTATACCCAACTCGGCAAGCCCCTCTTGCACCATAAAGGTAACCACTAACAAGCTAGAAAAAGGTCATCATACTTAACTAAAGCCAGAGCCATGTGGCTCTCATAGTTGTACTATAAGTCTCGGATGATCACTTACAGATAAGTCCTTAGGGAGAGGAATATGAAGCGTTTAGAAAGTAGCTAAATTCTCCAGCCCCCTTTTTCCAAGTTGCTAAAAAGTCATGTTTTACTATTTATTGCATATACCATTAGTCAAGTTACAAGATCATGGTTTCAGTTGAGCACTAGCAATAGCTACCCAATGCATATCCCATAGGTGACAAGGTATAAGTCCAATTCTAGGAAATCCTTAGTTCAAGGTGACACATGCAAATGAAATCCTTAGTTCAAGGTGACACATGCAAACAAGGATAGTCCCATGATATACTTGCCTTGATCAAAGTATTCATGTTGATCCTGCTCGTCAAAGTAGTACTCTTGATCACCCATGAATCGCTCACCGTCTATACTCGATCAACACAACAACATACAAGCATTCATAAGCAATCATGCGTAGCAAACAACAACTATCGATTAGAATAGTATACCAATAGCATAGAATCAAGATGAAAAGTTTGTAAAATGAATCTACATCTCGCTATGAATGCACAGACATGAAGATCACAAAAATCGGAGCTATAACGAAGAAATTATGAATTAAACAAGATTTCCTTTAGTAAAATAATATATTAAATCTAACCTTGAATTTCAAAAGTTGAAAACATATCTAACAGTAGTATGAGCATGTAGAGTACTGCAACTATGAATCTAACATAACTTGAATGGATTAAAACAGAGTTAAAATGAAAAAGTTATAGCTTAAATAAGAGTAGTGGCAAAACTATAAATAAAGAAAACGTATTTTGAATCTAATAGGAGGAAACTACGCTTTCAGAAAAAGAAAATGTATTTCAAGAATACGCTATGGACTACCGGTTTCATTTGGATAAAACTAAGGGGCTCTTATGCAAAATTTCCAGCCAAAGGGGTATTAGCCGATCTGAGCCGCTGAATCTAAAATGGACGGCTCAGATTAGATGGGAGGGGGAGGGAGTCGCCATCAGCGAACGACGATGCATGGCTAGAGAAGCAGAGGATCTTGCGGGCGTTCGGCCATTTGCCGATTCCAAGCATCACTGGCCAGCCATTTGCTGATTCCGGGCATCACTGGCCAAGGGAAGAGCACGGGGAGAGAGAGGGGCGCACGACGAACTCGATGAGGGCATCGAAATGGCTCGACGCGGTACTATGGCGAGGCAAGGCTAAGACGAGCGACTCAGGTAGGTCTGGTGGTGGCGCTACAATGACTAGGAGCAAGAGGGAGAGATAGCGCGGCACCACCCACTTGCTTACCAGATGGCGAAGCTCGGCGAGCAGTCTCGGACGTCGGTGGAGCGGCGGAATGGTGAGGCGAGCACGACGGCGGCGACGGTTAGGGTTTATGGCGTTGCGAGCTCGAGTGAAGGCGATGCGGTGCTCTAGGGTTAGCATAGGGAGGCGGCGTGGGTTTAGGCTACTATTTAAGAGGCGAAGAGGCGTGCGGGTCATGCCAAAATGCCATGGAATCGGGGCAGCGGCGGACTCCGAGCTGGAGGTGGAAGATGACGCCGACATGCAGGCCTGGGCTATCAGCGACAAAGCAAAGGAGAGGACGGCATCCGCGTGGCTTGCTAGGCTGGCCCGCTAGTGTGGCCCATGGGAGAAGGGAAGCTAGGCCTGTGAAATTGGAGAGTGGAGCTAGGCCGCGTGGGAGGGAAAAGGCCGAGCGGGCCAGAAAGCTAGGGAGGGAGAGGGGAGGAAAAGAGTTCCTTTTTCTTTTTATTTCAAATGTTTTTCAAATCCATTTTCAAATCCATTTGAATCATTTTGGAGTTTGGTTTCAAACCACACAATACAAAATAATATTTAGCAGCATGTGTGCACAAACATATAGCTAGACCTTATAGTTGATTTTAATTTTAACAAAAGTTATTATTTTTCTAAGTTTAAATGCTCACAAAATGCATAAATAAATTATTTTAAACTATTTTGAAAGCATGCAAATTTTAGGGTGTTACATTCATGACATGTGTGAGCCTTACAACATATCCAAGCCATTTTACCTCCATGGCATAGGTTGCTCAAACATGATGTACTTGTGGACTAATCATCTATGTATCTCAATCAAACACATATTAGTCCACCTAAGGTTGTCACTCAATTACCAAAACCAAACAATGACCTTTCAATCTCCCTCTTTTTGGTAATTGATGACAACTCTACAAAGATATGAAAATTGAAGCACTTTTGGATTCATGTTGCTTGCCCAAGCAATTTTATCATGTGTAAATGATTTTGGACAAGTATCATAAACCCTAATTGGTAGTATTAGCTCACCCTACATATGTGCTAGAGTGTTTGGTTTGAAGCTCGTATATATGCATAGATTGGAGTTGTGGAAGAGTAATTACTACCAAATGATGCTAAGGTGTATAGAATAAACCTTTGAAGCGTGATACCAATCGGAGTTGCACCTTTAAGTTCATCCTTAGCATCATGGTTAGTTAGATACCACTTGGAAACAAAAACACTAGATACCTCATGAGATCAACATTAGAAGCAAGGTACTAGTATTACTTGAAAAATACCAAGTGTCTAGCTAATCATCCTATGCATGCTAGTATTCAAATCATCAATCAAATTCTACAACTAGCATACACCACACAAGCATGCATATTAAATTTAAAACTTATGCATATACAAGCAAGCACATGAATATGCACAAAACAAATGCAAACAACCAAGTTCATGAGCTTGCTCTCCCTACTTGTGTGCTTCTCTTATCCAAGAATTTTGATCCCCTTGCATGCTATAATCTTGCTCCTTCTTTGTCCATGTCCATGTCCAAATCTAACTTCTTGAAATATCTTTGTAATAATCTCTCCCCTTTGTAATCAATTTCCATAAAAGGTGTGCTTCTTATTGATACAAAGGATTGTATTGGGGTAGATGGTTGACACTTGAATCTTGCATTTTTTATGGACACCACCATATATGTTGGAATGGCACAATTTTTAGCCCTTGAGATACCTCATGTAGGATCTTTTTTACCTTGACTACCAATTGGTGAGGCACCTCTTCCTATGTCATAGCATGGGTCATCCACTTGATAATCTTGAGCTCTTGTATTTGGGGAAACTTGTTTCACTTGATGATCACTTAAAGTTAAGGATCACTTGTGGAACCACCATCTTGTATCATGGAGCCACTTGTTTGTTTTATCAATAAAAACCATTTCTTGAATATTTTCTATCTTCATGAGTACAATTTGTACGAAATCACTTATAAGTTGATCTAGACACCACTTGTGAATTCTTATTAAAAAATTGTTTGAGTCTAGATACCACTTAAAACATACAAACTAGATATCCATTTGCATAGTTGTCTTGTTCATATACTCTTGTCACTATCATGAGCTTCTATTCTTGACTTGATCTAAATTGATTTGCCTAAGTTTCTAAGTCCTGGTTTGATCCAATGACAAACTTATTTACACCTCTTGAAAGGTTATCTTGCCAATATTATATTTGTCACTTGTTAGCAATCCAAATTAAATCAAGTACTTAGGTTCACTAGCTCATGAACAAACTCATATACTACCACTAGATCAATCAACCATTCAAGCAATAGTGGTAGGCTATGAATTTTAAAATTTTCATTCATTATGCATGATCCAATAAGCATGTACTATATGCACTAACCGCATACTAGTATGGTATGAAATGATCATGCACACTACAATGATACCTTTGCTATCTTGAAGTAGAGGATAGTCATTAGTTTCCAATTAAGCTCCGCAATAGCAATGTGAAGTCCAATTATAAGCTTGATGAAGACCAATTATCATTGATAGAATCCATTCTTCACCCATATAAAATGAGTACCATTTATGATCAAGTGTACTATCTTGTTGTGGTTGGCTTGCTTCTTCTTTTAATCAATGCTTGCATGAGAGAACTCTTTTGGGTGTTGCTTGCTCTCTACATCAATCCTTTTGATTTTCTTCAACTAAGCATCTCAAATGTTCCTTAGATCACCACTTACATATTAGTCTTCCAAGCACCACACTTGGTTTACCTATAAAAGGCTGGCAAGTCTCTACAATAGGGAGAAAGTGACCTCTCTCTAAAGAACCATTCTTGCTACTTAAAATAACTTGCTTGATTGATATAAGTGATGGACTTAATTTCATAAGAAACCTTGAATTCTTCTTTAAGTCCTTTTATTTCTACATGTTTAAGTCATTTTCTTTCTACCAAATGATCTTTAATTATCATTAGAACTCAAACTTCATCTTCATCTTGAATTTGATCTTGATCTCCAACTTGAGTACCAAATATGTGCCTAGTATAATCCACAATCAAATGGTCTTGTACTCTTTGCTTGTCATGCTTCTAGCCCATCTCAAAACCAAACTTAGGTACCTCAACCACTTATAAACATGTTTCTAACTTGAGAACCTTTCAATCAAAGTGACTTTTGATCAATCCAATAATTATCACTTTTCTAGCAGATTCTGTACCCTTCAAAGAATGACTCATAATTCCTAATGTACAAATCCAAATACTACGAAATTTGGTGGTGATGTGCTTAACTAAGTCATATAGCATTTGTAAAAATTTGAGCTTCATTTGATTTCTAGATTGCTATCATATTTCAATTATTCCACCACTGCTATATGTTGAAAACTGTTGCACTATAGCTGACAAGATCCACTTCTAAAACTAAAGCATATATTATCTAATTCTCATGAAATTTGTACAGAAACTAATACCATAAGTCTAGATCATTTATACCAAATTTCAAGCCAATCCAAATAGATTTGAATCACTCAAATTCAGACTTGATCTCAGCTAGCTCAGTTTTTCAATGAATGACAGATTTCAACACATTGAGCTATCTATCTTCAATTTGAACCAAACTTGAAATAGACTCGTTTGAATACTTCCATAAGACATATATCAATTCAATCCACTTACTAAAAGTTATCTCACGAACTTATCCAACTCAAATCAATCCAAACTAGTTTCTAAGCATTTATTTCATTCAATCATCTTATAGCAAGCAACATATGCATATATTTTTAATTCAATCAATCTCATATGCACCCAAATGAATGAGATCAACTTAGAGATATACCTTGGTTAGCTCATGATCATCCATAGAAAGCTTCAACTCAAATATGCAAGCCATCAAATAATTCCAATGAATCACCACAACTTGAACATGGCAATTGTATGCTGTAGTACATTTAGACTTCACTAATTCTTGGCTTGGCATTAGGATAGAATAGCACTAAGCTTCAATACTTGATTCAACATATGATGGACAATATGAAAACAATCAAATCAAGCCTCCAATGTCATGGTACCTACATACATTCATCCACTTTTTGATGGTATCCCAAACTAGTTTGGATCCTCTCAAGTTAGGAGCAACATACTTAGACAAAGCTCTAGTATGGGTAGCAGGATGTTTTGCAATTACAACCAATGAGGTACCATTGCCATCCTTTCTAAGCATATTAGTATCATCAATTGAAATAGGCTTAGGATTCTCACCTAGGGAACATGAATTAGCCATGTGTCCCCTTTCCCAGCATGAGTAGCAATTTCTCTTGGTTAGAGCCTTCTTATCCTTGCTCTTGTATTGCTTCTCATTGACTTGCCTCTCATGAGTTTCTTGAGTCTTATTCTCAAGCTTGGTAGGACACCTCGAGGTAAAGTGTCCTATATCTTCACACTTGAAGCACTTGATGTGAGCATACACCTTTTTCTCATCTTGAGTCTTGCTCATCATCTTGGCATCTTGAATAAGCATTCGATGCCTTGCTCTTCCACCCCTTCTTGTTTTCTTCTTCATTCATCATCAAGTCACTACCATCTTCATGATTGATCTTAATTTGCTCTCGGGGTCTCTTTTCTTGCTCAAATTGTGGCTTTAGCTGAGGCTCTTCTTTTTGCTTCACTAATTGCTTGGTTGGGCACATTGAGGTGAGATGATCCTAAGTACGGCAGTTGAAGCACTTGACATGCTTTAGCCTCTCTTCTTCTTTCTTCAACTTGAGCTTCTCTTCATTGGGGCAACCATTTGCAAGATGTCTCACTTCATGGCATTTGAAGCACATGAAATGAGATAGCCTTTTTTGTTCTTGCTTCTTCATCTTTCTTTCTCTTTTTCTTTCCCCTTTGTCATGCTCTTGTTGAAGTCAAGGCCACTCTTGTCACCAAAGTTTCTTTGAGTCTTCAACATATGCTCAAATATGACTTTTGAGTTGTAGCACCTCTCTAACTTGTTGCTCAATTTCTTCACTTCCCTTTTAAGCTTATTGTTCTCCTTCAAAATGTTAGTCTCACAAGATATAGTGGAAGAACAAGCATATATATGTGAAGAACATGGCATATCTAATAAATCATCATAAGAGGTGGATATATACTTCTTCCCTGCATCACAAGAGTTAGTCACTTGTTGCAATTGATCACTTGACTCACGTGATGAGCTCTCATTATTTTTAAGTTTCTTTGAAAATGCTTTGATAAGAGAAGCATGTTGTTCTAAGAATTCTTCATGAGACACAAGAAGCTTCTCATGAGTCAATTTTAGCTCATTATGTAAAGATTTAAGAACATCAAGTAAGTGCTTATGATCTTCACATGAATTCTTTAGAAATGAGTTTTCTTTTTTCTAATTTCATTGTTTTAACTTTCTTATTTTCTAAAGACATGATCATGCTAGCAAGTCTACTAACAAGCTCATCATATGAATCAGCATGATCAACCATATTAGCATTTTGCACCTTTGTGTGACCTTGTGACATGAAGCATTGTGGTGAAGGTGATGGGCTTGTAGAAGGATAACTCTCATATCCTGAGCATGAACCATCATCTACAAGTGTGCATGGGGTAGCATCTGTAAGGAAAATGGACCCGAGGCCCATTTACTTTGGATTTTGGTGTTTAATGACCAACACAACCAAGTTGGACTAATGAATTTGCAAGTGATTATTTTGTAGTTTAATAGGGTGCAAGACATGACTTGGACAAAGACGATGTGACGATCCAATGATCAACACCTTAAGCAAGACTTAGGAGCACAAGAGAAGACCCAAGATATCAAGCAAAGTCCAAGCATGAAGATAGAAACCAAGTTGCATGCAAGATCACAAAGAAATGAGCTCATAGAAGTGATCGGACGTTGGAGGAAAGTGATCGGATGCTCCGATCAGTGGCTCAACAACAGCAGGTGTCAGCAGCAGCGATCGGACGCTGAACAAGCAAATCGACCAGATGCACTGATGGCACTATTCATCAGTCCGGCAACACATTCAGCATTGATCGGACGCTGGCGGCAAACCGACCGGACATAGGACAACAACGTCTGATCGAATACAGAGAGGTTCCAGAGCGGTGAAAATGCGACCGGACACGTCCGGTGGCATGTGACCGGACACTGACAGCGTCCGATCAGTTGATCGCAGCTCTAACGATCAGGACAATTGGACGCGTCCGGTCAGGACATGATCAGCATTCGGTCAGTAGCAGAAAAATGGGATTTCATCCCCAACGACTACTTTCTCAACGGGGCTTATAAATACAACCTCCAACCAGCCAAATGATGTGTGTGGAGCTAAGGAAACATATCACGGGTGTTGATACACCATTTTAGTGATCTCCACTTGCATAGTGCTTAGTGATTCATTAGGTGATTATCATAGGTGCTTTGCAAAGTGCTTAGGTTGATTAGACCACCGCTTATGCGCTTGCTCTAGGTTTAGGCCTAGTGTTTAGTGAGGTTTGCATACCTCTTACCACTCGGTGCTTGTGCGCACCATTATTGTACATCGGAGGTGATGAGGACATCACTACTTCATCGCATACAAGCCAAGTAGAGGAGGAGGTCCAGCATGGGCGTCTAATTCATCTTTTTCGTGGTGGAAGCCGAGTCCAACTCAAGTTCGAGTCCGGAGTCCAACTCAAGTTCGAGTCCGGTTCGGGCTCCAGGACCAGTCTGCCTTAAACTGGTCACCTAGGACACATCCGGACTCCGTTTTCGACGATCCACATATGGATGGAAAGCTAATTGGATAAGGAAACCAACCCAATTGGTTTCACATCAAAAGGCCTTCGTAATCAACAGTAATCGTCGAAATAAGTGAGCATCCAGAATCTGTTAGGGTGCTGCGACACCGTCTTTTGGTCTGTTGGACCGTGTATCGTGTTTGGGCCCATTAGGGGCTGTGTCTAGGGGGGGTGATGCCCAAGACTCTATAAATACCAGCCATCACTCTCCTTAGGGTTTGGAGTTTTGTTTAGTTCTTGATTTTCCTCGTGAAACAGACATCGTTTTGCTGCAACTGTGCCGCCAAGGCTGCTTGCTGTGAACCAGGGCCCCTAGTTCTTGATCTTGTTCGCCTGTGGCGATTAGTCCTTTCGAATAAAGACTTGAACTCCATCTTATTTTATAAGCCTCATATTTATTTGCAATTTCAGACTGCGTTCATCCTATTCTTGCTTGTGTTCTCGATTCGCTTGCAGGAAAGCCTTCTCGGCAAGGTCAATCGCGTTCGCGTAGGTTGATAACCAACGGAGCAGTGGTGTAACGGTTGCGGGGGTCCGAATCAGTCTTGGTTCAAAGCCTAGATCGTGAACGGTCGAGTCTCCACCAATCGACGCTATCATACCTTTCGGAAGATCGGGCCTAGTCTACATCAAGTGGTATCAGAGACCTTGTTGCCCGTTAGGTATAACTTTGTTTCCCCCTTTAGATTGTTACTGTTTTTGCATTACCTATAGTCCACAAAAAAGCCAAAAAAAATACATCAGTCACATATTCCCTGTCCTATAGCCTCATTGTGCCATGCAAGTTCATCTTTGATTTGCTGTTGTTGAGTTTGTGCCCTAGGTCAAGTTCTTGTTGCTGGTTTTAGATCAGTTTTTAAGTCTAGTTTGTGTTTTTCCCTTTGTTTTTCATCATAATCCAGTGAACACCTTCAAGTATTGCTTGTGATTCCTTTGTATTCATCAAACTCTAGTCCATGCCATCTTACTTGTTACACTTGTCTTCACTGTTTTCATCAAATCCTTGCTGTCAGTGATCAATTTTGCGTACATTGTTCCCGTTTTGTCCTCTAATTCGGAGTCCGTTCTTAAAACTGGTCTAGTTTTCGCATACGAACTCCATTTTTGACAGTTCCATATATACAAATCGATCAAAAAAAAAATTCGAATCCATCTATCCCCAGCTTTGCTAGGGTTCGGAATTTTTAGATTGGTCAAAAAGTGGTCACTAAAAGATCCTCGTTTCGTGGTCACAAGGTTTTTGTCGATTTTCATCTAGTTTTCTGAAAAATTCCACAGGCCACGTCTTACACTTGTTTGAGCTCATATTTTCTGTGGTTACTTCTTTTGTGCTCCTAAGTAAAGGAAAAATATAAAAAAAATAAAATAAAAAATGTCAAAATTTCCCCAAAAAAAACAACGACAGCCCAAAAAATAGAAAAAAAGAGAGGGCAAGAGGAACAATATCTAGAGGAGCACATAGAGAGCGCTATTTGAGCTGTATTTGCGTGTGCTGATTTCTACTTTATTCCTAATCATATTCTTGCTGTCCACATCACTTGATACATCTGGTACTTAGAACGTGAGTAGGTCAGCAACTAAGACAAGTACTTAGGATACTTATTCAGCTTTGTTATTCAGTTGCGAATTTTGTTATTCCTTGCTACTTTATTGTGCCTGTCCAAGCTCCACTTTCTTCTAACCAAGTACAGGTTCACCTTGCAACTGTTACACTCAAGCTACAACGGTATCACAGTCACCGACTGATTGCACCGCCTGTTGCTTTGGTAAGAACACTTGTAAGACTGTATAAGACGCTTGAGAGTTGAGTGCCTTATTTTTCCTTATCCACAACCTAAGTAGTTGGTAGGGATAATACTATTTGTGTTGTCTTTTTCTTTCTACTAACCATGTCAGGAAAAGCCGGAGGCAGCAGCCAAGGAAACGAGGACACACCTATGGATTTCAATGACTGTGTTTCTAAGAATGAGCTCTGTGCCATTTTTGATGACAAGTTCAATGAGATCCTTCAACAAATCACCAATTTGGCCAAGAGGATTGAAGATGTTGAACAACGACATCCGAAACCACATCCTGAAGAAGATAATGATGATCTCTCTGAGGAGGACGATGGCGACGTGGAGGCTGAAGCCGAAGCTCAACGACGTGCTGAGGATGCATGTAACCATAATCGGTTGAACTTTAACTGATGTGGTATGGGATGTAACAACCAAGGTAATAATGATCTTTTCTCTAAAACCAAGTTTAAGATACCTCCTTTTTCTGGTTCTGCTGATCCTGAAGCATATTTAGATTGAGAGATGGCTGTAGATCAAAAATTTAGCTCCCATCAAGTACCTGAAGAATATAGAGTTAGACTTGCTACTAGTGAGTTTACTAGTTTTGCTCTTTTCTGGTGGAATAATATTTGCAATAATGCTAATGCTAATGCTAATGCTCAAATACCTCAAACCTAGACTGTTCTTAAACGACGAATGAAATCAAGATTTGTTCCTCCATACTATCAACGTGATCTGCGATTAAAACTGTAACATTTAAATCAAGGTAGTAAAACTGTCGAGGAATATTATCAGGAGCTTTTAATTGGTCTAGCACATAGTAACATACAAGAGGACGATATGGATAAGTGTTCTAGATTTTTTGGAGGTTTACGTCGTGAAATACATGATGTTCTTGACTATAAAGAATGGACTAGATTTTCTCAATTATATCATTATGCTATTAAAGCTGAAAGAGAAGTATAGGGACAACAACTTAGGCGATCCACGACTCCATCCGTGACTCCATCCATTCCTTCATGTCCAACCGAGGTGAGTAAATTTTCTAATGTGCAGACACCACCAGCGCCTGTAAAGAAGAATTCTCCTATCACACCTTCTTTCAGTGGATCTGCTACACCTTCCTCTAGTAGCTCTTCTAAAGTTATGTGCCACCGTTGCAAGGGCATGGGACATATTGCTAAAGAATGCCCCAGCAAATGCGCATATATTGCTACTGATGATGGTGGGTATGCTAGTGCTAGTGATGAAGAGAATGAATTTGCACTTGCAACTGATCTTTATGCAGATAAATTTATGGATAGTGCTGAAGATCCTGATGAGGTAATTGATAGTGTGGCATGCACTAAAGACTACAAATCAATCCTTGTTCAGCGTGTTTTGAGTACATAAGTTGAGCCAGTAGACAAGCTACAACGCCATAATTTGTTTCAAATATTCCTCATTGTCAATAATTTCTGTGTTCGTGCTATAATTGATGGAGGGAGCAGCAATAATTTAGTAAGTTCTGAGCTTGTCAAGACTCTTGGTTTATCTACACGTGCTCTTCCACATTCATACCATGTTCAGTGGTTCAACAATAGTGGTAAGGCAAAGGTGACATAATCTGCTTGTGTGCAATTTTTTATCGGGTCATACCATGATTATGCTGATTTTGATGTCATGCCTATGCAAGCTTGTTCACTTTTGTTAGGCTGCCCTTGGTAATATGATAATAATGTTGTACATCATGGTAGGCAAAATAGATATACTTTTATGTTTAAAGGAAAGACCATTGCTTTACTTCCTTTATCACCTGCTGAAATTGTGCAATATGAAAAGGAACTTGCTGAAAAGAAAAAGAAAGGTCATGATAAAGACTTTAGCAAACCAACAAATGAACCATCAAGTAACATGAAAGAAGTTTTATTTGCTCTTAAATCTGTTCTTGTTGATCATGATGAACCATGTTATGCTCTAACTTATACATCACCGATATGTCCACTTGGTCCTACTCCTAGTGCTATGCCTCTTGTTGGTACTAACCTTTTACAGGAGAAGGAGGACGAATTCCCAATAGGGAAGCCACCATGGCAGCCGCCTTTGTGAAGGATGGGGTGCGAAGATGAACGTCTTCTTCTGGAACCATCGTTGCTGTCATCCAATGGAGGAGACGATCTACTTCAGTTGAGGACGACTTCAATTCAAGAAAGGGAGGATGATGAGGACATCACTACTTCATCGCATACAAGCCAAGTAGAGGAGGAGGTCCAGCATGGGCATCCAATTCATCTTTTTCGTGGTGGAAGCTGAGTCCAACTTAAGTTTGAGTCTGGAGTCCACCTCAAGTTCAAGTCCGGTTCAGGCTCCAGGACCAGTCTGCCTTAAACTGGTCACCCAGGACGCATTCGGACTCCGTTTTTGACAATCCACATATGGATGGAAAGCTAATTGGATAAGAAAACCAACCCAATTGGTTTCACGTCAAAAGGCCTTCATAATCAACGGGAATCGTCGAAATAAGTCAGCATCCAGAATCTGTCAGGGTGCTACGACATCGTCTTTTGGTCCATTGGACCGTGTATCGTGTTTGGGCCCATTAGGGGCCGCGTCCAGGGGGGGTGACGCCCAAGACTCTATAAATACTAGCCGTCACTCTCCTTAGGGTTTGGGGTTTTATTTAGTTCTTGATTTCCTCATGAAAAAGACATCGTTTTGCTGCAACTATGCCGCTAAGGCTGCTTGCTATGAACCAGGGCCCCAGTTCTTGATCTTGTTCGCCTATGGCGATTAGTCCTTTCGAATAAAGACTTGAACTCCATTTTATTTTCATAAGCCTCATATTTATTTGCAATTTCAGATTGCGTTCATCCCGTTCTTGCTTGTGTTCTCGATTCGCTTGCAGGAAAGCCTTCTCGGCGAGGTCAATCACGTTCGCGTGGTTGATAACCAACGGAGCAGTGGTGTAACGGTTGTGGGGGTCCGAATCAGTCTTGGTTCGAAGCCTAGATCATGAACGTCGAGTCTCCACCAATCGACGCTATCATACCTTTCGGAAGATCAAGCCTAGTCTACATCAGGAGGGGCTTGTAGTCTTGCAAGATCACACCAACCGCGGTTGTGATGTGGCCGCCACCGTGTACCGGAGGGAACAAGGCCCGCAGCATTTCGGCTGAAAGCTTGATAGTGAAGATGGTGGAGTGCATCCGAGAGAGGCTTGCCGGAAGGCATGTTGGAGACCCACTTGCATGTGGGGAAGGCACGAGGCTATCCACGGAGTTACCCAACCAGGAGCTTGGCCCTTGCGAGGGGCTTCAATGAGGACTAGGGGGAAGCTTGCACGCTTCTCGATACCTTAGTAAAAATACCGAAGTCATCGATGGGAGTTTGTATATCTCTACTTTGCTCTTTAGCTTCTACATTTACATTGATTGTATTACTCCTTTTGTGGTAGAGATAGCAATACACTAGCAAAACCGTAGTTGCACATTTAGATAGTTTATCTTTTGCACAGGTTTTGCTAGGATTAGAAAAAGAGGCCATAGTTTAGAGTTAAAATTTTAAGTTGCCTAATTCACCCCCCCTCTTAGGGATCACGGTCCCCTTCAATTGATATCATAGCCGGTTGGCTCAATTTGGACCTTTGGCTTAACCGCCGTTGAGCCGATGCTATCTAGAGTGGTTGGGATAGATATCTCTAGGCCTCCACACTTTGATGGCACTAACTTCCTCTACTATAGAGCTAGAATGGCTTGCTACCTTGAGGCGGTTGATTTGAGAGTTTGGAGAGTCACTCGTGACAGGATGAAACCCATTAAGAATCCTGATAAATCCACAAAGAGTGAAGAAAAGAAAATATATTTCAATGCTAGAGCTAAGAATTGCTTGTTTGAATCTTTTACCATGGATGTGTTTAACCAAGTGTTCACTTTAAATATGGCACATGAAATATGGTTAAAACTCCAAGCGCTCCATGATGGCACATCAAATGTCCATGAGAAAAAACATTGTCTAGCTAAACAAAATTATGATTCCTTTACAATGAATGATGATGAGCTTGTTCGTGATATGTATTCTCGATTGAATCTAATTATCAATGGGCTCCATTCAATAGGACTAACAAAGCTAGATGATGTGGACATTGTGAGGAAGATCATCTCCGTGCTACCACAAAAGAAATATGCAAGTATCATCACCATCATTCACAACATGGAGGACTTGAGCACCATGACCCCGGTCATAATCATTGGCCAGATAGTGGAATTTGAAATGTCATGCAAGATGGGTCAAGAAGAAGCCTCTTCATCAAGCAAAGGCAAAGCTCTCGCATGTAGCGAGAAAAAGAAGATGAAGGGCAAGCAAGTTGAGACAAGCTCAAGCTCAAGCTCCTCAAGTGAAGATGAAGAAGGTGAGGATGATGATGATGATGATGATGATGATGATTCAAGTGATGATGATCAATCTTCCTCCTCCACCTCTGACCTTGATGAAGAATCAATCAAACTAATCAAAAAGGTGGAGAAGATGATCCAAAAGCTCAATGTCAAGGGTGTGCCCATCCAAATTCAAGATCTCATTTTCACCAATCAAAGAAATGAGCAAAGAAAGAAAGGATGCCATGGATGTGGCGAGTTGGGGCACTTTGTGGAAGTTTGTCCAAACAAGCCCACATCTAAGACAAAGAAGAAGGCGTACAAGAACCAAGCCCTCACATCAATAAGGTCATGGGATGATTCTTCAAGTGAAGAAGAACACCATCACAAGAGGCGAGGGCGCAAGCACTCATCATCAAGCTCTTCTCGTATGTGCCTTATGGCACGAGGTAATGAAAGCTCATCCTCTAGTGAGAGTGATAGTGATGATGAAATGCCTTCTTATGAGGAAATTGTGCAACAAAATCTTATTTATGCTAAAGTTTGCACTAGTCAACAAAAGAAGCTCGGAAAATTAAAAGGAAAACTAGATAGTTCACAAGAAGCATACAAAACTTTGCTTGAACAATATGAGAACTTTGCTAATCTCAATATTGAACTATCTACTAAAATTGAGCAACTTGAGGCTAGTGCAACAACAAATGCATGCACAATCAATGATGAGAAACTTGTAAAGAAAAATGAAAAATTAAAAGAAAAGTTAGCTAGCTCATAAGATGCTTATAAAAGTTTGCGTGCTAAAATAGAAACCATGTGCAAATATTGTGATGAGCTAACTAATAAAGTTGCTAATCTTGAAGCCATTAGTACGACCCCCACCAAGGCGGCTAAAAAGAAAAGTTCTATCTTTAACATGTCTAAAAAGGATGTCTCTACTTCTTGTAATGATTTATGTTTAGACTCATCTTTGTGCAACCAAGTTTGTGTTGAGAAAGTTGTTATAGATATATGCACACAAGAGGTTGCAAAGGAGAATGAGCAACTCAAGCAAGAAGTAGCTCGCCTCACCAAGGACTTGACTCAAGTAAAAGGCAAGGCGAAGCAAGCCCAACTTCATCAAGATAACACCGTCAAGGGAGTGAAGAAGCTTGATAAAGGACAAATCATAGTTTGCTACGTGTGCCACAAGGAAGGGCATATCCTATGAGTGCAAGGTGAAGAATGGGGGAGGAGCAAAGAAGAAAGAGAAGAAGCAAACAAGCAAGCTCTCCAACACCTACACCAACAAGGTGGACAAGAAGGCCTCCACACCATACTTGTTAAAGAAGAATAAAAATGATAAGGTGGTGGCCATCAAGGTGAACAAGCAAGCCAACAATGGGGTCAAACGCTTTTGGGTGCCAAAGGAAATCATTTCCAACATGAAGAGCACCAAGAAAGTTTGGATCCCGAAAGGGAAGTGAGAAGTCCATTGGACTTTGGGGAATTTAGAGACTTGGCAAAGTATGGGTGCATTTCATGGGGTGCATCATGATGGTCAAAATCATTGCCAAGTGGGTTAGTGAATACTATGGACCCAAATTCCCCTTCTCATATTAGGTAACTAGATTCAATTTCCTTCAAGTAGTATCAATTTGCATTTTCTACAAGTGGTATTTCTTACAAATTGGTATATTTAATCATCTAGTTACTTTTCGTGCCTATGTTTGCATTTGCATGATTATATCTTTTGTCATGCATACACTAGGTATATCTTATGGTAGGCTTGCTCGATTTCATTCTTATTTCTTGGAGCAATCCTATATGGTTTAAAATTGTTTAGAAGCACGGCACATAGCTTGTCTTATGATTGTTCATCTAATATGTGCCAAAGTCCAAATTGTCGATAATTTCTCCCGAATATCGCATTCAAAAATGACTCACATTCCTATGATGTCATCTTTCAAGTGGTATTTTTTATTCTAAAATCAATGTGCATGTTTTCTACAAGTATTCCATACTTGTGTGCATAAATTTAGGGGAGAGGTTACTCTACAAATTGGATGCCTTGAGACTAACACCTTTTTCAAGCTTATTATGTGTGTAGTAGTCTCATTGCAAGGAAAATGGAGTCCCCGGAGTTAAGCATCATGCTTCAAATATCCACCACCTATTGCAAGTGGTAGAATTCAAATTAGTTTCCACATGTGGTATTTCTAAACCGATATCATCATGTTGATATCATTTTGATATTTATATGCTTTCTCCATGCGTTATATACATTAAATTCCCTTGTGCAATAATTTGCCAATTATGCATATGCTTTTCCTTCTACCATATGTATGCATATACTTAGGGGGAGCTTAATCTATATAATGTGAGAGTAAAATTTTGTGATCTATTTCACTCTATACACAAAGGATCACAAAGTTTGACCCTCCCTTGTGCTACTAATGTCTTCCATTTCGGTGTTTGATTCCAAAGGGGAGAATTTAGAGGACCAAAAGCAAGCATAAATTTGTGGGATCAAAGCTAGATCATTTACAAGTGGTAATGGTCTACAAGTGGTGTCTACAAGTGGTAATGGTCCGAGAAAAGGAGGATAGTGGATTATGGATTAGCCTATGTAATGTGGAGAATTTGTAGGAAATAAGGCTAAAATCCATAATGCCACATGGGGACGTTTGCAAGGGCAAGATAAGTTTTTAATGTGGTATTCTTTAGTTTTACAAGCAGTATTTTTAGCATCATATAATCTTGCCCCTTGCATTGCATCATAGCAAGTAGGTAGTTTTTAAATTTCAAAATTCTATTATTTGCTTGCTTTGGTCGTGTTGTCATCAATCACCAAAAAGGGGGAGATTGTAAGGAAAATGGACCCGAGGCCCATTTACTTTAGATTTTGGTGTTTGATGACCAACACAACCAAGTTGGACTAATGAATTTGCAAGTGATTATTTTGTAGTTCAATAGGGTGCAAGACGTGACTTGGACAAAGGCGACGTGATGATCCGATGATCAACACCTTAAGCAAGACCTTAGGAGCATAAGAGAATACCCAAGATATCAAGCAAAGTCCAAGCATGAAGATAGGAACCAAGCCGCGCGCAAGATCGTGAAGAAATGAGCTCACAGAAGTGACTGGACACTGGACCGGACGCTGGAGGAAAGTGACCGAATGCTCCGATCAGTGGCTCAACAACAGCAGGTGTTAGCAGCAGCGACCGGACACTGATCAAGCAAATCGACCGGACGCACCAATGGCACTGTTCATCAGTCCGGCAACACATTCAGCATTGATCGGACGCTGGTGGCAAACCGACCGGACGTAGGACAGCAGTGTCCGATCGAGTATAGAGAGGTTCTAGAGCATCAAAAATGTGACCGGACGTGTCCAGTCAGGACATGATCAGCGTCCGGTCAGTAGCAGAAAAGTAGGATTTTGTCCCCAATGGCTACTTTCTCAGTGGGGCTTATAAATACAACCCCCAACTGGCCAAATGACGTGTGTGGAGCTAAGGAAACATATCAAGGGTGTTGATACACCATTTTAGTGATCTCCACTTGCATAGTGCTTAGTGATTCATTAGGTGATTAGCGCAAGTGCTTTGGGAAGTGTTTAGGTTGATTAGACCACCGCTTATGCACTTGCTCTAGGTTTAGGCCTAGTGTTTAGTGAGGTTTGCATACCTCTTACCACTCGGTGCTTGCGCGCACCATTATTGTATATCAGAGGGGCTCGTAGTCTTGCGAGATCACACCAACCACGGTTGTGGTGTAGCCACCACCGTGTACTAGGGGGAACAAGGCTCATGACATTTCAGCCGAAAGCTTGATAGTGAAGACAGCGGGGAGCATCCGGGAGAGGCTTGCTAGAAGGCATGTCGGAGACCCACTTACGAGTGGGGAAGGCTCGAGGCTATCCATGGAGTTACCCGACCGAGAGCTTGGCCCTTGCGAGGGATTCCTTGCGAGGGGCTCCAACGAGGACTAGGGGAAAGCTTGCGCGCTTCTCGATACCTCTATAAAAATACCGGAGTCATCGACGGGAGTTTGTATATCTCTACTTTGCTCTTTAGCTTTAGCATTTACATTGATTGTATTACTCCTTTTGCGGTAGAGATAGCAATACACTAGCAAAACCGTAGTTGCACATTTAGATAGCTTATCTTTTGCACAGGTTTTGCTAGGATTAGAAAAAGAGGCCACAATTTAGAGTTAGAATTTTAAGTTGCCTAATTCACCCCCCTCTTAGGCGTCACGGTCCCCTTCAGCATCATCATCAACCTTGTCAAGTGAACTTGTGGTAGAACGATCATCATCATCACTTGACCATGAGTAAGGATGGGAGTGGGGCAGGTTCGGTGTGGATATCCGGTGGTTTTGGGTCCAGCGGTTTTGGTTTTGAGGACAATTTTGTACCCACGGTTTTTGGGTTTGGATACCCGAACGATTGCGGGTTTGGGGGCGAATCTGAGTTTTCCCTTGTGGATCACCATTGGAGTCCCGAAAACATTAAGCCCACTAGAAGCCCATCTAATAACCCTAGGTATATAACTCTAAATTTAGAGCCTGTCACTCACCCCATCTGGTCACCCACACCCACCCACCCCATCCCAATCCATGTCCACTCGGTCTCGTAGAGGAGCAGGGGCCGGTGCCACCCCATCAGATCTGCTCATCGCTCATCCTCATCGGTCATCGGTGCTAACCCATGCAGCAGTAGGTGCCAGCCGCTATGGCCTAGGCCAGCATCCAGCGGCGGTGGCGCCTCTAAATCTACCTTCCATTTCTACCACTTGTTCCATTCTAGTCGGGGCTGTGGTCGAGCGATGTGGGATCTAAGCCACCTTTATGGACCTTTTTCGAGCCTTTGGTTGAATGCATCGTTTTGGTTGCATGCTCTCTGTATATCTGACTCTTCCTCGCCTTGTCCTCATTGTCATCGTCGTTCTCTTGAATGCTAGATTGCATTATCTCCTTAACGGATTGAAAGGTCCTAAATGGCTAGAGGGGGGGGGTGAATAGCCTATAAAAATTTCTACAAATACACTAGAGCAAGAGGTTAGTACACTAAATAGTGAAATGCAATTTTGCTCTAGCTCTACAAGGGTTGCAAGCCGCCTATTCAACAACTCTAGTTGCTATGATCACTAGGCACAAACAATAGCTATGTCACTACTCACTAAGAGCTCTCAATAAGTCTACACTAAAGAGCTCCACTAGGTGATACTAAACTAGCAAGCAAGACAAGCTCTCAAAACTAATTACACTAAAGAGCTTGACAACCAATTTACAAGGAATGTAAAAGAGTGAGTATGGTGATTATACCGCTGCGTTGAGGAACGAACCAATCACAAGATGAATACCAATTCAATCACCGGGAGAATACCAAAGGGCAAAAGACAACCAATTTTTCTCCTGAGGTTCATGTGCTTGCCAGCATGCTAGTCCCTATTTTGTCGACCAACACTTGGTGGTTCAGTGGCTAATAGGTATCACACACCTAGCCCACCACAAGAACCTACCCACAAGTAAGGTAATTCAATGACACAAGCAATTTACTAGAGCTACCTTGTGACTCTTCGCCAAGGAAGGTGCAAGACCCCTCACAATCATCGGAGCTAGCCATGAACAACCACCAACATGTGCTAAATCTCCTCCGCTGCTCCAAGCCATCTAGGTGGTGGCAACCACTAAGAGAAACAAGAAATCCACAGCCACAACAATCCCCAAGTGCCACTAGATGCAATCACTCAAGCAAATGCACTAGGAATCACTCCCATTGTCACTATGATGATGAATCAATGATGGAGATAAGTGGGAGGTATTTGCTTAGGCTCACAAGGATGTCAAGTATGTCAAAGTGCTAAGAAAGTGAGCCCCAAGCCAGCCAAGAACTATATATAGAGCCCCTTTGGCTCAAAGAGCCATTGGGAGCTCGCAAACAAGACCAGACTCACTGACCAAACGCACCCCAGCATTCGGTCGGTTGCGTCCAGTCAGCCGATGCCTCCCACGTGTCCTCCCTTTAACTGTCATACGTTCATCTCTAATAGCTAGCTCCCGATAGCGCGAATACTTAAGTTAGGACTGGACTCACTCCTTGATTGACCGAACTCTAGAGTACACGGCGTTAGGTCATGAACAGAAAGGTTCTAGAGCCAATTTCCATTGACCGGACGCGTCAGGTCAGAGATGACCTAATGCGCCCGTGCATCCGATCATGCCACCATGCCACCTTGCAATTTGTGACCAGACACGCCTGTCGGTCCCGAGCCAGCGTCCGGTCCTTCCACCTCGCTCTCGGGCAGAGCATCACCCCTACTTATAATTGATCGGACACTGCCTAGGATCAGGTCCCACGTCCGGTGCAGTGTTCGGTCAGTGACCAACACTGCCTTTTCCTTTTCTATCTCCTCAACCGCTTTGCCCTTGCTTCCAACTTGCTAACCACAAAGTGTAGAACTTATGTGCACATGTGTTAGCATTTTACAAGGGTCAAAGTTAGCACACTAGGTTCCTAAATGCAATGCATGAATCATGTCACTTAGTGGCACTCGATAAACCATTTTGCCAAAGATTTCCATCGATCCTAAATACACTCACACTCTTTATGGTGTCTTGAGTGCCAAAACAAAAACCTATTTGATACCTTTGCCTTGATCAACTTTATTTTTGTTTTTCTCTTTCTTCTTTTCAAGTTGGAGTTTGATCATCTTCAACACATGTCCGTCTCTATCTCCATGGGCTTCATCACCATGCTCCATCACTTGGTATGTACCAACCTTGCTTACATGACACTCATGACAAAGGTTGGTACTTAGGTTTCATCAATTAGCTAAAACCAAACTAGGGCTTTCAATCTCCCCTTTTTTAGTAATTAATGACAACCTTTTCACAAAGATATTCAATAAAATCTTTTTAGATTCATGTTGCTTGCTCAAACATTTTACCATGTGTAAAGATTATGGACAAGTTTCATCAATCCAATTTGGTAGTATTAGCTCCCCCTACATATGTGCTAAGAGTTTGGATTTGAAAGCTTACACATATGCATGGATTAGAAGTTTGGGAGAGTAATAGCTACCAAATGATGCTAAGGTGTAAAGAATGGACCTTTGAAGTGTGATATCAATTGGAGTTGCCATTTGAACACCATCCTTAGCACCAAGATTCACTAGATATCACTTGAAAAGCAAAGACAAACTAGATACCTCGTGAGATCAACATTAGAAGCAAGATTCTAGTGCCACTTGTAAAAGATCAAGGTATATCTAGCTATCCTAAGTATGCTAGTTTTCATTTCATAAATCATTTTCTACAATCTAGCATACACCACACAAGCATGGGTAGGGAATTTTTAAAACTTGTGCTATGCAAGAAAACATATATAATGCACATTCAAATGCAACATACAAGTTCATGAGCTTGCTCCCCCTACTTGTGTGCTTCAAATTTTAATTGATCCCCTTCCTTTCACCTATCTTACTTTCTTTTGTCTCTCTCCCTCTTTTGCTTATCTTTGGGAAAATTACTTCTCCCTCTTTGTCATCAATGACCACAAAAGGTGAGCTCAAATTTTAGATAGGTTGTGTGAAATCATGTGAAGTGAGGATCATTTTCCCAATTTGGTTCAATCTAGATCACTTGCAAAAGATATTTAACTCGGTTTGATCCAGGGGAAAACTTCTTGACACCTCCAAATAAGGGTTATTATGCACCATGTTTAGTTAAACACTTATAGCTCATTTTCTAGATTAAACACTAGGTTCACAAGCCCACAAACATGTCATATGCTATCACTAGATCATTTCAAGCATACAAGCAATAGGGGTACCATACAAGCATCAAATTCATTTAATTTTCATGAATGAGCCTAAGACATGATAGGAATAACTAGATGCACTAAACAAGTCCTTAGCAATGGATGAATGACATGCCAATCAACTTTACCTTGCTTTTGCTCGAAGGAGAGGCATGTCATATATAATGGGGGTGCATCAATACATATTTGAGAAGTCAAGTATGTTCAATTCAATCCTTAGCTTACAAAACCTCTTCTCATCAAGTGGCTTGGTAAAGATATCGACAAGTTGATCATCGGTGCCCACACTCTCAATGCATATATCCCCTTTTTGTTGGTGATCTCTTATGAAATGATGGCAGACATCTATATGCTTTGTTCTTGAATGTTGAACCAGATTGTTGGTGAGCTTCACGGCACTCTTATTATCACATAGCAATGACACTTGTTTGAACTTGATTCCAAAATCACTCAAAGTAGCCTTCATCCAAAGTAATTGAGCGCAACAACTACCGGCCGAAATGTACTCTGCTTCGGTGGTTGAAAGTGCTACACTATTTTGCTTCTTTAATGACTAAAACACAAGTGATCTTCCCAATAGTTGACATGTGCCTGATGTATTCTTCCTCTCAACTTTGCATCCCATATAATCAGAGTCCGAATATCCAATCAACTCAAATCTTCCTCCTTTGGGATACCATAATCCAATATTTTGTGTATGCTTCAAGTACCTCAATATTATCTTGGTTGCCTTCAAATGACTCTCTCTTGGTGAGGCTTAAAATCTAGCACACATGCATACACTAAACATCACATCTGGCCTTGATGCGGTCACATAGAGTGGGCTTCCAATCCTAGACTGATACATCTTTTGATCCACCATGTTGCCACTAGCATCACTATTCAAGCTTCCATTTGTCCCTATTGTTGTACTAATAGCTTTAGCATCATCCATTCTAAACTTCTTGAGCATGTATTTGATGTATTTGCCTTGACTCACAAATGTGTCACTCTTCAATTGCTTGATTTGTAGACCAAGGAAGTAACTAAGCTCTCCAATCATGGACATCTCAAACTCACTTGCCATCATCTTTCTAAAGTCCTCACAAAAATCTTGATTGGTTGATCCAAATATGATATCATCAACATAGATTTACAACACAAATAAGTCATTGCATTGCTTCTTAGTGAAGAGAGTGGTGTCAACCTTACCCATTTTGAACCCTTTAGAGAGCAAGAAATCTCTCAATCTCTCATACCATACTCTAGGTGCTTGTTTCAATCCATACAAAGCCTTTTTTCAACTTGTAGACATGGTTGGGCTTCTTCTCATGTTCAAAACCGAGAGGTTGCTCAACATACACAAGCTCATTGATGTACCCATTGAGAAATGCACTCTTCACATCCATTTGGTATAACTTGATGTTATGGGCACAAGCATAGGCTAACAAGATTCTAATTGCTTCCAATCTTGTAACTAGGGCATATGTTTCTTCCAAAGTCAAGACCTTCAACTTGAGTGTAACCTTGAGCCACTAGTCTTGCTTTGTTCCTTACAACTATCCCATTTTGATCTTGCTTGTTGTGAAAGACCCATTTGGTTCCTATCACATTATGATTCTTAGGCCTCTCAACTAACTTCCGTACTTGATTTATTGTGAAGTTATTTAGCTCTTCATGCATAGCATTCACCCAATCAACATCCAACAAAGCTTCATCTATCTTCTTAGATTCAATGGAAGACACAAATGAGAAGTGTTCACAAAATAATGCCAATCTTGATCTTGTTTGTACACCTCTTGAGATATCACCAATGATAGAATCCAATGGATGATCTCTTGCAACATTGGTTGGTTGGAGCACTTGCACTTGATTGCTTGTATTTGATTGATCACATAGTTGAGATGATGAACTAGCCACTTGTTGATCTTGCACTTTGTCATCACTAGCACTTGCTTGATTTTGATCATGAGAACCACTAGCTTGCCCATTTGAGTTAGAGAGCACTTGATTCATGTCATCTTCAACACCAATCACCTCTCTAGGCGTTATATCACCAATATCCATATTCTTCATTGCATTGACCAATTGAGTGCCTCTCACATCATTTAGATTCTCATCTTCCTCTTAAGAACCATTGGTTTCATCAAATTCCTTATCATGAACCTCCTCAAGAGTACCACTAGCCAAATTCCAAACTCTATAAGCCTTGCTAGTAGTGGAGTAACCAAGTAAGAAACCTTCATCATATTTCTTCTTAAACTTGCTCAATCTTGTGCCTTTCTTCAATATGTAGCATTTGCAACCAAAAACCCCAAAGTATGCAATGTTGGGCTTTCTTCCATTCAAGAGCTCATAAGGTGTCTTCTCTGTCATGGGGTGATAATAGAGTCAGTTGCTATAGTAGCAAGCCGTGTTGATTGCTTCGGCCCAAAATAAATGACTCACATTGTACTCACTCAACATTGATCTTGCTATGTCAATCAATGTTCTATTCTTCCTCTCAACTAGGCCATTTGATTGAGGAGTGTACTTGACCGAGAATTGATGCCTAATTCCAAACTCATCATAAAGCTCATCAATTCTTGTATTCTTGAACTTACTTCTATTGTCACTTCTCACTTTCTTGATGGTTGTTTCAAACTCATTGTGAATTCTCTTGATGAAAGTTTTGAAGGTTGCAAACACATCACTCTTGTCAACAAGAAAGAACACCCATGTATATTTAGTGAAATTATCCATAATCACAAATCCATATTTGTTTTCACCAATGCTAGTGTAAGTGGTTGGTCCAAACAAATGCATGTGCAACAACTCAAATGCCTTAGATGTACCCATCATGCTCTTCTTAGGATGTGTGTTGCCAACTTGCTTTCTGGCTTGACATGCACTATAAAGCTTATCCTTCTCAAATGTGATATCTTTCAAGCCTCTAACTAGATCATGCTTAATCAACTTGTTCAATTGTTTCATTCTAATATGACCAAGCCTTCTATGCCATAACCAACCCATGCTAGACTTAGTGAGCAAACATGTTGACAATTGAGCTTCTCTAGCATTGAAATCAACCAAGTATAAATTCTCATATCTAAATCCTTTAAATATCAAGTTAGATCCATCTACACTTATGATCTCTACATCATCCACACCAAATATGCACTTGAAACCAAGATCATAAAGTTGAGCTACCGATGATAGGTTGAAGTTCAAGCTCTCTACTAGTAGCACATTGAAAATGCTCAAGTCATTGAATATTGCAATCTTACCAAGACCTTTGACCTTGCCTTTTCTATTGTCACCAAATGTGATACTATCAATCCCATTGCTCTCATTCTCATTGATTGAATTGAACATTCTTGAATCACCGGTCATGTGTTGCGTGCACCCACTATCAAGCACCCAATGCCTTCCTCTGACTTTATAATTGACCTACAAAAGAAGATCAATTCTTTTTAGGTACCCAAACTTTCTTAGGTCTTTGAAGGTTAGTTTCTAAGGTCTTTGGTACCCAAATAGCCTTCTTCTTTGGGCCCACAATTGGTGTACCAATGAACTTAGACTTCACACCATTGGCACCCTTAGCAAGCATGTAAAAAGAATCAAATTTAATTGAGGATACACTAGGTTGCTTGTTCTTGTTAGTCTTGCAATATTGCTCTATATGCTCAACTTGCTTGCATTTATTGCAAAACCAACCATTGCCCTTCACAAAGCTAGCTTTGGGAGTGACAAAGGCCTCCTTGCCTTTCTTGGGTGTATAGCCCAATCTCTCTTTGTTGAGAGAAAACCTTTGGCTACCCAAGCACTTTAGCAAGTGGGCATCTCCACCATAGGCATTGCCTAAGGCATGAGTGAGCTCATTCACCTCCTTCTTGAGGGTCTCATTTTCCACCATTAGTGAGGCATCACAAGTGAAACCGTCACTCAAAGGTGAAGTGGAAGTAGTAGTGCTACAAGAAGGGTTAGTGGGAGCAACAACAATGGGCTAATAAAAGGATTCATCAAAAATATCACATATTAGTCCCACATCATATGACATAATCACTTGCTCTTTCTTGGCTTCTTCCTCCTTGACTTGCTTGAGGAGAGGGGATTAAGCCTTTTCAAGCTTAGAGTGAGCTTTGCCAAGCATCTCATGGTCTTCCCTTAGACTCTCATAAGAGGCATTTAGCTCATCAAAGGATTGCTCAAGAGATTTGATCTTCTTGCTCAATTCTTTGCACTCCTTTCTCTTTATCTCAAAGCAAGTGTGCACTTGCTCACACATGTCCATGAGCTCCTCCTTGGTGTACTCCTCCTCATCATCACTCCTACAATCATCACTTTCACAATCATCATCACTTATATCATATTTTACCTTGGTAGGCTTTGCCATGAGACATGTCAATGGAGTGTCGAAGATGGAAGGCTTGTTGTTGATGACGATGCTTGCTAGTGCTTTCTTGATAGATATCTTGCCATCATCACTAGAGCCATCACTTTCTGAAGATCCATCACTATCCCAAGTGACCACATAGCCTCCACCCTTCTTCTTCATTTAGAAGGTCATCTTCTTCTCCTTCTTCTCCTTCTTTTCTTTCTTATCCTTCTTGTGCTTCTTCTTCTCATCCTCATCATTGTCACTATTGTAAGGATAATCCACTACAACGTGATTAGGGCTCTTGCAATTGTAGCATCTCCTCACATATTCTTTGCTCTTGTTGTTGTCTCTTCTCTTTCTTGCACCATAGCCCTTCTTCCTCATAAATCTTCCAAACTTGTGCACAAAGAGAGCCATGGCTTTATCATCAATGTCACTAGCATCTTCATCATCACTTGATTCTTCTTTCTTGGACTTGCCCTTGTTCTTGAATGATGAGCTAGCCTTGAATGCCACACTCTTCTTCTTCTTGTCTTCATCTCCCTTCTTGTCATCCTTGTCAATCCCCTCTCTTTCTACATGGTATGTCTCTTGTGTCATGACATCACCTAGTACTTGGTTAGAGGTGAGTTGCTTTAATTCTCCTCTAATGATGATCAATCTCAATGTCTCAGATCTAGGAGGTAAGCACATCAAGAACCGATGAGAGACATCATCATCATTAACCTTCTCTTCCAAAGCCTTCAAGTCATTGACAATTACTTGCAATCTATGAAACATTTCTAGAATGCTCTCATCATCCTTCATCTTGAAGCTTGTCAACTTGTCCTTGAGGATGTATAGCTTGGCACTCTTCACCACTGGTGTGCCCTCAAAGGTCTCTTCCAATCTCTTCCACACTTCACTAACTTTTTCACAATCCTTAATTTGCTCAAACACCTTGAAATCAATGGCATTGTAGATGGTGTTGAGAGCCATTGTATTGCATTGCTTGTTGGCCTTGTCGGTGTTGGTGAGATTGTCCGGATCAAGAATAACATAGTCACTCTCGGTCACATCCCACACTTGGTCATTGATTGAACCAAGATACATCTTTATTTTTCTCTTCCAATAATCATAGCATGTGCCATCAAAGAATGGTGGTTTACCCCCCACATGGTTGAACACAACTTGAGCCATAATTTGACACTGAGATTATTAAGCCTTCAATCAAATGGTGACCACAGGTCTGATACCACTTGAAAGGTCCTAAATGGCTAGAAGGGGGATGAATAGCCGATAAAAATTTCTACAAATACACTAGAGCAAGAGGTTGGTACACTAAATGGCAAAATACATTTTTGCTCTAGCTCTATGAGGGTTGCAAGCCACATATTCAACAACTCTAGTTGTTATGATGACTAGGCACAAACAATGGCTATGTCACTACTCACTAAGAGCTCTCAACAAGTCTACACTAAAGAGCTCCACTAGGTGATACTAAACTAGCAAGCAAGACAAGCTCTCAAAACTAATTACACTAAAGAGCTTGACAACTAGTTTGCAAGGAATGTAAAAGAGTGAGTATGGTGATTATACCGCCGCATCGAGGAATGAACCAATCACAAGATGAATACCAATTCAATCACCGAAAAAATACCAAAGGGCAAGAGACAACCAAGTTTTCTCCCGAGATTCACATGCTTGCCGGCATGCTAGTCCCTGTTGTGTCGACCAACACTTGGTGGTTTGGTGGCTAATAGGTATCACACACCTAGCCCACCATAAGAGGCACCACAAGAACCTATCCACAAGTGAGGTAACTCAATGACACGAGCAATTTACTAGAGCTACCTTATGGCTCTTTGCCAGGGAAGGGCAAGGCCCCTCACAATCACCAGAGCTGGCCACGAACAACCACCAACACATGCCGAAGCTCATCTGCTGCTCCAAGCCATCTAGGTGACAGCAACCACCAAGAGAAACAAGAAATATGTAGCCACAACGATCCCCAAGTGCCACTAGATGCAATCACTCAAGCAAATGCACTAGAAATCACTCCCAATCTTACTATAATGATGAATCAATAATGTAGATGAGTGGTAGGTGTTTGCTTAGGCTCACAAGGGTGTCAAGTATGTCAAAGTGCCAAGAGAGTGAGCCCCAAGCCAGCCAAGAACTATATATAGAGCCCCCTTAGCTCAAAGAGCTGTTGGAAGCTCATAGACATGACAGGACTCACTGACCGGACGCACCCCAGTATCCGATCGGCTGCGTTCGATCAGCCGATGCCTCCCACGTGTCCTCCCTTTAAATGTCATACGTTCATCTCTAACAGCTAGCTCCCGATCGCGCAAATACTTAAGTTAGGACCAGACTCACTCCTTGACTGACCGAACTCTGGAGTACACGGTGTCAGGTCACGAACAGAAAGGTTCTAGAGCCGATTTCCATTGATCGAACGCATCAGGTGATCGAACGCATCAGGTCAGAGATGACCTAACGCGCTCGTGTGTCCGATCGTGCCACCACGCCGCCTTGCAATTTGTGTCCGGACACGCCGGTCGGTCTCGAGCCAGCATTTGGTCCTTCCACCTCGCTCTTGGCCAGAGTAGCACCCCTACTTATAATTGACTAGCGCTGCCTAGGGTCAAGTCCCGCGTCTGGTGCAATGTCCAATCAGTGACCGACATTGCCTTTTCTTTTTCTACCTCCTCAACTGCTTCGCCCTTGCTTCCAACTTGCTAACCACAAAGTGTAGAATTTGTGTGCACATGTGTTAGCATTTTACAATGGTCAAAGTTAGCACACTAGGTTACTAAATGCAATGCATGAATCATGTCACCTAGTGGCACTCGATAAACCATTTAGCCAAAGATTTCTCCTCTTTATAGTACGTCTATCGATCCTAAATACACTCACACCCTCTATACTGTCTTGAGTGCCCAAACAAAAACCTATTTGATACCTTTGCCTTGATCAACTTTATTTTTGTTTTCTCTTTCCTCTTTTCAAGTTGGAGTTTGATTATCTTCAACACATGTCCATCTCTATCTCCATGGACTTCATCACCATGCTCCATCACTTGGCATGTACCAACCTTGCTCACAAGACACTCATGACAAAGGTTAGTACTTAGGTTTCATCAATTAGCCAAAACCAAACTAGGGCTTTCATGGATGTAGTAGTATGTATGTATGTCTTCATGTTCTGTAATCTATACATGGCTAGCTGTTGGATGCACTGTGTGTCAATTTTTCTGTAATTTGTACATGTTCTATAATTTATCTATATATTTGTCTACAATTTTCTTTGCTAATTTATTAGGTTTTGTACTATTGTTCTTGCTAATTTGCTCTAATGTTTTTGGGTTTTGGATAATCCGTCGAGTTTTAGGGATTCGTGGGTTTCAGTTTTGGGGATAGATTTCCACCTGAATTGGTGTTCGGGCGGGTTCAGGGTTTTTCGTTCAGGTTTCAGTTTTGGATGCCCAGAGACCCCACTCGATCCGAATCCAGCCCGTTGTCATCCTTAACCATGAGGTGGAGCAATCTTCCACAATTACCGAATTGTGTCTATGCTCAACATCCTCATGTGCCTCCTCCTCCTTGGGCTCATCATCCTTCTTGAACTTTCTATCATCACTTGTGGAGGAGTCACCGAAGAAGGCTTGGAGTGCCATCCACATATCATGAGCACTCTTCAAGTCCCTCACACGTCTAAAAATATCTTCATACAAAGCACACATGTTAGATAATATTGATCATGTGTATCAAGTTGTAAACAATCCTTTTGAGCTTGGGTTAGATTTCTCTTATCCAAAGCAATCATGAGAAAAGCCAACAACAATGATCCACCACTCGTTTGGACCCATTGCACGAAACGATCAAGCATATGGTGTTTCCACCATGCAAAGTGCGTGCCATCAAAAATGTGCGTCACAAACAACATCTAGCCCAAAGTTCGCCATCCTCTCGGGTTGGTGAAGACCACAAATGAGAGACCTAGCTCTGATACCACATGTAGGGTCAAGATGATAGACTAGAGGGGGTGAATAGTCCTTTCTAAAATTAAACGCGTTGGCTAACCGAGATAAATAGCGGAATTAAAACTAACAGTCTAGCCAAGACTACACCCCTCTATCTAAATTCACAAGCACCTTATGAAGATCCTAATTAGACAACAAAGGTGCTGAGCTAGCTAGAGCTCACCTAATCAATTCTAGTAGCAAGGTCACACAAACCTATGCATCTAGTAGTTTAAGCAACGGGGGAGCTCCTACACAATCTAGTAAGCAAAAGCACAAAGCTCCTAAGCTCACTAGCAATGTACAATAACAAGGCTACACAAGCCAAATTAGAGAGCGTAAATTACTTAGCTACACAAACTAAGTAAAGTGACTAACAAGGTTACTCAAACCGAATTAGTCACACAAGGGAGCTACTTCTATGCTACACCAGCAACAAGGTAACTAGCAAGCTACACAAGCTAACTAATTACAAGAGCAGCTACACAAGCACAATGTATATGAAAGTAAATACAAGCTTATATTGAGGAATTGCAAATCAACGGAAAGAACAATGTTGATACGGTGATTTTTCTCCCGAGGTTCATGTATTTGCCAATACACTAGTCCCCGTTGTGTCGACCGCTCACTTGGTGGTTCGGTGACTAATTGGCATCACCTACCAAGCCCGCACGTCGGGCACCGCAAGAACCTCCCATAAGTGAGGGTAGCTCAATGACATGCTCTACTAGTGTTGCTCTTCGCGGCTCCCGCTGGGGTGAGCACAATACTCCTCACAAATCCTTATCCAGAGCACCACACAATCTTCTTGCATGCTTCACGACAGAGAACTCGCCACCAAGCCATCTAGGAGGTGTCAACCTCCAAGAGTAACAAGCACCAGCGGCTTACAACTTGAACACCTAGTGCCACTTGATGCAATCTCACAATACAATCATACTAGAATCACTCACTTGCATTCGGATCGAACTCTTGCAAGCACAAGTGAGTTAGAGGGCATCCAAGCACTCCTACATAAGCCACAAAGGCGTGAGGGTGCGCAGCAACTAGCCCAAGGCTAGCTAGTGTTTGGTTTTATAGCCCAATGGTCAAAAGAGTCATTGCTCAAACCCCCCTGCTCATGGTCTAGACTAGACCCTCAGGCAGCGACCGGACCCACCCTGTTCACAAGGTCCAGTCCACCTGATTGCACCATGTGTCCCTGGTGTTTGAAGCCGACTGTTGCTTCGGACCAGACCCGCTTCTCCACGACCGGGCCCCGCCACCACCTGGGTCCGGTTGGATCCAGAGAAGTCCTGAGAAGGCCAAAACCCTCCGGACCCGGTCCGCTTGGTACAACCGGACTTTGAACAGTCAGGGTTCGGTTCACCTCTACGTGCCATGTCGCCTCTTCACTGAGCGAGTCAAGACCAGACCCAGTGCCCTATGTCTAGACCCACACCACGCTAGAGTTCAGAGCACTTGTGCCACTTCTCGAAACTCTACGCACCACAACCAGACCCATGGCTCAGGGTCCGGTCCTGCTTGACGCCTGGGTTCAGAACCCCCACGAGCCACTGCGCCGCTGCTGCAATTGACCAGAGCCGACCCTACCCTTGGGTCCGATCCCCTAGGTCCGAAACACCATAGTGCCACACCCTAGCTAGGGTTGATGACCGGGCTCACCCACTCTAGGTTCGGTCCTCCCTGTAGCCAGGATCTGGTCCACCTAGGGCACCTCTTTTTTCTTCTCCAAGTTGATCCAAAATAACTCCAACAAGTTCTCCTTTGCAAATGTGTGAACACCACCATGTGTACACCATTGTGTGAATGTGTGATAGGTTTCACAAACATTTTTCCAAAGGATTAGTCACTCAATTCACCACGCCACTCGATCCTAGCAACAATGCAAAGTTAGATCACTTGAGTGATACTAGATGACCGATATGTAAACAAGTTTGCCCCTCTTGATAGTACAGGCCATCTATCCTAAACTCGGTCATAAACTTCTCTACACACCTATGACCGGTGAAATAAAATGTCCTATAGGTTATACCTTTGCCTTGCGCATTCTATTCCATTCTATCTCCTCCTTCGTTGATGCAACACATGCACCAACCAATCACAAATGATATGATCCACTTCATATCATCATGTGACCATATTGGTTCATTGATCTTGACTTCACTTGCTCTTCACCGTTGCTTCAGTCCATCGGCACCAAGTCATCACTCAACTTGCCCTTCACACTTGTAACCGGTCTATCAAGTCAAGCCTTATCTTGATCTTCTTCACCTTAGTCATATGACTCCATGTCATGTCTCATATGCAATGAGCTCCTTCATCACGTGTGGGAGCCTTGCAACATATCCAAACCATTTCACCTCCATGGCATAGGTTGCTCACACATGATGTACTTGTGGACTAATCACCTGTGTATCTCAATCAAACATATATTAGTCCACCTAATGTTGTCACTCAATTACCAAAACCAACACAAGGACCTTTCAATAATGTTATGAGAGAAAATGTAAAGAAAAAATCTTGATCAATAGTACTCAAAGGATATCTCATTTTACTAGTCTATATTTCTTCTTATGTTGGTCGGTAAAAAAAATCTTGATCAATAGTAAACAATTTTCTAGGACACTACATAGAACCTCAAAGGAAAAAATGAATAAATGTAAATTAGATAAAATCAAATTAATCAGTACCAATCTACCTCTTGTGGACAAGATAAAGTTGCCTGGACAGGTATAAATCTTAGGCGTCCAATTTTAAAGGCATGAGACCCTAAGTTGAAATTGCTGCACATGATAGGAGCTGCCTTGGAGGCCTCCAACCAAACAACCTATCTCTTCTCGACCCTATCATCAATGGTTTTACCAATTTTTGTAGTGGGATTTTCAGATAATGAATAGAATAATGAAAATGCTATGTGTCGTACTGTCCGATGGACCGTACAAACATCGGACGACTTTTTCACCCTGCCGCTTGCTCCCTGCCCGCATGTATATTAAAATAAATGTATCCCTTCACTTTCTCCTCCCCATCCTTACCCCTTCCACGCTCCTCATCCCCTGCCATAGTGCACACCAACGTCCAGGCCTCTCCCCCACCCTGGCAAGATCCATGGAGCATGAGCGGGATTCACTCGCCTCCATGGAGGTGGCGCAACAGTGTTGTAGGAGAGTGGACGGTTGGCGCTGGCTGGTGGTGGTGGTGCTCGCGTGCGCCGCTGGTGCTGGTGCTAGGTGGTGCTCGCGCGTAGCCGCTCGCCGTCGGCTCCCACCCATCGCCCGGAATCGACCGGCCTAGGCCTCTCTCCCCCTATGTTGCAAATATATGTTTTAATTGTTTCAGACGTTTCAGAGGCATGTTACAATTGTTTCATATAGATACTGCAAAAGTAGATCAGGGAGATGTTGGACATATTGCAAGTGTTTCAGAGGCATGTTGCAAGCGTTTGTTCAAACTGTTTCATCTATTTCTTGACGTATGTTGCAAGTGTTTTGATCTGGATGTTGCATATATTTTCACACATATGTTGCAACAGTATGTTCCAAAATATTTCATCTGTTTCAGTCTTCTGTTGTAGCAAGTGTTTTCATGTTGCAAGTGTTCTATCTGGATGTTGCTTATGTTTTCACACATGTGTTGCAAGTGTATATTCCAGATGTTTCATCTGTTTCAGACATATGCTGCATTCAAGTGTTTTTATGTTGCACGTGTTTCCTGGTGTTTGGAGAGTCAGGAGGCGCCAGGAATGGGGCGCGGCAAGCCGGTGGCCAGTGGAAGTGGCGTGCAGTGCGCTAGGGGGGCCGATAGTCGGGGGCACGACGGTGCAGGGGGTGCGCCTACGGCGGCGTGGCGAACAGATGGGGATGGGCGGGGCGAACGGATGGGGATGGGGGCAGGGTGCGCAGATGGGGGCAAGGCTATCGGACGTGCGAGCGGGCATCCGATAGAACTCATCCCCTTCGGACATCCGTGCGTTAGCATTTCCCATAGAATAAGAGCCTACCATTTTACACTCAAAAATTTGTGAGTATTGTAACTCACAACCTCTTGCTTGATGAAAACAGAAGATTCTTTTTACTTTTGGGAAAGTTAGTTTGAAGCCAAAGTAAAAATAGATCTAACTAATTCATAATTCATGATGATTATTACGTACTTCTCTAAGTTCTAGCACACCGGGAGTAAACGGTGTTTACCATAGCCCCTTCCCGTTCCGCGCGGACGTGCGGTAACCGTGTGGAACGTGCCGTAAACCTCTGCAGCAGCTCTGCTCCAATCGCTGCTGCAACACTTCTCCCGAAGCAAAAGCCCCAACAGAACAAGCACCCTGCAGCTGCAGCGCAGGAGTTCGCCGCACGCCACAGCACGGGCGTCCCGCCCGCGGCCCCTACTGCCCTCGGACCGCTCCCCACGACGAGGACGACCAACGTCGGCCGCCGCCACCGGCCATGCCTGCCCATCCTCTGCCTGCCTGCTGCTGAGGTAAACGCGACCCTCTCCCTTGTCCATTGTTTCCTAAGGAAAAGTGAGATGAGATATTTTTGGGGATCGACCGATTTAAGCCCTGTTCCTCGCATGGCATGGCGTCCTCGTCTTCGCGCTGTGCTGTACTAAGCCTGTAACCGAGCCGTACCGTACGTACGGCGCCTTTACGGTGGTGAATCCTTTGCGCCCAAGTCAAGCTTCCCTTTCCGTGCGTGCGGTTGGGCCTTTGATTCGCCGTGGTGTGCATCCAGATTGTTAGAGCTGGTCGCGTCCCAGTAGTCAGTCACGGGGAATTCAGAGCAGTGCATGTGTCCACTGTCCTCCATCTCGCCATGGCTCTGCTGAGCCCACGTTGCGTTACGTTACAGTAGCAACAAACCATAGAGCTTTCTTCCCCTAGGGGGACCTGTCCATGGCATTTGGCATGACGGCCCCGCCATCCCCGTGACGAGAGCGACTCGTTAGTTACAGTAGCAACAAACGTTGGGCATGCATCGGCCGCCGGTGGCCAGCGTGCGCCGTCGTCGCTGTAGCGCGCTCGCGACGTGGTGGGTCCGTGCGTGGTGGGGGACTGGGTTTGTTTGTTCTCTCTAGTCCGAGATGGTTAATGGTAGCTTCTATCTCGGCTGGTTATCCCGGTGGTTGGATTTGGATCCGTGTCTTTGTCTTCTCCAGGTAGATCCGCGTGGCTTGGTCTTGCCGTGGCAGAGGCAGAGGCAGAGGCAGAGGGGCGCGCGTAACTTGATGAGAGCCACACCGATGTGGGTGGTGCCTCTCGGGGCGCGCGGCTATTCTTTTTCTCCTTCGTCGTCTTCATGGAAGCCGTGAAGGCTGAGCGGAGGACGGCTGCTGCTGCTGCGGACGATGGCGCACAGCGGCGGCCGCTGGCGCCGTCCGAGAAGAACAATGCGGCCCCTGCCGATTGGAGAAGCGAGGGCCCTTCCCGGTTCAAGCCCGTCGCGCCACCGGCTGCTCCTGGAGCAAGGCGGTGCAGTTCTCCGAGCCCCGGCCGCGCCTCTAGCTGCAGACGGCGGCTCGGCAACGTGCAACAACAGAGCGCGGTCGGCTGACCGAGCAAGGCCTGCCGCGCGTTCGCCTGCCCCGTCTTCTCGGCTGACGAAGCCCTCCACCGCGGCAAGGTCTGCGTCTGCCGTGCCTCCACGTGAAGCGGCCACCGATGGACACAGCACTCCTCCCCGCTCAAGGAATGCCAAGAAGGCCTCCGGTGACCTGCTGGGCATCGGCGGCGCGGAGCTCGTCTCCCCTGCATCGGCCAGAGCCCGTGCAGCAATCCCCTGCCAGTATGGTAGACAGGCTGGTCCAGGGCTTACCTTCAGAGCAGGCCAAACTGAGGCCAGCAGGAGCTCTGGCCGCCGAGAGGAAGTGGAGTCCTCGTAGAGGGAGCACGAACAACACCGGCGACCGATGTGAGAATGCTCGGCCTTCGGAGTCCCCTGCCATCCCCAGTGTGAGAATGCACGAACAACACCGGTGGCCGGGGATAATGACTGGCCGTGGCCGCGGCTCTGCTGGTCTCACTACTTCCACAAGCGCTGCTGCTCCTGCTGAAAAGGCTAGCAGCAGGCCAGTCTCTTCGTCAGATGCTTCAGCAGGACGTTCTCCAAGGAGGACGCATTCATCTGAAGGCACAAGCACAACAGGCAAAAGCCTGAAGCGACCATCCAACGAGATGGCAAAGATTGTTCACCGGAGAAGGAAAGATAAGGCAGACTCCAGCAGTGACACCTCTTCACAGACGTCGGAAGGCTCTAAATCCACTTGTCGCCTGAACAAGCCCATTTCTTCGCCCGTTCCAGTTCTGCACCGATCGTCGTCGTCACCGAGACAGGGCTTGTTGTCAGTTGCATCCTCTGCTTCCCGGTCCTGCTGCCATAGCCCGTCGCGGATGAGGCCGTCAGCGCCTTGCCAATCAAAATGTGCGTCTTCGGCTGCGCATTCAGCTGTTGAACAGCCTGTTTTTAACTACATCGTTGATGCGCGGAAAGGGAAGAAGAGTGCAGGCCAGATTGAGAACATACATCAGCTTCGTCTGCTGAGCAGTAGATATCTGCAGTGGCGCTTCGTAAATGCGCATTCAGAAGAGACACTATCCCATAAAAATAGTGTTGAGGTAACACTGGCAATCTAGCATCTTACGTTACATATGTTCCTTCTCTAGTCCCATGTTACCTAAATCAGTTCATGTTATGCTGTTGTGCTTATCATTGATAACCAGGAGATGAGGGGAATAATTCTGATGAGACAATTTCATATTTTTGTTTGTTATAACATTGCTGCACAACCACTGAACCACAAGCATTTTACTGGAAAATCGTATGCTAGTTACTCCATTCAACAAACATTTTGTGTTCGACCTAATGCTTTGGTTTAGTGATGCAACGTACTTTTCAGTTTGTAACATGTTTAATTTTTTTGCATAATATAATCAGTCAATGTGCCCACTATTTACAGACATTGGTATTTTAGTATTTGAGTGAATTGAAGTCTAGTCATTTATAGTTTTGTAGGTATTTTTTCTGTATCAATGTTCAACTGACATGATACCTTTTCTCCTATCATGCAAGCAGAGTATTCTTTACAATGTTTGGAAAAGTATCTTGACGCTGCGGGATGCTATAGCAATAACAAGAACCAATGTGCGACACCTGCAGCAAGAAGTGAAGCTGTATGACATTCTGACAGAGCAGGTGCATATTCACAAACCAGTCATTTTATTTTTGTATCTTTACCTGTTTAGGATTGAAGGACCCATAGGAATTTTGAAGATTTAGATTTATCCATAATCAAACCTTACGGCCAGCTTTCTTTTTCTTGGCTTTCCGAAACTGGGTAATGTGAAAAACCCATACTTCGGTTTATTGACCACACTATTATGGTTCAGATTGGTTACCTTGAGCAATGGCCTGTACTAGAAGAAGAATGCAATGATACATTAGTTGAGGCAACGGAGGCGCTTAAAGCAAGCACGCTTCGCCTTCCAGTAACATCAGGAGCACATGTGAGTGGTAAACAAAATAGTTGCTGAATTTCCAGTTACCTCATCTTGAACTCATGAAAGTAAGGTCATACTGACATTACTATTGCATGAACAGGCTGACGGAATTGCAGTTAGGAATGCTATAAGCTCAGCCGTTGATGTTATGCAAGCTTTGAGTTCCTCTATTTACTACGTGCAATCAAAGGTTAGATTTTTAGTTTTTCAGTTCTTCCACAGTATATTTACTATGATAATTTGGAACTTCAAATCATTGTAAACTACAGTAAAATGAAACAATTACAAATTGTTTATCAGTACATCGTTTGGTGGAAGATGGGACGTCCTTGCTGCTCTTATTGACGCTAGGACATGCTTGCCAGGTCGAAGGTAGGACATCTTTGGTTTCTGAACTTTCGGTTATGGCAAGACAGGAAAAGGCCGCTCTTGATCAATGCAGAGAGCTCTTAGCTACGGCAGCAAAACTGCAGGTAATTTTTGGATTACTGTCAGGTCAAACCTTCTATTCCCAGACCTAGCTGATCACCGTTCGCATTTTATCCTATCATCATCTTAATAATTCACATTTTCGTTCCCACTTACCTCTCTAAATTCAATAAACCTTGGCACTCCAAACCCTAGTTGACTGAAAAAAAAATGTACTGCGAATCTATAGATAAGGCGCAAAGATGTGAACTCATGAAAAAAAAACATACTTTCATCGCTCGAAAAAATTTAAAACAATACACATCCATAATCCATCCATATATGAATTTTGTTGAAAATGTTGAGATTGAAACTTAATCTAGAAAATTTCATGCAAAAATAATGCACTACAAGATAAATTCAGATGAATTTCGTCTTTTAGTGCACATCACTTTAGTTTTGTCTTTTTTGCATGGATTTTTCTAGATTGAGTTGAACTCAACTATTACTATGGAGTACATATATGGACTCACTAATCATTATAGATGTGCATCGTTTTAAAAATTTCAAGTGATAGAAAAATGTTTTTAAACATTTTTGCACCTAAGTACAGCCATTCCAGTTGGATAGTGCTCGTACGTCAAAAGCAGTCTTGAGCTGTTGAGCATTATTGTACTCCGTCCAAGTCTGCATTCTGGTTAAGTTTGCCTTGCCATACCATGTTTTGGAATTGTTTGCTCCTTGTGGGCTGTGGCTGGACCGTGGTACCTGACAAATTCCGGTAGGAACCTGTCCATAGTTCTGGACTATTTGCCAAAGAAGTATTGAATCTATTTGCCTCCGGCGTCCTCCCGGATTCAAGTGCTGAATATTCCATCAACAGTGCATTGTGCATATCTCGCAACAACAAACTTGAACTATATATATGTAAGATAGTAGGTTATTACATGGTTTATCTTTGGTCAGGTGCAGGAGACCAGCCTTCGCACGCTTCTGATGCAACTGCGGCAGAGATCTGCAGGATGACGAACTGACAAAGATGAAGAAACTAAGGTTTTGACATCAACATGCCAACATCAGCTACTGGAACATATACTCCTACCAATGTAAACAGGAATCTGTAGAGATGAGTAACAGACTATGCATACTGCACTGCACATATACTACCATACACGTCCTCTGTCCTTGGGGTACGAGGGGCGCTCTGCATTTCTGCAAGTCTGCAGCTAACAGCGACTCACGGTGCTTACAAATTATTTGAGAAAAGAAAAGGACAACAGGTGTAAATGATTTTCACGGTATTGTAGTTCTTCTTTTTTGTTTGTTTTCCCTTCATAGGGGATGTTAGTTGTTTCTTCAGGGGCCAGTCTTTCTTACCCAGTGTCCACTGTGCATCTTGACTTTTGAGAAAGCGAAAAAGACAAGTAAAGGATAGAAAAAGAACCGCCAACGAATGTCGCCTGTACAAGTAGTCATTTTATTTGAGGCGAATCACTTTTCCATATGGGGTTAATCATTTATTATTTTAGACTTTATTTGATTTAAATAAAATAATATTGAGCCAAACCCAATTAAATCGAAAAGATAGCTACCTCATTATAATTGATTCAAACGGATCCTAAGTGTCCACACAATAAGTTATATGTCTATTGCTTCCAACATGCATGTTTGTTAGTTAATAAAAAAATCATTATAAACCCTCAATCTTACTTCCCAACACATGCCTGACAAGGGGGTGAGATTAAAATCAAATTCCTATGGGGCGTGATTGGTACCCTGGGTGCTGCCTGACCAGGCCCGTCTAGTGCAACTAGGAAGCGTTAGGTTTCCTGAATAAAGGTAGGGGCCAGGCTCAGCATATGCAAAAGAGCGCTCTTGGCCGGGCTCTGTAGAAACTCAGGGCGCGTTTGCGACCCTGGCCCGGAGGCCCGGCTGCGCCTGTGGGCTGCAACTTGCCATGTTTGTGGTCGTGGCCCGCGAGCGAGCCTGGCTTCCCAGAGCCAAAAACGCCCTCTCCGTCTGGCCCTCTGGAAACGACCAAAACCCTCGTTTCTTCTGAGCCGAGCTCGTGGCGACGCACGTAGGCGATTTTGGGCGGCGGCGGGGTGGCTCGCGCGGGCTCTGGCGGGAAGGGGAAACTTCTTCGCGCGCGTCCCCGCTCCCCGCTCCCGCTCTGGCCGCCGCGCGCGAAGCGAAATGGCGGCGATTTCGCCGGCCTTTATATACGGGTTCCCACTCTCCACTCTCCACTCTCTCCTTCTTCCACTACGTGCTTGCTCTTCCACCTCCCTCGTGAGAGACCGGCGGTGAGTGGTGGTGCGTGGCGGCGGCGGCGACCTCCGGCTGGTTGTGGGTTCGGTCACCGACGCCGAGGTTCTTCGCCGCGTCCCCGCTCCGGCTGCTGCTGGGACTCCGTGGCGGCGGTGTTCCTCTTCTTCTCCATCCGCATCTGCTTCTTTTTCTTCCCGATCTGCATCCTCTACTTCCAGATCTGCCTCCTCTCCGTTGTTTGGACCCCGAGCCAAGGTGAAATCGACCCCAATCTTCTTTTTTGTGGTGCTTCTTGAAGTTCTTAGGGTTTCTTGTTCGTTGCTGTTCATGATCTGTTAGGATTTCATACTTGTTATAACTGCTTCATGCTCCTATTAGGGTTACTTGTACCTTGCTGTTCTTGATCTGTTGGAATCGTGATCTGTTAGGGTTGTTGATCTATTTCAGATTAGTATTGTACCTTGCTGTTCATAACTGTTTGATGCAGTTGTTAGTGTTACTTGTACCTTGTTGTTCTTAATCTGTTAGGGATGTTGATCTGTTTCTGATTACTATTGCTCTGAGTTTTTTATTCCATCATTGGTCGATGATGTTGTCCAAATTTAGCACTGGGAGGCATCACATACAAGATGCAGCCGTGCTTTTGTTCATATGTATTCATTTCACATTCATGTTGATGCCTAGCAGGGTACATTAAGCTGAAATCATATTACATTTTTACATGCTTGTAGATGGATCTGTCTTTGAGTCGTGACATGCTGTGTAGGAAGGCAGCTGCCTTGACTGTTGTTATGGTTTCCTTTGTATCCACTAGGCTGAAAAGGAAAACCCCTGAACCTAAAACTCCACTGCCTGATCCTATAGCACCGGTCCTGATTAGGGATGAAAATGAATAGCACAAACAAAGAACACTGAGAATGATATACAACTTCACTGATTCAGAGTGTATTTCTATGATTAGGATGAAGAGAGCAACTTTTTTAAGTTAGTGAGAACTTTTAGAGAGAGGAGTCTTGTCACTGATAGGGAGGGGGTGTCAGTAGAAGAGCAGGTTGCCATGTTTTTACATGTTGTAGGGCACAACTAAAGATTTAGGGTTGTCCACCAGTCCTTTAGGAGGTCCATCTAAACTATCCACAAGCACTTCGATCAGATGTTGTATGCTGTGGGTGAGCTTAGGAATGAAATGATAAAGCCAGCTAGCACTACCACTCACCCAAAAATTCTTAGAAGCCATACATGGAATCCATATTTTAAGGTAATTGTATACCCTGGGTTCATTAGTTACATTAGACCTGTTGCAATGACTGACCCATGCTTTTTAGGATGTCATTGGCTTTATATATGGCACTTATTTCCTAGCAAGGGTTCCTAGGTGCATGCAACAAGCTTTCAGGGGTAGGAAAAAGGATCCCACCCAAAATGTGATGGTAGCTGTGAATTGTGATATGAAATTCACTTATGTCCTGGCTAGCTAGGAGGGCTCTGCCCATGATGCAACTGTTTTGGCAGATGTTGTAGCCAGGGAAGATGGCTTGAGTTTGCCAGAAGATAATTGCACACCAACACTAATTACATATTCCATGGCCTATTAACACACACTCTCACAGTAGATGTCTTGTGTAGGTAAAATGTTCTTGGTAGATGCTGGGTATGCATGCAAAAATGGTTTCCTACCTCCCTACAGGGGGGTTAGGTACCATTTGTCTGAGTATGGCCCAAGGAACAGGCCCACCAATGCAAGGGAGCTCTACAACCTTAGGCACTCATCACTTAGAGTGATTGTGGAGAGGGCTATAGGTGCACTGAAGGGCAGGTTTAGGATCTTGGACAACAAACCCTTGCACAAGTATAGGACACAAGTGAAGCTTGTAGTTGCCTGTGCCATTTTGCATAACTGGATCCTAGGTTTTGGCATTGATGAAGTAGTGCCTGATGAGGAAGGTTTCACTGCTTCTGCTGATCCAACCAACCTGCCCCCAGCCCATCTGGACTAAGACTCTGTTGACATGGCTGAAATAAGGGATGCCATTTGCAATGCTATGTGGGAAGGGAGGGGAACAAACACTATTTGATGTAATATGTTCTTGAATTTAGCTTCTGTACCCTACTATGGAACTCATGTGTGTGTCATGGTGATGTAATAATTTGGTGGACAAAGCTGAGACCAATTTTATGCTTCATTCATTCTGTTGTTGTTAATCTTACTATCAGTCTATTCTTGAATCATTCTATTCTTCATGATCTGCCAGTCTGTTGTTTATTCATGCAACTGTTAATATTGCTGTCAGTTTGTTCTTGACTAATTCTGTTGTTGATTTCATTACATGCAGCCCTAGGATGGATTCAGGTGCATTTGAGGGTGGGTTTGTTGCTGGTACTTCAGTGATGGAGCAGCTCATCAATGGTGGTTCTGCCCCTGTTGTAGCTGGTGCTGGTGCTAGTGCTGCAGCCCCTGTTGCAGCTGGTGCTGGTGCTGGTGCTGCTCCAGGTGCAGCAAACCCTGTTGATGTTGTTGCTCCTGTGGCTAGGAATGGGGCTGTGAGGGCAATGAGGTGGACCAACACCACCTCTGGCTTTGTGCTAAGGAGGATGGCTGCCCTTGTTAGTGATGGTAGTAGGCCTGACAAGGTTTTCAAGGACAAAGATGTGAATTCTGTGGCCAAAGCCCTCAAGCTGTTCTGTGGGGAGGTTGTTAGCCCAACTCAAGTGTACAATCACTTGAGGAAGTGGAGGCAGAAATGGGCTAGGGTGAGCAAGCTGAAGGACCTTAGTGGTGCTCTTTGGGATGACCAGGCTCATGCTATCATGCTTGAGCAAGAGCACTACCTTGGCCACTGCAAGGTAGCAATTTGATCTCGTCTTTGCCTTGACTACCTACATTTGCCTTTCTTAAACTACATTTGCCCAACCCTACAGGACCATCCTAAAGATGCAGAGTTTCTTAACTGCCCTATTAGGTTCTACACTGAGATGGAGGCTATCTTTGCTAATGCCATGGCCATAGGCAAGTTTGCACTTGGGTCCTGGTGAAGCCTTAGGGTAGAACCGCAGGCTGACAGTGTTGGTGGCAAGGGCTGATGGTTCCCTTTGACGCCACACCACAGTTCCTAATGAACAGGGAGGGGATAGCAAGGCCACTGAAACTGCTTCCTACCTCCTCAGCTGCTGGCCCAAAGAGGAAGAGAGGGACTTCTCTGAGGAGGAGATGCTCATGTTGACTAACCATGTCAGATGCTGTGAACAATGTGGCCAATGCTCTTAGGGAGACTGGACCTGCCCATGTTGATGCCAGATCTGTACCTTGCCTGTTGATAGAGATGCCGGGCTTCAGTGAGGAGGCACTGTATTAATTGCCTACACCTTCCTCCTGGACAACAAAGGCCAAGCAGGGGGCTTTGTGAACATGAGTGATGCCCACGAGCCCTTTGGCTTAGGACCTTCCTGGCCAAAAACTACTATGTGTAGTTCCACTACACATGAAGGGCTAGAAGGCTAGGAGGGGGTTGACTGTAGAGATGTATAGTTCCTCCACCCCCCTCACCCACTCTCTCTTCTTTTGACAATAGGAGCTTTTGTGCAGTCTGCTTGTTCTTTTGACACCTGACCTTGATGGTGTAGTTTGCCTAGGAGAGTGGCTAACAATAGGCAAGGATTTGGGAACATTTGAGCCCTTGGCTATTGGGCTGAACTTGGTATTGTAAGAAACTTATTTGTAACCTCTGTTGGCTACTTTTTATTTGATAACTAGTTGCCTATTTGTGTTGTTTATGCCCTGGTGGTAACTGTGGGATTTAAAGGCCTATGATGCATAAAACAAACATGAGGTGGCTACCTTATTCTTGTTTTGATGGTTTTGTTGTTGTGCTTTGTTCTTTATTTGCCTATCCTTCCATTCTACACTTATGCTCAGTTGTACTCCATAGCAACAACATCCTCTTTGTGATGGCTGATAGCAGTGAGTGCAACTGATCAAAAGGTCTGTATGGCAGTGAGTGCAACTGTTGTTTATTTGCCTCTTTATTTGGTTCTTACAATTCTTGGTAGCCATCAATGACTAAACAAGGAAAAAAACCACCAAACTACTAAGCTGAGGCTAATTTTTTATCAAGTAGCCGATGATGTTCACTATAATTCAAACTAAATGGTCGACTGAGGCATGTCATTCAGACCACTTACATGTTCTACATTTGGTTAGTTTCAGAGAATGCCTCCTTGCTATGTGGTCTTTGAAGGGAAGAAACCTGGGATTTATTTTACATGGTATGAGTGTGCTAAGCAAGTGCTTAGGGAAGAAGGGGCTATCTATCAGAAGTACAACAACTATGATGATGCTCTTAGAGATTTTAATGCAAGGGTACCTCAAGAACCCTTGCTGTTACCAATTGATGTCCCTCATGGGGATGCATCAGCATCCCATGAATTGGTGACAGCTCAAGGTTCTGAAATCTATCCTCATTCACCTGGGCTACAAAGCTGTTGCAAAAATGCTATCATCTTGATCTTGTTTATGGTTGTAGTTGGTCTGTCACTCAAGCTGTTCATGTGCCACAACTATTATTTTAATTAGGCCGATGATGACACAATAGGATGACTGCATTAGCTGGCTACATGCCACTTTGATTCGTGTACTCTCTTTTATGTTAACTTGTTGCCCTTCTCGGCTTGCCAAACTACTTAATTCTGCTACTGTTCTTAATTTGCTTCTTTGATTATGCAATGTAGCCGGCAATGTATGTGTTGATTAAATGGAATTAGTCTGAGGCCTATGTCTTTTGTACATTTTCATTCAAAGTGTTTGCTTCTCTATTGATCATGTTGTTCTTCTTTCTCTTTGGGCAAGGCCGAGCACAGCAGCTGGCAAACACAATCTGTGCTCGGCAGTTGGTGGCGGTTGGCGTTTGAGCCCGGCTGAGTATTAGGTCACAAACACCAGCTCGCTTGGGCCAGGCTGAATCGGTACAGGTGCACAAACAAGCTGCGTTGCAGTAGTTGGGGCAGGCCTGCCCACGCCTGGTCTGTTTGGGCTGGCTAGGCCGTGCTGGTCCAGGTGCGCAAACGCGCCCTCAGTGAAGCTTTGTTTCCTCATGGCCAGGCTCGCGCGGTGCGTCCCTAGTGCCTTGGCGGCCAATTTTTCTCTTGGGCCTCGACATTTCTCTCACTCAGCTGGGCAACCAAACACATTCTCTAGCGGGCAATGTTGAGTTGCACCGGGCAACCAAACATATATGTCTTGCATGCACACAACCACACAGGCTAGCTAGGGCGAGCCTGGCTCCCAAATACGAGCAAGGTTGGCTAGAAACAACAACCAATCACGCGCCATGTTGGCTCTGTCCACTGACTTGTACATTTTTTTTCTTCAAATCACAACCTAGACAATCATACATGCATGCATTCACCCCTATAAGCGCACACCTACCTATATGAGCACCTTCGAAAGACTGAGAATGAGAAACATATCTCAAAATTGACGAAGTCACCACATATACCTGACTGTCGATGTACATATCCCCTAAAATGATGCCGCTAAATTCTAAAATAAATTTAAAAAGATACGAACACTCGTATTAAGTTGAAACTTGAATTCGAAAGGTCACGAAACTCAACCAAGTTGTGCTCAGTTCATAACTACCACCTCTAATTAATACCACCTGCGTCCTATAAAATAAATATATTTCTAACTATGCACTTGTATAAGTGCTTGTCCATAATTGTAGAGCCAGAAATGCATTTATTTTGGAGCCGAGGGAGTATGCCCTACTTTTTGTCATTTTGCCTAGCGCGTCGTTACCCTTGTTTTTGCACTTTTCCCCCACCAAAAGTAGGAGCAACGGTGTAGTGACTCGGTGAAAATAGAGCCAATCATGCAAAAGTTGGGGAGCGGCGGCTGGGGGACGGGGGAGGGGATTGGGAATTCGAAACGAACGGAAAGGATAAGGGTAGGGTTATAAATTGCTTTATATATATGTACATAGGAATTAGGCCTTCTCATGGGCCTTAAACATTTCGGGTCCCCACGGGGAACGGGGACGGGGGCATGTATACCATCCCCGCCCCCATCATACCCGATGGGGATGATTTTTTCCCCATTTAATTTCCTATGGAGAGAAGATTTATACCATCCCGTCCCCTAATGGGTGAATTCTCCGTGGGGAATCGGGGAACGGGCCCGTTGACATCTTTAAGCGAGGCCAACCACACAAATGGCCCAAGGAAATAATACAAAAACGGCCTAGCCCATACCATCTGGGCCAAATAAATGTTCGGGGACCGTGGGGACTCGGCCTTCCGCGGTGCGTTTGGCATTGGCAGATGCTGAAATCTGGACCCTCCGAGTTCGTCTACCATAGGCCGCCGCAGCCCACGGAGACATGGAAGAAAAGAGGAAAGAGGAACTGCAGAGCGAATAGCGGGCCGCTACTGGGCCGATGCTCGAGAGACCGATCTCTGCAGCAGGTGTGTAGATGCACTGGAGCCCAGTTCGTCCAATTTCTGCAAGGCTGGCTCCACAGCGGGGAGCGGGCCCTTAGCAGCCAGGAAACGGCAGCCTGGGAACGGAACATGGCCCAGGTTCTCGTTCCCATGCTTCACTTTCTGACCTTCTGAGAATACGAATGTTTTCGTTCACACATTATAAAATAATATTCTAAATTCCGTTTTCGTTCTAACAACGGAAACATGGCTGCTAAGAGCGGTCGCACCTACTTCGATCGCCAGCATTCAATGACGTGAGGTCCGTCCACTGCCACCAGTGTGAGTCGATGGCGACAGCTGTCGAAGTCGACCCATCAACTTCGCACGTGAGCTGCCTCCATATAAACGATATAGGCCGTTCGACTTACTTATATTTAGCTTAGTTTGATTTTTTTGTTCGAATAATATTTTTTTCTTATAATATTTTAGCTAAAATAGTATTTTTTAATCACTTTCAACCAAGTTTAAGCGAGCCGAAGAGGACCATAGCAGCCTACTACTACAAGTACTCCCAAAAACTGGCAACCATACAAATGTTGTTGGTAGCTCAATCAAAACATAAAAAATACTTTACTCGATATTGCAATGAACCAGACTACTCCTACTTCGTACGTGCCGTCAAATCCACCACACGGATCTAATCTCGACAGATCGGAATGTTGGTTGCCTTAGCTCTCGATCAATCAGTGAGCCCGCCGCCCCAGTTGCGCGGGGAGGGAGGTGGAAAACAAATGTATTTAAAGAAGATAATAATTTTAATTTATTTTTTTTCAGTAGCAATGGGAAATAAATATTTACTCTCTCCATAAGTATTGGGTTCCAAAACAAAAGAATCAGTTTCCTTTACGAGTGGTGGCACGAGATTAATCATAGCACTATCATACAACTCTTGTTTATCACAAAGATCAGTAGAACATTCGTAATGTGACAAAGGTAAAACAAGCGAAGGTTCTAATATAGCATGAGTGGTGGTTCTAATAATGCACAAGTATCAAAAAATGTTTTGTCCTTATAAGAAAAACATTTATCAACAAATTTTATCTAAATCGATGTAGGGTCTTATTTTGAAGAAAAAAACACAATGGCTCTATGTTCTGCAGCACTACTTCAGCAGTACTTTCCAGCGAACGAATAATGTTTTTTTCTCTCACAACAAATCAGCATAAGTATCAGCATAATCCAATCGGAAATTGATTTAGTTGTTTGATTTGTAAACTATGTTTTCTAAAAAAAAAATCATAATAAACTATAATATATGTTACCATGTTACACCTTACCATGCAAGCTTTCTCAGCTCCCATGCGCTGATGGGTGGGATTAGGTGGAGACTATCGCCACCAGACAACTATGGAGATTTATCGTGGATTCATGCTACATGTCCATGTATAATCTGTTAGAATATTAGATAATTTTAGTAGTGTTTACACTAAAATTTAGGAAAAAAGAACGTGGGAACTCAAAGCTTTCAGGATTGTGTCATCAAGAAATTGATTGGATGAGAATCAGTATCAACTGATTTAGATGTCATGTCAGAATCGGCTATTTTATGGATGACGTCAGCAGTCGACGTAATGGGCTATACTTGAGTGGCACCATGGAGACGTGTCGGACTCTACGAATAAAGAAAATTGAGGCCCAAGTTATTATTGAATTAGGAAGTTTTCTTTTATGCCAAGAATTTTAATGAGTCGTATTTGAGTAGGGTTCATGTTTAGGTTCTGGGTATAAATATTAGACCCTGATTATTATAAAAAGGGACGAACGCACAATCAATACCATCTTTCCGGCTTTTGCCATCGCATTAGGAGTAGGAGTATTGTAGATCTCGACGAGTTCTTCAGCAAACATGGCTGCATCGACTGATCGACCTCTAACTTGCTTGTGAGTACCATCATGATTTGTATTGTGCTTGTAAAGCTACATCAGCTGATTGATCTTTTATAGGCCATAATATAAGTTAGTTATCGATCTGTATCATAGTTTGTAAGGCTGCATCAGTTGATTGATCTCTTACAAATAATAATATAGATCAAACTTATCGATTTTGTGTTAGATAATTTGTTGTTTAACATAATATCACCGGTTATCGAATCTGATGAGATTAGTAAGATTTTCCGTGCTACTTTTGGTTGATTCACCAGTTATTGATCTTGTTATAATTAATGCTTTATTAATTATAACAAATCACCTGATTGAGATAGAGATAGATCAGCATCATATCATCTTAATTGGTCGTCTTATTGTCTGGTCACGCTTTAAATTTTATGATTGATGGCTTAATTCCGCTAAATCGGCTGTTTTATTTCTATTCCAATCAAATATAGTATGCATTCAAAGAAATATTTCAATCTTGAATAAACTTACTAGTTAATGAGATCTAATCTAATGACACTACCATAGTTGTATCAATCCGGTCGAACCTCACTAGGTAAGACTTTAGATTAGAAATTATCAATTAGTGATATTGTTTATGATCAAGATATGTACTTTGTTTGTTTGCTATGGCTGTATTGGCTATTTTAGTCGATTTACCTATACTCTCACTGCATATAGCATGTTTTCATGAATCTGTCGACATGTAGATGGTTTTATAGATTCTTTGGCTTTAGTTTATCATCATTATCATAGCTGTATCGATCCGATCGAGCCTCACTATTGATGATAATAGATTAGATTCAAAATATTTGTAGATTTATTTATATTAGGACAGTCGATTTATTCGTATGCTATACTCTTTTCATCAAACTAATCGACTCAACACTTTATATCAATCATGTTCCATTTAGCCCATGATGTTTTCTTGTATCGTTTCTTATGGATACGCTGGATATCGACTATTTAGTCGATAGCCTCATTGAATCGACTATTTAGCCGTACATTTGGAACTATTTGGTGCAACACCGACATGTTGCACCTTAAATTACTGATAAAATTTTCTATCCTTCTCAATTATAGGTCAAATTGGCTGACACGTTGTTGGGTTTTTCAGAATCGGCTGGTTCTGTGTTGAAGCTAAGCAGATCTCTGGTCTTGTTCCACTCAGAATCTTTCGGCTTGCTGTGTGTTGATCACATCGTCACATTTTTATGTCAACACACTTTTTAGCACGCCTGGTGGGACCACAATCATCATGGCGGTTCACAACAACAAGGACATTCTTATGGTGCCTTATGAAGACTTGCCTGCTGAGGATAAAGATGTCATTAGCAAAGCTATATAGGAGTTTAAGAACAAGTGCTTGATGTCATACACCAAACACGTGACAATAAAGTTATTCAGAAATATCCACTGCGTAGAGTTTTGATGCATGGACAATTAGATACAGACGAAGCTGATGATAGGCGTTTCTTTGTAGAAGCTGTCAACAAATCTGTTCATGATGTAATGTTGAATCATAATACAAGCTTTCTTGAATATATTCCACAATACCATGAAGGAGGTGTTTTATAGATTTCCACTTGATCAGGTTGGACCGGCTTATTATAATATTCCACATCCATTGACTCAGGGGACTAATCAAGCCGGTACTAGCTACCAAGAAGTAGCACTAGCTAAGAGTGACTGATGCCTAGGCAATTCAGAATTCATCTAAGCAAATTCAGGGTGCTACTACTAATCAAATGCAATATAATCCTGGATCATCAGTACAACATGTGCAACAGCCGACAGGGCAAGTTCAGAATTAGATGATTAATTTTGGTACATCAGGCCAAATACCACCGTCGGCTAAAAAATAGCACCATCGATTCAAACGATTCGTGGAGATATAGATCTTAATGTTTTCAATAAGAGATTTCAAGCAGCAAATAAGTACGGGGCTCGATAGCTAGATATTCCCTAAGGATATCATTATGGTTCAGATTATAATATCCTCAATATGATTCCAAATCTAGGATACCAAGACACTCAAAATTTCAATACGCAGATAGGTCAACAATTGCCAAGAAATTCAAACTCAAATGCTGATGAATTATTGCTTAGAGTAACCAAAATGATGAAAAATCAGTTTGGTTTAAAACCAAAAGGACATATCCTTTTCGTATAAACATCCATATCTAGAGTGGTATGATCTAGTGACCCTTCCTATGAATTACAGGCTTCCATAATTTACTAAGTTCACTGGTCAAGATAGCACTAAGTATAATAGAACAAGTCGATATCTTACTCAGTTGGGTGAAACCTCTATTGAGGAAGCGCATCGAGTTTGTTTCTTTTCTTTGTCCCTATCCGGACCAGCTGTCACTTGGTTTTCATCACTAACGGTTAATTCTATTGCCAACTGGAGTGATCTTGAAAAGAAATTTCATACATATTTCAATTCTAGAATAGGGGAAAGAAAGATCATAGATTTGACAACTATAAAGCAAAGGGCTAATGAATCGGGTATTGAGTTCCTTCAGAGGTTCTGAGAAATAAGAAACTTATTCTTTTCGTTAAATTTGATTGATGATCAGTTAGCTGTGTTGGTCGTTCAAGGAATGTTATCAACATGGAGAGAAAAATTGCTTAGGCATGAATTTGACAATTTAGGTCAATTGGCTCAACGGGTGATAACACTTAATAGCCAATTTCAGAATATGCGCAGAGATACTCGATTCTAGAAGAATGCTACAATCGCTAAAGCTTATAACCCATATTTAGTCGATGAGGATGATGAAGAAGAGGAAATTGCTGTAGCTGAATGGAATTAGGGTACAAAGATAGTAATGGTTCCAAGTCCTTGGGAAAAAGAAGTCGAAGAGAGTTATGATTTTGATGTTACAAAAGCAGATAAACTTTTTAATTTTTGCTTGAGAAGGGACAGATTAAACTACCTGCCAATCATGTTATATTATCTCTCGATCTGTTGAAAAATAAGAAGTTCTGCAAGTACCATAATACTACCTCTCATACTACCAATGATTATAGGATTTTTCAACAGCATATTCAGAGGACTATTTAACAAGGGAAACTAAAATTTGATACAGCTCGGACAAATAAAAGTTGATGATAATACTTTCTCAAAGGATCAAAATATGGTTGATGCTAAGTTGTTCAAAGGGAAAGCTAAAGTTTTAACATCGATCAGGGCAAGAGAAACTAGAACAGTTGATCTAGAGATGCAAATATCAGTTGGTGAATATAGAGAAATTAAAAGGCGTCGTGACCAATAAAAGAGCCGATATGAGCAGGGAGAAACATCGAGAGATGGTGCTATGAGACCACAGTGTTACATCTTGAATCCTGTTGAATAAGTGGCAACGACAGAAAGAGAAAGATTATCAGCGCTGGTTGGAAGAAAAGGAATATCAACATCAACAATAAGAGGAAAGATATGAAAGAGAACAAGTTGAGTCACATTGGAATTGCCCTTTCTTCAGACATTAGTTGGAACGAAGGTTTGAGATTACCTACTCGGAATAATTGCCCAGAATATAACGAATAATATTGAGAGTTTAGGCAATCTCAAGTCAACCATGGTTCTATCCATGATTGAATTGAATATCAACATAATGATGTGGATCGGCGCTTAAAAAATAGAAGCATTCATGATCGGCTTAAAAAGCGAGTTGTTGACCAGAACTGGGCTGATTATGGAGAAGAAGATGATGAAGAGTATGTTTGGTAGGAAGGATAGTGGTGTCCAGGAGGTTTAACAAGAAGTCAGAAGAGAAGAGTACAACACCTAAGGAGCAGAGAATTAAATCTAGCAAACCACAAGTATGACGTGCTAAACAAACAACCGATAAGGGTCAACCATCGGCTAATATTCAAATGGTTTTTCTTTTACCATCTAAATTTAAAGCTCCAGTAGATCAAGTAGTTTATTCAGATTTGGATGAATTAGAGTATGAAGAGATGGTAGCCTAGTTGACATTGATATAACAAGCTATATTTGATAAACCAATTAAGCATTGGCATTTGAAGGCTTTATATGGGAAATGTTTTGTCAATGGGAAGCCGATGAGTAAAATGTTAGTTGATGGAGGTGCTTCTATTAATCTGATGCCTTATCTACTTTTCGCAAGCCTGAAAAAGGACCAGAGGATTTGATTGAGATTGACATGATGCTTAAAGATTTTGGGAGTAATAGTGTCTAAGACCAGGGGGCAATAAATGTTGAATTGACAATTGGAAGCAAGACTTTGCTCACTACATTCTTTGTCATTGATGGAAGGGTTCATATAGTTTACTCCTTGGTCATGATAGGATTCATGCCAATTGTTGTGTACCATCGACTATGCGCTAATGCTTGATTCAGTGGCATGGAGACAATGTTGAGCTAGTTCATGCTGATAATTCTATGAGTATAGCAACAGTTGATCCAATGTATTGGGAACTAGAAGATTTTGAGTGTTTTTATGGCAAGCGATGGGAATGAGGCTTCATTAGGATCAATGATGAAGGCCAACAGCCGATCCGAGAAGTCGACTCTAAAAGTTTGTTTTAATGGATAATCCAATAGATGGTACAGATGCTAAATTAGGACATGACTTTATGTCAGTCGATGAGTTAGCAGAAATAGATATTGGTCCTGAAAGATAGGTCTCAGGACGACGTATATAAGTGCTAAATTTGATCTAGAGTATAAATAAAAATTGATAGATTTGTTAAAGGAATTTAAAGATTATTTTGCTTGGGAATATTATGAAATGCCTAGGTTTAGATCGGTCAATTGTTGAACATCAGTTGCCAATCAAACCTGAATATCGGCCATTTAAACAAGCTCCAATGAGATTTAATCCAAATGTTCTCGATGATATTAAGAAGCAGACTGAAAGGCTATTAGAAGTAAAATTTATTCGACCTTGCCGATATGCAGAGTGAATATCGAGTGTAGTTCCTATGTATATGAAAAATGGGAAGTTGAGAGTCTATATTGATTTTAGAGATTTAAACAAGACTACACCGGTGTATGGTTATCTGATGCCAATAGTCGATATGTTGGTAGATGCAAGTGGCTAGGGCACAAGGTAATTAGTTTTATGGATGGTAATGTAGGTTACAATGAATTTTTTATGGCTGAAGAAGACATAGCAAAAATAGCCTTTAGGTGTCCTAGTGCAATTGGCTTATTTGAATGGGTTGTGATGACTTTTGGATTGAAGAATGCCGGTGCAACTTATCAGAGGGCAATGAATTATATTTTTCATAAGTTGATCAGCAAGATTGTTGAAATCTATATTGATGATGTGGTTGTGAAATCCAAAGGGTACAAACTGCGGGAGACTTTGGAGTGTATAAGAAAACTTGGTTTAAAGATGAATCCTAATAAATAGTGCCTTTGAAGTGTCAGCTGGTCAATTTTTGGGTTTTATGGTCCACGAGAGAGGAATTGAGATTGGTTAGAAAAGTTTGAAAGCAATTGATGAGGCAGTACCACCAACTAATAAAATAGAATTACACTCTCTGCTTGATAAAATTAATTTCATCAGAAGATTTATTTCAAATATGCCAGAGGGGATTCTACCGTTTTCTCCTTTGTTTAAGTTGAAAATGATCAAGAATTTAAGTGGGGATGACGTACAACAAAAAATATTTTAAGAGATAAAAGAGTATATGAAATCTCCACCTATGCTGGCTTCTCCTCAGCAATGGTAAGCTTTTTAAGTTGTACATGCCGGTCGATAGCCAAACAATTGGATCGGCCTTGATGCAAGAGTTTGAAGAAAAGGAACGGGTTGTTTTCTATTTAAATAGAAAACTTTTGGATCCAGAAACAAGATATTCTCCTATTGAAAAGTTATGCTTATGCTTATATTTCTCCTACTACTAAATTATGACATTATTTATTATCGGTTGAAGTGTATAGTTGTGTCTAAAGCTGATGTGATCAAACACATGTTGTCAATGTCAATATTAAATGGTAGAATGGGAAAGTGGATTCTTGCATTATCAGAATTTGATTTGAGGTATAAATTGGCTAAACCAGTCAAAGGGCAAGTGATTGCTGATTTTATTACTCAACATCATAAACCAAGCATCGGCTATGTGGAACCTATGCCTTGGACATTATTCTTTGATGGATCATTATGTAAACATGGGGGTGGCATTGGTATTAGTTATTATTTCACCTCGGTGGGCGGGTTTTGAGTTTTCCTTTCAAACCAAACCAATGACCATCAATAATCAAGCAAAGTATGAAGCTATTCTTAAGGGACTTCAACTTCTTCAGTAAGTAAAGGCTAAGTCAATTGAAATATTTGAAGATTCACAACTGGTTATTAATCAGTTGATCAGCATGTATGAATGTAAGGATGATATTCTGAAGGGATATCATGATGAATGTTGAAAGTTGCTTGAGGGGTTTCCTCTTACTTCTCTTCAGCATATTTCAAGAGCACAAAATCAAGAGGCCAATCGGTTAGCTTAGAATGCATTGGGCTATCGAGTGTTCTAGGAAATTTTAAGCAGTAAAACTTTGGCTAATGATTGGAGAGTTGAGATAGCCAATTACCTTAAGAATCCATCGCAGAAGGTTGCTAGAAAATTGAGATATAAATCGACTAAGTATGTTTTATTGGATGATCAGTTGTATTACAAAAAAGTCGATGGAGTTTTGCTTAAATGTTTAAGTCAAGAAGATGCAAGAGTATTGATGGGAGAGGTACATGAAGGAATATGTGGAGCTCATCAATCGGCTTATAAAATGAAATAGGTTATTCGTAGGTCTGGATATTTCTGACCAACAATATTAGAAGATTATTTTGAATATTACAAGGGGTGTTAGGATTGTCACCGTTTTGGTAATATTCAGAAATCACCTGCATCAGCTATGAACCTAATAATTAAGCCATGGCCATTCCAAGGCTGGGGAATTGATTTGATTGGCCAGATTTTTCCACCTTCAAGTAGAGGACATAAGTTTGTATTGGTAGCAATAGATTATTTTACTAAGTGGGTTGAGGCGACTCCTTTGAAAACTAGTAACTTCAAAGAATATGGTTGATTTTGTGAAGGAGCATATTGTTTATCATTTTGGGATTCCTCAAACCATTACTACTCATCAAGAAACAATGTTCACATCAGAGGAGGTTAGAGATTTTACTGCCAGTATGAGAATTAAATTATTAAATTCTTCTCCTTATTATGCTCAAGCAAATGGACAAATAGAGGCATCCAGTCAAATTTTGATTAAATGGATTAAGAAAAAAATTGAAGAGCAACCAAGGAAGTGGCATCTGACACTTAATGAAGTATTGTGGGCATACAGGTGTCGACATAGAATTTTCAGTCCAGTGCCGAGGACACATGCAGCAAGCCAGAAGGGTCTACTTCGATGGAGTTGTAGATCCGCCTAGCTTCAGCGCAGGGATGGTCGATCCTGCACACTCCTCCTGAGACATGCTAGTCAATTTGACCATGTAATTGATAAGGAGAGAAAACTTATAAGTAATTAAGGGCGGAACTTGCCAGTGTTGCCAGACAGTCCCGAATAGTGCGGCTCTGAGAGCCGATATGAAAGGAGATTCCAGCATATTCATGAGAATAAATCGGTTAAAGCTCATTGGGTTGTATAAGAAGAATCGGTTATGATTCAAGATAAATGTTATTATTTGAGTAGATATTAATCAATGATAATAATATGTCAACAATGATTGGTTTATGCTGAGCCAATGATTACAAGCAACCGACCTCCTTTTATATAAAGAAACAATTCAACATCATTTAACCGTTTAATAAAGATAAATCTAATGAACATGTTAGATCTCATCTATCGCTATGACCAGTGGGGCATGAGGTAGAATCATGCAGGCCATAGAAATAACAATAGACTCAACGACCCTAACTCATTACTAATATCAGTGGGGCATGAGGTAGAATCATGCAGGCCGTAATACAATAATAAGATCATGGGGATAACACATCTTTCAACCTATCTCTACTTCAACGGTCTCGTGATGCGAACTGCTCATGAAAGCACTCGATATCGGCTAAAACAACCGATTCAGGCATAACACATAGTTAAAATCATGCCTTATCCAGAATAGACCTACCGAATAACAATCCCCACTCCACGGTGCTAATAGTGGGGTGTGAGGCAGAATCACATAGGCCATGATAACAGGCCATGAAATGGTTTTTGCTAGCCAATAAATCTACTCAAGACGCAACATGCTTTAACCGCACGCTATGCACAATCAAGATTGATGTAAAACAACCTGATAAAACGTAACTCATCGTTTAATGTATAGATTAGATCAGTTCTAGATTAACAAACGATGGGCTAAATAGGATATAAGGCCTGATCTAGATCAATCCCAATCGGGCAGAGTGATATTGCTATAATTTAGATAAATAATGAAAGCAAGAAGCAATATCGGTAACTTAATGAATCTACCAAAGACTGCCATTCTAAGGTAGAGCCGATAACTTGACCTTGATCTAGTTCATGCAGTGGGGGTCGATCGGATCGATGCAGCCATACTTGAACTAGGCAAGAATCGATAACTAACTTATACCAGAGTCGCAGTGGAGGTCGACCAGATCGACGCAGCCGTACGAACAGAGGTGTAAGCCATGACGATACTCACAACAAGCAGTGGAGGTCGATCAGATCGATGTAGCCATACTTGCTGAAGAACTCACCAAGATCTACTCTACTCCTACTCCTAAGGGGTGGCCAGAGCCGAAAAAGTAAATGACTTGTATATTGGATTGATTGTTGTTCTTTACAATAGCCGGGGTTTGGTATTTATACCCAGAGTCTAAACATGAATCCTACTCGAGCACGATTCGTTACAATTTTCTGGCATAAAAGAAAACATTCCTAATTTAAGATAACTTGGACCCTAATATTTTCCTTTTGTAGAGTCCATCATGTTTTGTCCTAGCGCCGATCGTAGCCTTTGTCATTATCTGCTAGCGCTGCCTGAAGAAAGCCGATTCCAGTGCTGCATTTGAATCAGCTAATTCCGATCTGCATGCAATTGCTTCCTTGATGACATGATCTTAGGAGCTTTTAAGTCTCTGCAAGACTCCTTCCAAATTTTGGTGTAAACAATAGGATGGCTTGCGATAGATTGATTAAATCATCACTTTATGAGTTAGTATATGGGCATAATGTAGTTCTTCCTTGGGAGATTCAGACTAGGATCAAGACGTGTCACATTACAAAATGATTTGACAGTCGAAGTCTATAAAAACCTTATGATGGATGATTTGGAGGACTTAAGTTGTCATCGGCTACGCGCTCTTGAAAATATTTAGGCCAATAAATTAAGAGTTGCAAGGTATTATAATAAAAGGTCAAGAACAAATAGTTTTGCAAAGGAGAGTTAATTTGGAAAGTAAGATTACCGACTGGGTCTAAAGATAACAGGTTTGGCAAATGGTTGCCTAATTGGGAATGTCCTTATCATATTAAACTATGTGCACCTAGTAATGCTTATATTTTGAAAACGCTAGAAGGGGAAGAGGAATTTGATAGAGCAATCAATGGAAAATTCCTAAAGAAGTATTATCCTAGCGTTTGGATTAATACTTGATAGCCGATTTGTTTAGTCGTCAGGCTCTAATAGCCGGTACTAGGAGGGTATCAGCCTTTAGTTAAAAAATTAGCCCTAAGGGGGAAAGCTAATACGATATGTATCGCATATAGAGCAAAAAATGCACACAAAGACAATCAGACTTATATTTTAGCAGATTCAAAAATGCATTCATGAAGAGAAGCAGAAATTGTATTCATTGATAGTTTGTTCCTAGTACAAACTAATCAAAAACTTTATTGATTACCTCCTAGGCAGATGTAATGTCCATGATGGCCATAGCTGCATCATCGAAGTCTTCAATCAAGTCCTCATGCATGTCGGGGTTGTTGGTCATCGAGAAGCCTAGCTCCATGGTGTGGAGCTTATGCCCGATCTGGACCTACACCGTGGCTAGGGCCACTACTACGCCATGGTGGACACTGTGGAGGATGATCTCTTGGATGCATGCCAGGACATTGTGCAGGCGGTTGATGAGTAAGGGGCTGTGGGCGTTAACAGCCACCGTAGCCGCGTTCGCCGCTAGTTGGAGGTTCCCCAACTGCACTGTCAGGGCTGGCAATCACAGAAACAAAGAAATTATCAAGGCAAAGGTAGAGAAAATAAGGACAGAGGTTTTTTTGGAATCCATCTTACCTACCACCATGGCGTCTGATTCAACCTACCACGCCCGGGCAGCGTTGGTTTCTTCCTCGACAGCGAGGTGGGCGGCTTAAGAGGCCTCAAGGCGGATCTCAAGCTGACCATTCTCCTAAGAGGCCACCTTCCATTCTTGGAGGAAGCACCGGGCAGTCGTCGCCAGTGTAGGAGTTGAAGGAGTCTGACAATGAATCTAGCATAGGGGCGACAACAAACTCAGTATTGGATGGCTCCCCAGCCCTGGGAGGAGGAGGAGGAAGCCTGTTGTTCAAGACAAACCTACAAACATGTCAAAAGGTGATCTATTGACAAGAGCAGGAGTCAGTTTGATCCTACCTCATGTGGCAGGAGCCGCTGGCTCACCGACATCTCCTCCTCTAGGAGATCTTCCACTGCGCGCTTGCCATGATTATCTTCGCTGGCCATGGGTGCTATTTTAGATCTTGAGGGGAGGAGAAGAGGAAACTGCTATAGGGTCTATGAAGGTGGAAGGATGTAGGAGAATGAGAGCCATTACAAATATAGATGTGTTTGAGGCCAAAGCCTTTGGCTGGTATTTATAGCCATGAAGGCGAGATAGTAGATATCTTAGGATGTGTGAAAGTAACATCAATTAATGGAAGGGGAGCATCGCTTCACTAGTACCGAGGGGAACAGTGGCATTGATGACTAAGAAGGATTTCAAAGGGTTTTGTGATGAAAGCCGTTTTCAGATTTAGTTAAGTTAGAGTAAAGTCAAAAATCGGCTAATTCAAATCGGCTCTTCTAGCCGGACCAAAAATACAATTATCATCAAGTTTATGTGCTATAGATACTAGAGTGTAAATTACAAGTTAAGGACATCATGGATTGCTCATAGTGCTTTCAGTCGAATAGCATCAACTTCTGCAATCTGTTGTTTATCTTCTTCGGCTGATCCAGGGAATGCTCTCAAGACTGTTGCGAATAGCTTTGCCTTCTTTGACCTTGATCAGCATTTCTTGCTTCTTCTGTTTGATAGCATTGGGGATCTAAGTCAAGTTGGACTCATGACATTCAATGGTGGCCTTCACACTTTCCTAGTTCTTTTTCTAGTTCAGCACACCTAATTCTCAGCAGATTTAGTTCTGGTTCAATTTTGGAAGAAGAATTCTTTAGATTGTCTATCAGTTGTGCTAATTCTTTGGCTTCCTACTGGTTAGAGTTCTTCTTAGCCATCAAAACTTCACAATCCATCAGGCTTCTTTGAGCCTTTTTCACCTTGGGAGCTTGATCTTTGATATTGGACAAAGGTATCAAGACTTTAGCAAGATTTGGGGGTAGATCCTTCTTAATGGTTAAGAAGATTCTTCTCATTGGATCTGCATCTTGGACCAAATCAGCTATGTTCCGCTCGAGCATAGGTAGCATATCTTTTAGCTGATTTTTGGTCTCTTCTGATAGGATTTCTTGAGAGGAGATGGCTGATGAAGCTAATCTCACTTTCATCTATGTATTCTTCAAAGTCGAAGGAGTAGCTCAGAGCTAGAGAATTAAATGTCTACATGTGAACAAAAGGAGTTTTATTAGGAATGGTAGATAAGTTGACAATAAGATGAATGGCGAGGACGACACAATACCTTTTCTGGAAGAAGCTCTGACTGAGGAGAAGGAACAACCGATGATATGCCAACATCTTTTTCAACATTTGGTTCAATCGGCTCTGAACTTTCAATGCTAGTATCTAGCAAGCATCAAGCTTTTTGGTTTATATTTGTTATAGAAGGATAAGAATGAGCATATGAATTTATTACCATCGACTATTTGCTGAGTTGGAGAATCAACGATTTGGGTATCAGGATCAACAGAGTCATCTTCAACTGTTGGATTGTTAGATCTTTGCTCTTGTGCAGATGTTTTCTCAGGTGGTATGTGATAAAGGAGGCTGATCAGAGAAGAGTAAGGGTTACATAATATTAAAAGGTTTGAGGAGATACCTTGGTAGTATCAGGAGGTGAAGTAGAGAAGTTCTCATCTTCTATTGTTTTGGGTCTATTAGAAGCATCTGTTATTTTAGTTGTAATTGACTCCTTAGGAGGATTAGTCGATGGAAGGTTGGTAGGCGCCGATTAAATGCTTGGGACAACAATTTAGTGTCCAAGGCAGATTGAGACGCAATAGTCGATGGCTGCAAGAAAGGAATTAAATTAGAAGTTGGATATCATCTTAAGAAGGAAAATAAGTTAAGTTACCTGAGCAATTGATGATTTTGTTCTACGAAGTTTCTTCCCAATGGTGGTTTTTTGAGTTACACCTTGGGTTGTCTTGCGTTTTGAAGATTGATATGTGAGTCTTGTTGGGGCAGTTGGTGTTTTCATGAACTTTTTCAGAGTAGGTGTAGTTGATCCCATTCTTGAGGCTAGACATGGTGGATAATATTCTATGAGATGCCCTTTCCTGTCCACGCCTGGCGGATCAAATTTGGTATCCTGTAGAAGAATTCATTAGATGAATTGATAGGAGAATTTGTTGGACAATCCTTCTGAAAGGAAAAAGGTAGTAAATTACCTCACTATCATAAGCAAATTCTTCATCAAGTGCTAAATAGTTGGGATGAATTGGACTATAGAAGAGGTGAGAGTGCTATTCTTGTCACCAGGAATCAAACAAATTTGAGGAGAAGGTAGCTATGTCCATTCATGCAGGCAAAAAGAAGGAAGGTCTGATCCTAGTTGAAAAACTCTGGAAGCTTCCATCATCTCACTGATGTAACACCCTCGGTGTTACACCATAAATTATTTACTAAAACATATCATGAGCATCATGTTTATGTGTTAATGCTTGTAATAAAGTGTGTAGATCAATTTCTATAACTCGAAACGATCAACTAAAATGCGGAACGAAAGTTGATTCGATAGTCATGTTATATCACTTAGGGTTTAAAACCAATTTTTATTAAGTAAAAATGCTATAGAACATGTATGTGATACTTAAATAAAGTTTGAAGTACAAACTTTGTAGATGACAATGAAATACTTGCGGTCGAAAAATGATATTACTAGCTAATATTTCCACTAGCTTAGAAATCGCAAATGGAAATTAAATTCAGCACAAAAACTTAGAAATTTTCAAGTCCGCCAATAGTTAGACACTGCCATGTTTAGTAATTTATTGTGAGAGATTGGGTTAAGGAGTGGTGTAGTGTTATAGCTCGATTTGGTAGTCTCATGTGCCATCTTGAGCATGGTGAAGATGGCTTAGGTCCTAAATCAACCGTTTGGTCGTGTTGAATGCTTTAAAATTCATGTGTGTCACTATCTCGAGCGATCGGGCACCATGGGCATAGTCACCGCGTGGCCACCCTGCACCGCATCTAGGGTTGCACGTGCGCATGCCGCCATGCGCGGCCGGTCATGGCCGCCTTTGGCCTGGCCAGAGCTTGGCTACCGCTGGCCCATCGCACAGAACCACCACCGCTGCTGCCTGCCCTGTCCCACGCTGCATTGCCGTCCCATCCACCACTGCTGCCTCATGTCTCACGTGCCACGCCATCATGTTGGGTGGGTCAAGCCACCTTGGCTTGGCTAAGGCTGGTTGCAGCGGGCCACTAACCCCATCCCATGCCCATTACCCTACCTCGCGTTGCCCCTCCGTGCCATGTCACAGCGCAGCCATTGTGGGCATTGTCACATCACTATGCTATGCTATTGCTGCTACTCTCGCTGTCTCATGTCATGACACTACTGCTCGTCGTGTCTCCAAGCATGTGGATTTGCCCCTTGCAGCCTCGCACCGTCGCCTTGCCATTAACGGTGTTGTGGCCATGCATGGCAAGCTACCCCACTGCCTACACGCACATATTTTGGCTTTGGCTCCTATGCACGTGTCACCCTGGTAGCATCGACCGCTCCCTGCCAAGGCGAGGATGAACTGAGCCAGACCTACCTCTTCCCCCTTATTGGCTTTTCTTCCCTGTCGCCATGGCTGACGAAGCCGCTTTCTTAAATTTAGCAAATACATGTCACCTCATGTCGATTCACTGCCTCTCTGGCTCCGCCTATGAGTCATCTAGACACCTGACCTGTCCTTGCCGTAACTCATGTCACACCGAGCTCCAATTTTGGAGTTTTCCCTCTACCGTGCCATTAAGGCCAGACTTGGCCGTGGACGAGGGCAATCACCCACCGCACCATTCCATGTAGCTGCTGACAGCCTCCACCTCCACTTCACCCTGCGTGCCTCGCTTGCACCTCTATCACCTCGCTGTAGCTACTGACACGGCTATGCCATCTTGGAGTGTTGCCACACCCCTCCGGTCATGCACGGCCAGCTCTTATACGCTGACCGTTCCCTCAACCATCACCACAGCCATGACTGGGGTAAGCTAGGTTTGCTCACAGCACTAGCCAATAGCTATGAGGTGGTCTGGGATGGTCGGTATGGCCATGCCACCATCGCACGTGGCCGCTTCGCCATGGCCACCGATCCCGCAAGCTTCGCTGCTCCTATAACTTCATCTAGTGTAGGCGCTAGGACCATAGACGTAGGTCGGCCCACTAGCAGGGCTACTGCGTACCTTAGTTGGATAGCGTGACCATCTATTGTGGCGCTCACCACGCTGGTGCGCGCAGGGGTGGCCGAGGGCCTTGTCCGTTGTAAAGAGGAGAAAGATTCGAGGTTTTCATTGCAAAGTCGTTGTCTATAGAAATAGTAACAGTGGACTGCGGGTTGTTTTTCTCATAGTCTAGGGGCATTTTTGTAAGAGTACCAGCGTGCATGGGCTTCCTCGCCATGGGCCGCCGCGCGCTCATGCACGCGCGTTGGGCCAAAATTAGTTTAGCTTTTTCGTGGAGAATAGAAATAGCTTTTAATTTTAATTCTGAGCTAAACTTTGGTAATTAATATAAAATCATGTAGGTATCCAAAAAAATTAGTGAAATAAATTTTGTTAAGTTCTTAAAATTGTGCTCTATCTGTTAGTGTATTTAGTTCATATATATACTTGTTGATACAAGGAGCTATTAAATCAATTGAGAGTGCTTAATATTATTAGGTTAAATATTGAAGGAATTTTTGTGGCAAAATGGTGATAGTTTTAGCTTTGAAAATTTTATAGTAGCTTCATGGTATTATTATGTGCTCACTGTAATTTTTGTAGCTCTAAAATAGACTATTTAATATGGTAGCTAAATACCCATTAAGGCTAAATGGATAATGGCATTGATATTGGTTGATAAAAATTAAACACTTGTAAGGTGAGCTTGGAATCTATTTGATAGAGATAATGATTAGCTTAGTATTTTAGTCATTAGAGCTAGCTAGTAGCTTAGCATGTGTATTCTTATTTTAAGAGTTGCTATTGCCAAAATACTAAGTGTTGCATCATCATCACATGCATGTAGAGAACGAGTTGGCGGAGATCGTGACCATCAGAGATCATGAGTCTGAGGAGGTGATCGAGGAGTATGAGAAGGAGATTCTCATGCAGGAGGAGGTCTCGGAGCCGTCACTGACTGACTGAGCTAACACCGTGCCTACCCAAGGCAAGCTCCGGTGCATAAGCCTTATTTTGAATGATCACTGGATAAATATATGTGATGTGCATTTACGTTATAGGATTTATATTGAAACTACATGCATAGATAACCTACCTATGAGTCCTACTAGCATAGGCCGAGTAGCTGCTATGCTTAGGCTATCAGTAGCGTGAGTAACCTGCCATTACTCGCAATATGTGATTATTATTATCACTCTCATGATAAATGGTGAAAAAGAAATGGAGACCGAGCAGGGATATGGTACGAGTATTGGTGGGTGTAAGAGGTTGTGTCCCGTGGCCAATGGGGCATAGCTTGGTTACACTATTTTCCCTGTCTCTATCGGTTAAGGATAGGCCTGTTGCATTGGATTCTAGTCAGGTCATAGACTTATTATCCTGAGCACATACTTGTTTATGGGAGTAGGGAAGGCTCAGTTGCTCTCTTGTCAGTGGGTCCTAACTCTTTCTAGACTAACTGATTGGAGGCAGAGATGGTAGAGGTCTAAGCACCACACTGTGTCTAGAACTTCAGGTGTGTTGGCTTGGAGTCCAAGTTTGGACGATGACCTGGACCCCTTGACAGGAGAGTGGTGGGTTGGTCCTGCTTGTGCCTGAGGTATAAGCAGGGACATGTGTTTCGGGGTACCCAGCTGGGCTACATTGATTCATGAATCACCAGTGTAATACGGTACTGACTTGTCTATGATCTAGCACCATAGTAATAACTAGAAGATGAAAGATGGTGAAATAGATCTGATTGCTCAACTCTTGCTTGAAAGTAGAACATGTGCTTACATAGGGTGGGTAGCTAATGAACTATTCATGACTGTAATAAAACACATACATAAGGATTCACTACTAGTATTACTTTTTGCAAAAAGGAAACCCAGCAAACCATAAAGCCTATCATATCCTTTGGAGTCAGGAAATTATTCCCACTAGTCGGTTAAGTCTTACGAGTATATTGTGTACTCAGGGTTTGTTTACCCCTATTGCAGGTGTAGCTTGATGAGTAGCTGTTGTGTGGATGATTCTTCTGGTGGGCACAGATGGATCCTTGTATCTTATCGTTAGATGTTTATTGTAATTCCACTATTTAAATTTCACACTCTAAACTTGGTATTGTAATAATGTATTTCTAAGAACTCCTATTGTATGAAATGGGCTAAGTATTATAAACTTGTTCTCATTATTGGATCCTAGAGGGAAAATGTGGATTATTCGAGTTCTCCCTTTGGGTGTTGTAGGGGATCGTGACGCCTAAGAGTGGGGGGGGGTGAATTAGGCAACTTAAAATTCTACTTCTAAACTATGGCCTCTTTTTCTAACCCTAGCAAAACCTATGCAAAAGATAAACTATCTAAATGTGCAACTATGGATTTTACTAGTGTATTGCTATCTCTACCGCAAAAAGGAGTAATGTAATCAATGTAAATGCGGAAGCTAAAGAGCAACGTAGAAATATGCAAACCCCCATCGATGACTCTGGTATTTTTACTGAGGTATCGAGAAGCGCGCAAGCTTCCTCCTTGTCCTCGTTGGAGCCCCTCGCAAGGAATCCCTCGTAAGGGCCAAGCTCCCGGTTGGGTAACTCTGTGGATAGCCTCATGCCTTCCCAATGCGCAAGTGGGTCTCCAACATGCCTTCGGGCAAGACTCTCCCGGATGCTCCCCGCCATCTTCACTATCAAGCTTCTAGCCAAAACGCCATGGGCCTTGTTCCCTCTGGTACATGGTGGCGGCCACACCACAAATGTGGTTGGTGTGATCTCGCAAGACTATAAGCCCCTCCGATGTACAACAATGGTGCACGCAAGCACCGAGTGGTAAGAGGTATGCAAACCTCACTAAATGCTAGGCCTAAACTTAGAGCAAACGCATAAGTGGTGGTCTAATCAACCTAAGCACTTCGCAAAGCACCTACGCTAATCACTTAATGAATCACTAAGCACTATGCAAGTGGAGATCACTAAAATGGTGTATCAACACCCTTGATATGTTTCCTCAGCTCCACACACTTCAAATGGCTGGTTAGGGTTGTATTTATAAGCCCCACTGATAAAGTAGCCATTGGGGACGAAATCTAGCTTTTCTACTACTGACCGGACGCTGATCACATCTTGACTAGACGTGTCCGGTCATCCCGACTGTTAGAGCCATGATCAACTAATCAGACGCTGCAGCATCCAGTCACATGCCACCAGACATGTCCGGTCTCAATTTCACCGCTCTGAAACCTTTCTGTACTTGATCGGACACTGTAGCTCTGTGTCCGGTCAATTTGCCACCAGTGTCCAGTCCAGCATTCAGTCACTGCTGCTAATGCCTGCTATAGTCAAGTCACTGATCGGAGCGTTCGGTCAATTGCCTTCCAACATCCAGGTCACCTCTGTGAGCTCGTATCTTCGCGATCTTGTGTCTGGCTTGGTTCCTATCTTCATGCTTGGACTTTGTTTGGATATCTTTAGTCTTCTTTTGTGCTTCTAAGGTCTTGTTCATGGTGTTGATCATCGGATCATCACGTCACCTTTGTCCAAGTCACGTCTTGCACCCTATTGAACTACAAAACAATCACTTGCAAATTCATTAGTCCAATTTGGTTGTGTTGATCATCAAACACCAAAATCCAAAGTAAATGGGCCTAGGCTCCATTTTCCTTATAGGTGTGCTCGATGGAACCATCCAATGTAGCTTGTTTTTGGGGTGCTTAGTGTCTGGTGGAAGATGAGCGCTTCTAGAAGCGTGCTATTTCGGGTGGTTCTACTACAAATGATACCTTCTCTTGGCTTTAGAATGTTCCTAAAGAAGGATTATAGAATTCATAAGTTGGAAGGTTATTTGGGAAAAAGAACCAGTAGTCATTTTGCCACTGGCCATGGCGAAATTCGGCTAGGTAGTGCACAGGGTTTAATAATACAACTAAAAATTATAGCAGCTGTTTCATCTGAGCAACCTATTTCAAACCGAAATTTGACTAGCAGAACTAGTTCATTGTCTTCATCTTCATCATAAGGCAGCCAAGTCAAGATGTTTGCATCAAAACCTTTGGAAAAAATTCTTGAAAAGGTGGCCTACATCAACAGCAATTGTTATGGCGGAAGCAGCTTCACCAAAATTCATACACTGTCGAGTTCTTCCTTCTTTTTCTTTGTAATCTTCAGCAAAGTTGGAAGAAGGGAAGCTCATATTTCTAAGATCAGGTCTTACAATCTTATGCATGTATATATTTAGCCACAATTATATTAACCACCAAGGGCCACTAATGGTATGCACTGGTTCATCTTTCAGTAATTGAACAAATACTTGGTGCATCAGGTGATAAGCAGACCCCAATAGATATTTTTTGAGGGGGATTTCGTTGCCGGCTACTACACGCTCTGCCATGTATTTATGATTATAAGTTGACCCATAAGATGACCCACAGAAGATTAATCTTTCCAGCCATATGTTCAGGAAAGCTGCATGCTCTCTTTCGTCAACAATCGATCCATCTCCAATATGGTTTAGAATATAGCTTGCCCATCCTATGTAGTCTGATATTTTGGATAATTTCTTAGACCCAACACTTAAGAAATCATAGGGTTGCATTGATCCTGTTATTCTAAGGCTGGTCAACATGTAAATATCAGTCAAAGTGATGGTCATTAGACCATGACAAAAAACAAAAGCATTCAAAGTGTTGGACCAAAAGTAAGATGTAGAAATCAGAAGTGAGTCATTCCTTTCCATTCTAGATAGTGAGAGTGTCAGGTATTGATTCAAGTCATAAGTTTCCCAATCTCCAGCCTTTTTCTCTGATACCCTACGAAACCAATCCCTTTATCCTTTAGGTATTTTGGGCCAGTTTCTAAAGGAAGTCTTGATGTTCTAAGAAGACAAATCTACTATAGATTGTTTGAAGGAGATTCGATTGGTTTCTTTATTGATGAAATTAGATGGATCAGGGTCACCCATGGGTCCAAGATAATAGGCATTAGGAAGAACAACTAATGGAATCAGAATTTCGTTCCTCATTTCCTAGAAACCAATTGGGATGAATTTAAGAAAAAGTAAAATACATAGTAGTGACTAACACTTGAAAGGTAGAAGTTTGAAGGCATATCTCGGGAACATAATCGCTGGTTGCCATTGTAGCCAAAATGGATCTGAATCTGAGGAAGGCTACTTGAATGGCAGCTTGGTAGAGCAAGAGGATTAGCTAGGGTTAAGGCTTTGGTGGTGGCGGCTTTGGCTGTTGAAGTTTATTTGAGAAAGCAGGGGAAAGTAAGCAGGCCGAGTGAATTGGAGATGATAATATTGGGGTATTATATAGAATTTGGCCCAAGAAGTCAGGAGCCATGCGTTTATTTTGGAATGAGCTGTTGCAACATGGGGAATAGAATAGGAATTTTGGAATAAAATCATTTTTATCCAAAAATTGGGGGGCATGTGTTTACACTAAAATTTGGGAAGAAGAATGTGGGAACTCGAAGCTTCTAGGATTGTGTCATCAAGGAATCGATTGGATGAAAATCGGTATCAGCTAATTTAGATGTGATGTTAGAATCGCCTATTTTATGGATGACGTCAGCAGGTGAAGTCAATGGGCTATATTTGAGTGGTGCCAGGGAGACGTGTCAGACTCTATGAATAAACAAAATTGGGGTCCAAGTTATTATTGAATTAGGCAGTTTTCTTTTATTCCAAGAATTGTAATGAGTTATATTTGAGTAGGATTTGTGTTTAGGTTCTGGGTATAAATATAAGACCCTAGTTGTCGGATCCATAAACCTGGGGTCCTCAAGCACACGCTTGAACATTTAGCTCATAGCGGAGCTCCTGTCGCTCTCGGCCCATCCGACCGGAGTCCGACCGAACCTCTTGTATCCTCTATCTTTCTCCTTCTCATTTGTAACCCCACTGCAAACTTTGAGCACCTGGGCTCAGGAATAAAGTCAATGACCAACTCAAACTGGACGTAGGGCACGTTGCCTGAACCAGTATAAACCCTATGTCATTGAGTGCTAGTCCACCTCCGATCATAACGTATGGCAAAACTACAAATATTTACTTGTTGGTCACTTTCTACATCGACACTAGTTATTGTAAAAAGGGACAAACACATAATCAATACAATCTTTTTGGCTTTTGCCATCGCATTAGGAGTAGGAGTATTGTAGATCTCAGCGAGTTCTTCCGCAAACAGGGCTGCATCGACTGATCGACCTCTAGCTTGCTTATGAGTACCATCTCGACTTATATTGTGCTTGTAAAGCTGCATCAGCTGATTGATCTTTTATAAGCCATAATATAAGTTAGTTATCAATATGTATCATAGTTTGTAAGGATGCATCAGTTGATTGATCTCTTATGAATCATAATATAGATTAAAGTTATTGATTTTGTGTTAGATAATTTATTGTTTAACACAATATCACCAGTTATCGAATCTGCTGTGATTAGTAAGATTTTCTTTGCTACTTTTGGTTGAATCACCAGTTATCGATCTTGTTTATAATTAATGTTTTATTAATTATAACAAATCACCTGATTGAGATAGAGATAGATCGGCATCATATCATCTTAATTGGTCGTCTTCTAGTCTGGTCACGCTTTAAATTTTATGATTGATGGCTTAATTTCGCTAGATCGGTTGTTTTATTTCTATTCTAATCAAACATAGTATGCATTTAAAGACATGTTTCAATCTTGAATAAACTTACTAGTTAATGAGATCTAATCTAATGACACTATCATAGCTGCATCGATTCCGGTCGAACCTCACTGGTAAGACTTTAGATTAGAAAATTATCGAGTAGTGATCTTGTTCATGATCAAGATAAGTGCTTTGTTTGTTTGCTATGGCCGCATCAGCTATTTTAGTCGATTTGCCCATACTCTCATGCATATAGTATGTTTTCATGAATCTATCGACATGTAGATAGTTTTATAGATTTTTTGGCTTTAGTTTATCACCATTATCATAGCTGTATCGATCCGATCGAGCCTCACTGTTGATGATAATAGATTAGATTCAAAATGTTTGTAGATTTATTTATATTAGACAGTCGATTTGTTCACATGCTATACTCTTTTCATCAAACTAATCAGCTCAACACTTTATATTGATCATGTTCCATTTAGTCGATGATGTTTTCTTGTATCATTTCTTATGGATACGCCAGATATCGATTATTTAGTTGATAGCCTCATTGAATCGGCTATTTAGCCATATATTTGGAACTGTTTGGTGCAATACCGACATGTTCCACCTTAAATTACTGATAAGATTTTCTCTCTTGTCAATTACAGGTCAAATTGACTGGCACATCATTGGGGTTTTCAGAATCGGCTGGTTCTGTGTTGAAGCCAAGTAGATATCTAGACTCGTTCCACTCAGATCTTCCAGCTTGCTATGTGTTGATCACATCATCATATTTTTGTGTTAATAAGTAGCAATTTATGAACATGTTGGTGACATCATGTATGTGCTTGTGTGTCCTAAGCCTAACGAGCATGAAAATGGTACTAACCAGCAAGATATTGATACAGGACCTTACTGAATAGCGAAGAATAGAGACATACCCAACGACAGAGCCGGATGCACTAGTCGACATAGTGCCTGTCGGTGTAGTCGTCCCACTAGTTGCAGTGCAGATAGGAAGCAGTGCCAATCACTAGAGGACCTTCAACGTGCGCTAGAGTCAGGAAGAAGAGGACGTAGTCGTAGTGAGTATTCATGTCGCCAGCAACACTCCCCAAAAATGTGATTGTCGTCCTTCACCCGAGCAGGTGAACTCGAAGACGACAGATGTTTTGGAGGCCCTACTCTCCTAGTTCCAGTGCATGGAGGAATCGGGATGGGGAGAAACAGAGAGCAGCTGAATATATGGTGGAAGCCAAGAAGAATGACTGATGAAGCAGCTTAGAATATATGCTCATGGTGGGAAAGTGAAAAGGCTCAAGAGGAGATTAGGAGACGGAGAAGGCGTGCAGATGTAGAAGGACGAAGACGGCAGTAACAGGCAAAAACTCGCACAATCAAGCCGCCTCCAACATAAAAGAGAGTAACTCCCGTAATTATGTGGATTGAGTGGCAAAACCACTCCTGTCTCGTCCACTCGCCACCTACCTGCCACGCCATGCCCATGGCTCGGCCTCACCGGTGGCAGCAGCGGCGCGCGCACACGTGTGGCGCACCCACGTCCTTTTCTCAGCCTCTCAATATAGATAGACAATATCCAACCATATAAACCGAGTCAATGTCCAATCAAAATCTCATAGGGTATTAAACCATATATCATGCTTTATTAGGGGCCATAGAGTTTTTGTGATTTATTAAATATTATATGGGCCAAGCCCATAATATATCCAATAATCCCACCAAACTCTAGGGTTCATAGTAAAATAGTCTTAAAACCACATTTCTTTGATATATCAGACTTTCGATGGAGACTGTTAAGTTGAACATCCATTTAGAGCAGTAGTTACACTCAATCACAACTAAACAATGGACTATGCCTTGAATTGACAATTTTGTGCGAGGTGAGTTTCACTAAAGTTCTTATCTGGTACTAGGCTGCAACAAGCATCCCCTCTATTTGAAGCATATAACTCACACTTCGAGGCCATTCATGAATATCTAGAGATTATCCACATCTCATACATTTGAAGCATATAACTCATATAGGTGTGTTCCTTCTAGGATGTCCTCTAGGACAACATCCCTGCTTAAATAAGCCACTCAGATCACATTAAGGAATTAACCATCCTATCTTACAGCATTGGAGAAATAGTGTGTCTCAAACGATTCGGACCTTAGCATAAGGAGTCTCTCCATTAGTCAACCACTAGCTTGTTTCACCATCCTACTTCATGGGATCTCCGGTCACATAGGACAGGTTACCACTATGGAATGACTTCAAGTGGGTCTCAAGCCTAACTCCCTCGATGCACCTTCTATCACATTACGTGACAGACCCTTTGTAAACTAATCTGCCAAATTCTTTGATGTATGGACATAGTCCAATGCAATTACTCTAGAGTTTTTTAGTTTTCTAACATATTTTAACCGCCTTTTCACGTGCCTTGTAGACTTCACGTTGTCCTTAGAACTATTCACTTTGATTATCAATGTTTGATTATCATAGTTTATGGAAATGGCCGGTATCGGTTTTTCAACTACCGATAAAACATTAGGAGTTCACGAAGCCACTTGGCCTCAGCACCAGTGGTGTCTAATGTTGTGAGTTTTGTTTCCATTGTAGACTTTGTTAAAACAGTCTGCTTGCAAGACATCTAGGAAACAATGCCACCTCCAAGCAAGAACACGTATCTGCTTGTGGCATAAAGCTCATCAGCATCAGATATCCAGTTAGCATCACAATAACCCTCCAGTACCCTCGGGTACCTAGTATAGTGAATGCCATAGATCATGGTTCCCTTTAGGTAGCGCAACACCCTCTCAAGAGCATGCCAATGTGTATCTCCTAGATTTAAAACAAACCAGCTAAGTTTGCTCACAGTAAATGAGATATCAGGCCTTGTTGCACTAGCCAAATACATAAGTGAGCCAACAATTTGAGAATATCTCAATTGATCTTGTGCTATTCTTTGATTTTTCCTTAATAGCACACTTGGGTCATAAGGAGTTGGAGCAGGCATGCAATCACTATATCCAAAGCGATTCAGCACCTTTTCCACGTAGTGGGATTGCACAAGTGTTACCCTACCATTTCCTTCTCTCAGTAGCTTTATGTTAAGAATAACATCAGCCTCACCTAAATCTTTCATTTCAAAGTTACCAGACAAAAAATCTTTTACTTTCTTGATCACATTAACATTATTTCCAAAAATTAATATATCATCCACGTATAAGCACTAAAAGTGCAATCAAGCCCTAATTATGGGTTTTGGTGATAATGACCACGCAATTAGAGAACTAATGAGATTTATCGAGATGACAAGCAGGGAATTCATGTTCAAGGATGCTAGACGAAATGGAGGAACCCCCCAAATTACAAATGTAGATGGCTTCAAACTCAAATGAGGTTTAAATTCTTTTATATTTTGAATTCGAGTTAAAGGAGATATCCAACATCATTTCTTAAGAGACCACAAAGCCAAAGGAGATATCAAAACTTGCCATGTGAGCACCGAAACGCAACTAGCCGATATCTTCACTAAGCCTCTTGATGAGTCAAGGTTTTGTGCTTTGCGTAGTGAGCTAAATATTCTTGATTCTCATAACATGGTTTGAACTATAGCACACCTTGATTGATGAACTAGCATGGATAGGAGAAATGAATTCCAAAAGTATAAATATTGTGCTTAAAATATTTTATCATAAGAAACAAGTGCATTATGATAACTGCTTGTATTGATTATTTGTTGTTGATCATAGTATGCTTGAGATATGTGTCCATATCCTATATATATAGGCATTTAGTTAGTAGCTAAATTTATTGTACTGGGAAGTGTAGCTGTGCCGTGCTTGCCCTATGACAGTGTCACACTACGGTAGTGCCACATGTAGATTGCGATAGTGTCGCACTTTGAATTTCAATTGAAATTTAGCCCATGACAGCAGTTACCATGGGGCCCATTTACTCTTCTTATTTCACCTGGCCGTAGGGTAACTCTCATCTCATTCTCACCTGCAGTCACTACCTCTCTCTCTTCTCTCTGTCTCATGCATAGCACTGATGCCCTGCGCTGCTACCACCTCCTGTAGTGCTGCACTATGCTGCTAGTCTTCCTCGTCGTTGCTAGCAGCCGCTGTAGCTCGTGGACAGAGTCGTTTCATCTCTTTCCTTCTCAATCCATGAAAACCAAGGTGAAACCCTAAATCCTTCATGATCTATGCAATGTGTCGATTCTAGTTGTCTTGGATGGTTGATTGGAAGGTATATAGTAGTTTGGATGGTGTATTGAGTATTGATTGAAGTAGAAATCATGATTCATCTTTGGAACCAAACTGGATGCGATAGTGCCGCACCTCTGTGGCAAAGATGGCAATGCTACACTCTTGGTTCGATGGTTGACTCACTTTCTCTATTTCACTCAGCACCCAATGCTAAGATTCATGATTACTAGGCTTTCTCTCAATTATATCTAGATGAATCGATGACATAGACAAGCATATGCTTTCTGAGATTGTATAGTGGGCTGGGAGTTAAATTATGAAGTAAGTTTAGTAGACAAGTAGATGCAAAGTGCAGACTTGGTGAAATAGCTTGTGCGGCAGTGCCGCACATCTGGGGGCAGTACCTCATTAGTTGCCTCTCTCGCTTGCACATTGACTCTTCTTGATTACTTAACTTACTTTGTAGGGTAACTCCTACTCTCCATTTGTACAGTTTCTTATTTTGGTCTATGTTTTTGCGTAGATGGCCTTCGGAGGTGATGATAACCAGAGGGCGAAGAGGAAGATGACAGAGCCTCGGGATAAGTAGATGCCTCATCGTGGTCATGGTAGGACCATAAGGGGAAGTAGCAGTGCGGTAGGCAAAGATGTTGCCAGAGATAGGGGGAGGAGAGATAAGATGATCCAAGAGGAGTAGAACTTGGAGAGGGCTGGCCACACTATTCCTCTAGGTGCTTGCCTAGATACTCCACCTCATCTTGAGGAGTTTGATAGGAGCTACATCAGAGAGTATTCTGAGGATGTAGTCATGAGGCATCCTATTAACACATGTGCTCATCCCGTGCTCAACTATGCGGGAAAGCTAAAGATGGTGGAGGAAGCATGTGAGAACAATCCCTATGAGCAGCCAAAGGATTTGGATATAGGCTACAGGTTTTGGACTGATTTTCATTCCAACTTCTATGCATCTGTGAACTTCAACTCCAAGAAATCCAAAGTTGTTAAGATGCAGTATGTTGATTGGGATGAGATGAAGGCAAGTAATAAGACAGAATTTAATAAGGTGATCAAGGCTTCTGAGTTGTTTGGCCTCACTAATATTATGAGCTTTAGATATAATTGGAATGAGGAAGTGCTGGCCCAGTTCCATGCCACTTTCTTCTATAGTATCTACACTAATGAGATTCACTGGATTACTGAGGGATGGCATTATAGAGTTGATTTTGTGACTTTCAGTCGGATCCTTGGTTTTGGAGAGGAGGAGCGGGGCTTCACTTACATTCATGATGAGGCTAGAGCTGAGATCCATGACATTGCATATATGTGGATTGATAGGAGAAGTGCGGATGGGAAGGTTAGTGGCCTGAAGAGCTATTATTACATTCTGAACAATTTGATCAGGCACACTATCAATCCCAAGGATGGAGCAGCTTCTGATCTTAATGGATATGTGAGGAATGTGCTTGCTAGATTTGCTCCTAGAGGTGATAGGTTTAATGTCCCTCGCTTCATGTGGCGTGAGCTGAGGAACACCATAGAGGATGGGAGAAAGGGGATACCTTATGCCCCTATCTCATGTTTATGATTGAGAGGGTCATTGGCTACAGATTTAAGAAAGATGGTCTTCACACCGTCTACAAAATTGAGAAGACCTAAGGAGCAGGTGTTAGCAGGGCAGTGAGATGCTCTCCATCAATTGTGGACATGCCTAAGTCATCCCGTTCTAGGCCTTGCAAGGAAAAGAACATGGAGAAATTTGGGAAGTGGATCAAGGCCATCTTCACCACATGCACTTATGCAGCGAGGACTGCATATCAGGACTGGTTGGAGAACCATGAAGCCAACACGAGAGGCTAAAGAGCGTGCAAGGCTACCACCTCTTTCTCTAGTTCAGTCACCATCGAGGTTTGATGACCTCCCTAGTCTTTCTGAGACAGATTTAGAGGATGAGGAGGAGGAGGAGTAGGGGTAGCCAGAGCTTGATCCTCACATGAGTTTGAGGTCTACCTTGCAGTCCATGAGGAGGAGCACTAGGCGTGAGCGGCACACTTCGACCACTCATCGCCAAGGGAGGGCAATGGTGTCTTCTTCTTCCTCCTCCGACGACGGCAATGATGATGATAGTGGAGAGGAGGATGTTGTAGGTACTAGTGGAGCTACTAGTGGGGATAATGTTGATTAGGACACCATCCAAGAGGATGAGGAGTAAGTGTTGGTCTTTCTTCTTTTCTTTTCTTTTCTTTTCTTTTTGGTGCTTTATGCCAAAGTGGGAGAAAATTAGAGTGGTCAACAACTTTTTCGATGCCATGGAGAGGAGGTTGCTGCAACTAGAGTCATGTTAGTAGTCTTTGTTAGGACGTTAGGTGAGAGTTTGAGAGTCCATTAGAAACTCTATTTTTGTAATAATGTTACTTAAGTATTTTTTATATGTGTGGGATATGGACATATATGAATCTATGATGTCGCTTGTAATACAATTGTGCTAGAATGTATATCTTTATATGTATCAAATGCTGTGTGGTGTCTGTTCTGATCTGTCCTATTATAGCAAGTGCGGTAGTGTCGTACTCTGGTGCGACAGTGCCGCACCCAGCTACAACAGCAAACCATGTTGTGCATAAACTATCATTTGCATCATGTTTTTCATACCTGACATAGTATGCAGCACCCCACAGAAGCATGGATGTAGGGGAGCCCCATCACTTTCACTAAAATGTGAATTTTGGCTTCTTATGCCAATTTGAGAATTTAATTCTCTATTCACATACTTAGGGGGAGGCTCTACACCCATGGCTCAAAAATCTCAGTATTTATTTCATATCTTTTGTAAGCTCTAATTGGGTGGTCATCAATCACCAAAAAGGAGAGATTGAAAGTAAAATCAAGCCCTATTTCTGAGTTTTGGTGATAAAGACCATGCAATTAGAGAACTAATAAGATTTATCGAGATGACAAGCAGGGAATTTATGTTTGAGGATGCTACACGAAACGATGGAACCCCCCAAATTACAAATATAGATGGTTTCAAACTCAAAGGAGGTTTAAATTCTTGTATATTTTGAATTTGAGTATAGGAAAAGCTATGCAATAAAGGGGACACAATGCTTAAGCTAATATGTGCTACCAAGTGCTCAAACATACATATGCATCCTCAGATTCATAGCCAAGACAGTCTACACTTCACTCTTACCTTTGCTATCTTGCTTGGTGCGGTACTGCCGCACTTGAAGAGAGGCACTACCACAACTTAAGTGACCGTTGGAGGCTGGGGAGTATTTATACCCTTCCCCTTCCTTCCCAATGGTACTCTGCCTCTTCTTCCTCACTTTAGCATGCCTAAAACAGAGCAGGAGCTCTCTCTCTCTCCCTCCATTATTGACCTCAAGCCCCCAAGCAAATCCATTGATTTCCCCATCAATCCTTAAGGGAAATGATGGTAACTATCGTTGTGGCGGAGAATGACACACCGATCCGGCTTCAGATCACAAAGACCCAAACCCTACAACCTTAGCACCACGTCTCCTCTAGTTATCAACCATGTCACAATCCAATTGATCTCACCAAGAAGGCTAATCCCTGCTGCAAATCGAAGAACACAAGCAAGAACAAGATAAAAAGTAACTCAATTAAAGTGACAATTGCAGATGAATGATTAAGCACTCGAAGTTGGGGTCTTGCAAACCGATAACGACGACTATTCAATGACAGATTGATCTAAAACAAAACCCAAAACCTAATGACGGTGGTAGCGTATGATTATAAAGGTCTTAGGGTCATCGCCTACCCTAGACGTGCCCCCTAATGGGCCCAAACATGATACACGGTCCAACGGACCAAAAGTAGGTGTTGCAGCACCCTGACAGATTCTGGATGCTTAATTGTTTCGACTATTCCTGTTGATTCTAAAGAGGTTTTGACATGAAACCACTTGGATTGGCTTCCTTATCAAATTAGCTTTCCATCCATATGTGGATCATCGAAAACGGAGTTCGGATGCGTCCTAGGCGTCTGTTTTATTGCAGACTGGTCCTGACGGCCGAGGCAGACTCAAACTCGGATTGGACTAGGCCTCTGGCTTGGCTTGGACGTCCTTGCTGGCCTCCTAAGGTAGGGGCCAAGGAGGAGGACGTCCAAGGCCATCTCTTAGGCATTCTCCATCTTCTTGGGGCATGCTCCAACTTGGGCCTGGGTCCTAAGGATGTCTAACAAGCCCATGACGACAGTGTAGCTCCCGCCAAAAATAGCGATAGGATATATTGGTGATTTGGAGGCCTTGCCGAGATGATATTGAGATGCGACCAAATCTATTTAAAAGCTTATCAAAAAAGCTTTCCATCAAGTGCTCATTGACCTCGATCGCACTCTAGATGGATGAGTTATGGCCTTCCCAATGAGGCACTATCGGGATGCCGACGAACCAAAAGTTCAACTTTGATGAACTTCCATTATGAAACACATTTGAACCTACAATCAAATAGTGACATGTATATGTGGAATCAAGTGAATTATAACCAAAGCCACTATGCAAATGTAGGAACGAGCGCACCTTATAATCATTGTTCGTATCCGAAGGTGCCATGTCCTCACCATCCTCCCCTTCTTGACAACAAATCGTTCTCGGTTTAAGCTTAGCTGGTGGACAAGTTGTTGGTAGTAGCCAACATTGCTCCCCTTTTTGAAATTTATCATGTTTCTTTAAAACTAAACTAGTGAAACTCAACATGACAAGATTATAGCAATTGCAATACTTTGGTTGATCATACTTTTGCGCAATATTAGGAGATTTCATATTTGAACAAATATAGACACGATGCACCATATACTCTAATTTACAATTATATTTTCCAATAAAATGATATGTATAAGTAGACAACCATGGCAATTCAACACATTTAAGTTTCTCTTCTAAACTACTAAGAGCATATAAAGTATCAAACTCAATATAACCCAAAGTATTTGAAGAATACAATAATTTCTTTTCTTTTTTTCGGTAGCAATGGGAAGCAAACGTTTATGTTCAGCATAAGTAATTGGTTCCAAAACATGGAAAACTAAAGCATCATCAACTAATTCATCTTTATCACAAGGAACATCAAGCAAATTATCACGGGACAAAGATAAATCAAGAGAGGGTTCCACTAACAATTGCTCTATGATAGCATGGTTTGTGGAAAAATTTAGTACATTAAGACAATTTTCACCTTCCGTGAGTGTAGCACCATGGGCATTACCTGTGTTCTTAGCAGAAGTAATAGGTGCATTGTGAAGTGATGGTTCTGAATTTGCATATGAGGTTGTGAGCTCCTCATTTTCTTTCATGTCATCCTCTCACTTATGGATATTATCCTGCAGAAGGTTAGTCATAGCAAGAGGAATAACAATAGATTCTTCCTCCAAATGGTGCACCTCATCATATGAAATCAAAACAGGAGGTGGATTAACAAAGGTTTCTCGCATAAGAAGTTTCATATCATTCCAAGTTTGAGGTTTATTAGAAGGATCTAAAGACTCCCACCAAGATAAAACAGAATGTCGCAAAACACTAGCTGCATTTTTTACCTTCCTCCTTGGACACATAAAGCGAGTAGCAAATATGTTGTCTATGGCAATTTCTCACTTCATGTACTCATCAGCACCTATACCATCATAAGTCGGTGGATATGAACAACCTATCATTGTTAGAAGACAACAAAAGACAATACAAAAATATTATCCCTATCAAATGACTACGTGGTTGCAGTGGTGTCACTTTTGACAGCAAGTGGAAGCATCTTACCAAGCTCTTACAAAGTTCTTACCAATGCAAGCAGTGGGCGGTACAACCGGTGGCTGGTTCGTGATACCTATGAGGTAGTGGTACCGAGATTGCAAGGACCTTTTTCTGTACTGATCTGAAGTATATATGTGGAGCTTGGGAGGCACAAAAAAAACAAATATATATATGTGGCACACAAGTCAGTGACAGACAACAATATTGAATAAATGTCCAGAGCACTTGTCCTAGTTGCTGGCCTATACGTGTTCCTATCACCAGTTGTGATAAACAAGAGAGGAAACAAGGATGAAAGGAAACAAGTATTAAAGGTAGCAACGGATATGAACAAGGCAAAAGGTACCACAAACAATAGAGCTATTGAGTGTTCCTTATGTGCTCCTTTTTTATATCTTCTATTCTATTTTACTATTTTTTTTCATTTTATTTTTTTTGTCCAATCTTTTTTTCTTGATTTTGCTCTTTTGATATTTTTTTCTCAGCAAGGAGCACACAAGAATAAACCACAAAAAATTTAAGCTCAATTGAATAAAAGATGTGGCCTATAGAAAATTAGGACTGTGCTCTAAAAAGCATACAAAAACTTATGGGCCTAGAAACTCAATTTTCCTAATCGAATTTCGCAAATCTAATTTTTACGAACCCAGCTATGCTGGGATGAAATAGATCTAAAATTTTCTGGCGTTCTCTGTAGATATAAAATTTTCCCCGTTTCGAGTTCGGATGCAAAAGTTTTGACTGTTTTAAGGAAGCTGCTCGAATAAGGGTTTTAGTGGACACAAGATGCAAACCGATGGTGATACGGAATAGCGGCGGGTGGAGGGATCAACACAAACAAGAAAAGAATACAATCTAAACCAGCAACAAGACTTTGACCTAGGACACAAACTTAACAACGGAATCTGAAACTGAAATATGCAAAGGCTATGGCGCGGAAGGTTCTAGGATAGGAAATAAAAGTATGGCACTGGACTATGGGACGAATGTGAAACTCTCAAACTAGGGGATAAAAGTGAACCTGATGGTATACCTTAGCTCTAATTACCACTTGATGGGACAGGGGATCCCGATCTTCCGTCAGGTGATGGTAACTATCGTCGTGGCGGAGAATGACACACCGATCCGGCTTCAGATCACAAAGACCCGAACCCTGCAACCTTAGCACCACGTCTTCTCTGGTTATCAACCGTGTCAAAATCCGGTTGACCTCACCAAGAAGGCTAATCCCAACTGCGAATCGAAGAACACAAGCAAGAACAAGATAAAAAGTAACTCAATTAAAGTGACAATTGCAGATGAATGATTAAGCAATCGAAGTTGGGGTCTTGCAAACCGATAACGGCGACTGTTCAATGACAGATTGATCTAAAACAAAACCCAAAACCTAATGACGGTGGTGGCGTATGATTATAAAGGTCTTATGGTTGTCGCCTACCCTAGACGTGCCCCCTAATGGGCCTAAACACGATACACGGTCCAACGGACCAAAAGTAGGTGTCGTAGCACCCTAGCAGATTCTAGATGCTGACTTATTTCGACTATTCCTGTTGATTATGAAGAGGTTTTGATGTGAAACCACTTGGATTGGCTTACTTATCAAATTAGCTTTCCATCCATATGTGGATCATCGAAAACGGAGTTCGGATACGTCTTGGGCGTCCGTTTTATTGCAGACTGGTTTTGACGGCCAAGGCAGACTCGAACTCGGATTGGACTGAGCCTCTGGCTTAGTTTGGACGTCCTTGCTGGCCTCCTAAGATGGGGGCCAAGGAGGAGGACATCCAAGGCCATCTCTTAGGCATTCTCTATCTTCTTGGGGCATGCTCCAACTTGGGCCTGGGTCCCAAGGATGTCTAACAAGCCCATGACGACAGTGTAGCTCCTGTCAGAAATAGCGACAGAATATATTAGTGATTTGGAGGCCTTGCCGATATGATATTGAGATGGGACCAGATCTATTTGAAAGCTTATCAAAAAATCTTTCCATCAAGTGCTCATTGACCTCGATCGCACTCTGGATGGATGAGTTATGGCTTCCTAATGAGGCACTGTCGGGCTACCGACGAACCAAAAGTTCAACTTTGATGAACTTCCATTATGAAATACATTTGAACCTACAATCAAATAGTGACATGTACATGTGGAACCAAGTGAATTATAACCAAAGCCACTATGCAAATGTAGGAACGAGCGCACCTTATAATCATTGTTTGTATCCGAAGGTGCCATGTCCTCATCAGGAAAAGGGTCCAAAACTCGATTAGAGAGCAGCTCAATTGATTCCCCAACTCCAAAGAGCACTTGGTTCATGTTTTGGCCAGTGATTGTGTTTCTTACTCTTGGAGCTTGGCTCCTAGCCGGCTAGAGCATCGCCCATGGAGCTTGCCAACTTGTGTGGCAGCTCCGGGAGGTTTGTAACCATCTCTTAAAGCTAGTAAACTCATCCCTTATCTCAAGAGTTAAGTCTCTTGACTTGAGAATGAGGAAGGGTTGGAAAGCCCTAAGCCTTAGTGGCTAACCTCAACAACATGGAGGTAGGCAAGTCTTGGTGGCGAGCTAAACCATGGGATAAATCATTGTGTCACTTATGCTTGATTTACATTACTTACATGACATATTGTGGTTGAGGTGAGTTCTAGGGTTTCTAGTCAATCTACTTGTATGTGGTATTCCTACTACTTCTAGCTCTTGATCTGTGATTGCAGTAAGCTAGGAAATTTCTCTGATCTAACTTTTCATTCATGGATTTTGAACTATGACTTGAAGTTGTCTACAGGTGCAGCAGTGCCAGCTGTTCTAGCCCGGTAGTGCTGCAGTCCGATAGTGCCGCCCTCTAGAGCGGCAATGCTGTAGGGTGAATTTGATAAAAGTTTGAGTGTTTGTTTTGACAGGCCTATTCACCCCCCTCTAGGCCTAACCAGAGATCCTACAAGTGGTATCAGAGCTAGTTACCTTATATACGCTTCATCGCGTGAGGTATGGAGCCCGGAGGAGGAACTAGTGGCGTGAAGCGAGTGGATGTTGACACGGACAGCAGCGAGCTGAGTGCATCAATAGCAAGCAACACCACGCTACCACATCTTGAGGCTACTGATGCCGAAGGAGCTCTCAATGAGAATGAGAGAAGAAAAAGGAAGGAAGAAAGAAAGCTAAAAAGAGAAGCAAGAGAAGAAGGAGGAGCAGCGGTTAGAGGAGAAGAAGCAAAGGAAATAAGAAAGAAGGCTCAAGAGAGAAGCAAGAAGAAAAAGAAGAGAAGCTAGCAAGAAGAAGGAAGAAGAAGAGAAGGCAACAAGTGCATCATCAAGCATATCAAGTAGTTCTAAAGATGGAGATGATGATGAGTCTACCAAGTGTTGAAGGGGAACAAGAAGGAGAAGAAAGGAAAGGGCAAGGCCGACAACAACAAATATACCGCCATATCCTTTAACTATTCTTCTATTCCTATGACTAACCATGATCATAGGTCTTTCATCAATGTGCCTATGGGCAAGTTACCTCATTTCAATGGGACTAACTTTGCCAAGTGGAAGCACTTGATGAGAGCCTATCTTATAGGTCTTCACCCCATCATTTGGGAGATTGTTTGCAATGGATTTGAGCCACCGGTTGATCCCAAGAACCCAACAGTAGAAGAGATGAGAATCATTCACCTCATGGTCAAGCCACAAGTGTGTTGCTTAGTGCCTTGGACGGTGATGAGTACAATAGAGTGATTGGAATTGATGTTGCCAAGCAAATATGGGACACTTTGCACCTAGCACATGAAGGGGTTGACAAAGTGAGAAAGGCAAGAATTGACTTGTTGATGTCAAAGCTCAACCGGTTTGTAATCTTCGATAAAGCAGGGCCACAAGAGATGTTTGATAGGTTGATAACGATGGTGGGCAAGATTAGAGGCTATGGTTGTGATGAGCTAGATGATCACAAAGTTGTCAAGATTATGTTGGAAGCTTATTCACCTAGAAATGAGACTATAGTCACTCTAATTAGAGACAAGAAGAAGTTTGAGTACTTCACACCAAATGATGTACTTTGGAGGATCTTGACCTTTGACATGCAATGAGAAGAAGCAAATGAGAGGAAGAAACTTGGAGAATTGCAATCAAAGCTAAACGGCATCAAGATCAAAGATGTAGCTCTCAAGGCCAATAAATCAAGCAAGCAAGGCTCTACAAGCAAGTCTAAGATCAACCAATAAGCTTCAACTAGCAAGCAAGCAAGTTCAAGAAAGAGTAGAGACCACATCATCTTCAAGTGAAATTGAAAATGATGATGATCAATATGAGAAAGTTGATGATCTTGCTCTCTTTATGAAGAGGTGTCACAAGGGGCTAAAGAAGCAAGGCTACAAGGTAGTGAAGAGAAGCTTTCCAAACAAGAAAAAGAGGACATGCTATAATTGTGGAAGCACTGATCACTTCATTGCCAAGTGTCCATATGAGATCAAGGACAACAAATACAAGAAGGACAAGACAGAGGAGAAGGCCGACTGTAAAAAGAGCAAGAAGTATATGGGAGAGGCTCACATTGGGCATCAATGGGACTCAACTAAAGAGAGCACAAGTGAAGAGGATGAGAAGGTTAGCAACCATTGCTATTCACAAGTCATCCCCTACACCAAGGCTCTTCAACGACATGTCCAATGATGACTACTACTCCCCTCACATTTGTCTCATGGCAAAGGGTGAGAAGGTAAAATCCAAATCGAAGGCCGAATCTCCTCCACCTCCTAGTGATATCTCTAGTAGTGATATTAATGATAGCTCTAGTGATGATGAATCTAGTGATGAAGAAATAAACATGATAACTAAAAATTTAGATGGAAAGACCAAATTATTCATCACTAAGCTAATGGAGGATTTAGAGAGTGTCTAAGCCAAGCTAGAATCTAGAGAAGAGACTCTTATCCAACAAGAGGATCTCTACATTGCTAGCAAAGAAGCTCTTGCATTAGAGAGAAGTGAGGTGAAATCCTTGTGCAAGGCTTTGGTGAAAGAGCAAGAGCACCATGCTATTACAAACAAAGTAAATAAAGCTCTCAAGAAAAAGTATTGTGACTTGGATGAAAAGCACAAAGAACTTGAGATGCAATATGACATTCTTTGGGATAGCAACTCACATCTCCCTAAGGCAAAGGAAACCTCTACTCCCTCCACTAGTCAAGGTTGTGGAAAATGTTTTAGTCTTAATTTGAATGCCTATTCCACTAACCTTACAAACATGGAGGCTATGAGAAAGGAAATTGCTAGGCTCAATGATGTCATTAGAAAAGGGTGGATAGGTAAGACCCAATCCAATGATAAGAAGAATGATGAATCAAAAGGGTCACAATTCAAGCAAGGAAGGTATCCCTCAATCAAGCATGGGCTTGGACACACAAAAGGAGCCAAGACAAATGGAAGAAGGATAGTGAATGACTATGAGTGTGTGCAGTTTGAAAGGAAGGGCAAAATTGGTACAGATCAGCCTGCATAGACCACAGCAGTGCAGCGTCCCCGAGCGGTAGTGCCGTGCCCCACAAAAATGGGAAGGCTACCAATTCTGCTCCTAATCAAATTAAGCCCAAGAAGGTGTATCAGGAAAAACAGGTTTTCTAGAAAACTAAGTGTCGGGGACCAATACTAGGGTACCCAAAGAGGACCGGCTCTTGCCAACCCCTAGGTACGCAAGCTCCGCCTCGCCCGGCCTCTAAGGGCCGGCTCCACCTCACCCAACCTTCGAGGGCTGGCTCCACCTCACCCAACCTCTGAGGGTAGGGCTCTACCTCGCCTGACCCTTGGGTTCGCGCTCTGCCTCGCTTGACCCTTGGGTTCGTGCTCCGCCTCACCTAACCCTTGGGTCATGCTCCACCTCACCTGACCCTCGGGTCCATGCTCCACCACAACCGACCTCTAAGGAATGGCTCTGCCTCGCCCGACCTCTGAGGGTAGGGCTCCGCCTTGCCCGACCCTTGGGTCCACGCTTTGCCTTGCCTGACCCTCGGGTCCATGCTCTGCCTCGCCTGACACTTGGGTCATGCTACGCCTCGCTCGACCCTTGGGTCCATGCTCTACCTCACCTAACCCTCGGGTCCACACTCTACCTCCCCCAACCCTGAGGCCAATGGCTCTGTCTCAACCGACGGACACCCATACCGCCGCCAACCACTCTAGGTCCAAGCATATGGGCATGGGTCAAAGCTCTGACATCAGGGAAGAGACCTGATGAGGACATGACACCCATGCATATGACCATGTTTGGTGCATGGTATGGAGGGGTAGGAGGCCAGCAAGGGTGTCCAAGTCAAGAAGGAGGTCCGAGGCTAATTCGGTTCGAATCCTCGAGGTGGAGTCCCAAAGCAACTCAAGTTCGAGTCTACCTCGGCCTCTAGGACCAGTCTACCTTAAACTGGTCACCTAGGACGCATCCTAGACTCTGTTTTTGACGAATCCATATATGGTTGGAAAGCAAACTTGATAAGGAAGTCAATCCAACAGGTCTCATGTCAAAAGACCATCGGAATCAATGGGAATCGTCGAAATAAGTCAGCATCCAGAATCTACCAGGGTGCTGCGACACTGTCTTTTGGTCCGTTGGACCAGTGTATCATGTTTGGGCCCATTAGGGGGCGTGTCTAGGGGGTGACGCCCAAGACTCTATAAATAGCAGCCATCGCTCTACTTAGGGTTTGGGTTTTGTTTAGTTCTTGATTTCCTTGTGAAACAGACATCGTTTTGCTACAACTGTGCCGCCAAGGCTACTTGTCGTGAACCAGGGCCCCTAGTTCTTGATCTTGTTCGCCTATGGTGATTAGTCCTTTCGAATAAAGACTTGAACTCCTTTTCGTTATCACAAGCCTCATATTTATTTGCTATTTCAGATTACGTGTTCATCCCGTTATTGCTTGTGTTCTCGATTCGCTTGCAGGAAAGCCTTCTCGGCGAGGTCAATCGCATTCGCGTGGTTGATAACCAATGGAGCAGTGGTGTAACAGGTTCTGGGGGTCCTGAATCAATCTTGGTTCAAAGCCTAGATCGTGAAAGTCGAGTCTCTACCAATCATCGCTATCATACATTTTGAAAGATCAGGGCCTTGTCTACATCAAGTGGTATCAGAGACCTTGTTGCTCGTTAGGTATAACTTTGTTTTCCCCTTTAGATTGTTACTATTTTTGCATTACCTATCATCCACAAAAACCCAAAAAAACTATACACCGCCACATATTCCCTGTCCTATAGCCTCGTTGTGCCTTTGCAATTTTTTAATTTTAGTTTGCTTTATTGAACTGTCATCCCTCGCCGCGTCTTAGTGTTTGTTGTGTTCTGATCTTGTTCTTGATCTAGTCTCAAGTCTTGTCTTCCAGTGTAGTGATAGTTTGTTCCTTTTTGCCAAATCTTGCATCCCTGTTGGTTGTTACATGAGCAAATTAAGGGAAAAGAATAAGTCAAGTTGAGAGAGACATATAGTATAAATCTTTATCCTAATCCTTATTTCCACGTTTAAAAAAGGATATCTCATATGATCTCCATGGTTACAGCTGGTGGATTATTCTTGTGCATAGTTAGAAAGAAAGGAAAGCATTAAGTGGCAGTTATAGTCTCCTTTGGAAATAATATGCACACAAGATTTTCTACTGTTGGTTAGTTATGATCCTTGTTGGGCATCTCTTTGGTTTTTCCTTGCACTAATCCAAAAGGAAAGTTCCTATCAGGGTGTCCATGCCTAGGCAGTCCTACTGCTGATATTGCTTTGCTGATCGAGAGTTTAGATCATGCTACAGTGTAGCTTCTTGATATTTTTATTTACAATTATTTTTGCAGCACTTTTCTAAGTAAAAAAAGAAAGAGTTAAAGGCAAAGAGGTGCAAAAACCAAAAGAAGGGGAAAAAGCCACACCTAAAAAAAGATAGAAAAAAATAAAGAAGGAAAGAAAAAGAAAGTAAAAAAATGTTCAGAAGTGCTTGCATCCTTTTGAGTCCTTGAACGAGTTTAGGCCAGCAACATAGACTAGCTTCAGACTACTTTTCAATCTTGCAATTTCTGAATTAAATTATTGCTATTCCTTGCTACTATATTATGCCTGTCCAAGCTCCACCTTCTTCTAATCAAGTATAGGTTCACCTTGCAACTATTACACTCAAGCTACAACGGAATCACAGTCACCAACCGATTCCACCGCATGTTGCTTTGGTAAGAACACTAGTAAGACCAGTGGTAAGACGCTTGAGAGTTGAGTGCTTGTTTTTTTCTTTGTCCACAACCTAAGTAGTTGATAGGAATAATACTTTTGTGTTGTCTTTTGTTGTCTTCTAACAATGACAAGTTGTTCATATCCACCGATTTATGATGGTATAGGTGCTGATGAGTACATGAAGTGGGAAATTGCCATAGATAACATATTTGCTACTCGCTTTATGTGTCCAAGGAGGAAGATAAAAAATGCAGCTAGTGTTTTGCGACATTCTGCTTTATCTTGGTGGGAGTCTTTAGATCCTTCTGATAAACCTCAAACTTAGAATGATATGAAACTCCTTATGTGAGAAACCTTTATTAATCCACCTCCTGTTTTGACTTCATATGCTGAGGTGCACTATTTAGAGGAAGAGTCTATTATTATTCCTCGTGCTATGCCTAACTTTTTGCAGGACAATGTACAAAAGAGCGAGGATGACGTGATAGAAAATGAGATGCTTACAGCCTCATGTGAAAATTTAGAACCATCAACTATTACTCTTGCTGAACATGAGAGCAAAGGTAATTCCCATGATGCTAAACTCACAAAAGGTGAGAGTTCTCTTGATGTGCTGAATTTTTCCACCATCATGCTATGATAGAGCAAATTTGAGTTGAGCCTTCGCTTGATTTACCTTTGTCACAAGATGATTTGCTTGATGTTCCTTATGACGAAGATGACTTGCATGATGATATTTATGTTATACCCATGCAATCATTGAAGAATGATCATGTTATATGTGTACTAAAATCGAACACTTGTGCTGAAAATAGACTTGTTATTCATAATGCTAGTGAAGTTGATGAGCTGAAATTGTTGTCTTCTTTAAATACTTTGGGTTACATTGAATTTGATGTTCCATGTAATCTTAGTTCTTTAGAGGAGAAACTTTATGCATATGCTGATTTGACTTGGTTCTCTAGACATACACATCATGTTTTTGGCAAAAATAACAACCAAGGACAATATTTGATACAACGAGTTTACATTTGTACAAATCCGAATTCTTCTTTTGTTGTGCCAAGTAATGATCAACTAGAGGACACTAAAATCAACACTGTCATTATGCCATATTCCTCTAGTTTTGCTTTTTGAACACAAGTGGAATGCAAAGAAAGGGAGCATATGTTTCTTGTTAGTACTAATATTTTGCAGGATAGTATAGGCAAAGATCATGTGTATTTCAATCGAGCAGACTACATGTTTGTAGGACAAGACATGCTATAAATTTGGACATGTGGTCATATTCTTTCTCACAATAATATCCATTCCCATTATTTTGGAAACCTCGTTTGTCCTCATATTGTGCAGGATCGACTTCAAACAAAATCGACGCCGAGGATGGCTTTTCATCAAGAAGGGGAGGATGATGAGGATATGACACCCATGCATATGACCATGTTTGGCACATGGTATGGAGGGGTAGGAGGCCAGCAAGAGTGTCTAAATCAAGAAGGAGGTCCAAGGCTAATTCAGTTCGAATCTCCAAGGTGGAGGCCCAAAGCAACTCAAGTTTGAGTCTGTCTCGGCCTCCAGGACCAGTCTGCCTTAAACTGGTCACCCAGGATGCATCCAGACTCCATTTTTGATGATCCATATATGGTTGGAAAGCTAACTTGATAAGGAAGCCAATCCAAGTGGTCTCACATCAAGACACCTTCGAAATGAATAGGAATCATCGAAACAAGTCGGCATCTAGAATCTACCAGGGTGCTACGACACCGTATTTTGGTCCGTTGGACCATGTATCGTGTTTGGGCCCATTAGGGGGGCGTGTCCCGGGGGTGACACCCAAGACTCTATAAATAGCAGCCATCGCACTCCTTAGGGTTTGGGTTTTGTTTAGTTCTTAATTTCCTCATGAAACAGATATCGTTTTGCTGCAACTATGCCGCCAAGGCATCTTGCCGTGAACCAGGGCCCTAGTTCTTGATCTTGTTCGCCTGTGGCGATTAATCCTTTTGAATAAAGACTTGAACTCCTTTTTGTTATCATAAGCCTCAGATTTATTTGCAATTTCAGATTGTGTTCATCCCGTTCTTGCTTGTGTTCTCGATTTGCTTGCAGAAAAGCCTTCTCGGCGAGGTCAATCGCGTTCGCGTGGTTGATAACCAATGGAGCAGTGGTGTAATAGTTGCGGGGTCCAAATCAGTCTTGGTTTGAAGCCTAGATCATGAATGCTGAGTCTCCACCAATCGATGTTATCATACCTTTCAGAAGATCAGGCCTTGTCTACATCAAGACCGGCATGCCTCGATGTATCCCGCGACCCACGACAGGCCATCCTAGGGGTTCACGTCAGGAACAGCATCGGGTGTACCAGTGTTGTTCTGCCTAACCCCCGTATGAACACTGACAGGCGCATTAGTTCACCATGACATCGGCTAGGATGGAGTGGAGTGCCATGACTAGCAGACAATGCCTGCACATGGGGCTAGTGACGGATAGGGCCGCGATGAGAGGCTATCCCTGTTGACGTCTATAGGGTTGGTGGGACCCACATAAAGGAGAAGAAGGACCCGGTGATCCCGAAGGACTTCTTCTACTCATTCTCTTCTTTTCCTCCATTGTAACTTGTGCTCTCCCTTGGCATATAAAAGGGAAAGTTGGGCATCCCATAAATGGGACTGAATCAAACACATCTGAACTTGGCTCGACTCGACTCAAATCAGAGCTCACCACAACACACCACTAGAGACTTAGGACTAGTCTCTCTCTCAACCATTTGTAACCCCTACTACAAACTTTTGGTGCAAGTAACATAAGCAGCAGCAATGAACTAGATATAGGGACATTCTGCCCGAACCAATATAAACATCGTGTCCTCTTAGCACACCATCCAGGCCAGACGTGCAATAATACAAATTTACTCATCAGTGGCAACTCGAAACACCGACAGTTGGCACACCAGGTAGGGCCTTTTGCATGTCTCAACATCCACACCAGTCCTAGGATGGCTAGTCATGACCTCAGCTGGGTCCTGAGCACGCACGTGTGCTTTGGGGGCCTAGACTTCATTGTCATGGTGGAGGGAGAGTTGGCAATGGCTCCCGCCACTGCCTGACCTCTCCACTCCACCGGCCTTGACGCAGTCACCGAGGCGCTTAAGGAGCTACGGCTGCATGCACCAAAGGCCCATGCCCTCGAAAGCAACCAGCTCCTAGGACCCCGACTGTCCTAGGAGGACCTACGCCACCTCACCTTCTCATTCACCAATATTAGGGCGTAGCTTGTCGGAGGGGAGCCATTCTCTTTGGAATACCTCATCTAGAGCACCCTGACAGCGCTCCTGTTTAGTCTCCACAATGCTACAGAGATAGATAGCCACCCTATGGCACAACGCGCACCTTCATCCCCCATGAACGATGGGTTCATGGGGATGACCAAATATGTCGTGGAGTCTTTCCATGACCTCCTCATGGGAGAATCAGAGTTGCCCTCTGGCTCTGACTCTAGTAGGGGGAGTCATCACCCCTCTCGTGAGTGTTTCATGGTAGGTACCCCCGAGGGACACGTCGAAAGCATCCACAAAAGAGGAGGCTACCCCAACGAATGACCTTGACAACGAGGTCAAGGAGGAGATAGGGGCCCCACCCTACCTGTGGGTGGAGCAGCTAAAGGCCTGGCACCTAGAGCTCAAAGAAGCATGACTCCAGCTCGAGTAGGAACACATGGAGCTCGATCGGGAGATCAAGCGCCATAGAAACGGTGGGCGCACATGTGCCTTGGCCCATCACATGAACTAGAGGATCATCACGAATGTTGAAGCCCTCCTGCACTTTGCCTGGGTGAGCCAAAAAATCGTTGCTATGGTGGCCTTGCTCTGTGGGCATCCGAGGCCTACGACACCCGAGGATCGTTGGGCCCGCCATGAGATTCGCATGTTGCTCAAGCGTGCGGTGGCGTAGTAGGCCGAGAGCTCGCTGTCTCGATGATGCGAGCTTGATGCCAGCCAGTGCATGCCCTTGGAGCGACCCGATAAGGACGCATCAGTCCACCAGGCGCCGCAAGGTGGTAGGTAGCGCACCACGGTCCCAGTGCATGAGCGTCTCAGTCACCACCGTGATGCGTGTGACACCCTCAACGCCCACAGACATACCCATAATGATCCAAGAGAGGGAGCTAACTGCGGCTACCACCCTCATCGTGGTGGATGCTATGACAGTGGCGAGGACCAAAGCCCAAGCCTCGGTGTGCCAAGACCTCAGGCCTTGGCCGACACATCCTCAATGCCACCTTCCTGCCAAGGTACCAACCACCAACCAACATCCCGAAGTACTCTGGGGAAACAAACCCTAGACTATGGCTCAAGGATTATTGGCTTGCTTGGCAAGCTGGTGGAGCGGATAATGACAATTTTATTATCCGTAACCTTCCATTGTTCCTGGCCAACTTGGCACGAACATGATTGGAACACCTTCCACCCAACAGAATCCAAAGTTAGGTAGACCTAAAAGAGATCTTTGTGGGGAACTTCTAGGGCACGTACAAGGGCCCTAGGAACCCATGGGATCTCAAGAACTACTGGTAGAAGGCCAGAGAAACCCTTTGTGGGTACATCCGGTGCTTCTCTCAGTAGTGCAATGAGCTGCCTAACATCGCCAATACTGACGTTATAGGAACTTTCCTGTCTAGGACCACCAGCGAGTCCCTAGTTCACAAGCTAGGACTTAAGGGCCAATGAACCACCAAGGAGCTCCTTGACATCACCACTAGCCACGCCTTGTGCGAGGAAGCAGTCGTTGTGATCTTCAACAGCCTCAAAGGCAAGGCACCTCCAGCTGTCCCATCATGAAGAAGAACAAGCAGCAGCATGAGGGCTCGCTCGTGGCCACCATCAACCGGAGGGGGGGTCGAAAGCCTGTGGAGGTCACCCCAAACCACTTTGAGAGGCTACTCAAGGGGCCATGTCTGAACCATGCCTTCCCTATCAAGCATCTGTACAAGGACTGTGGCCTCATGATGCAGTTCCTATCCAGAGGCTCTAACAAAGGGGAGCATAGGAAGGACCCCGACCCAACCACGGACAACATCGAGGGGAAGGACGGTGGCTTTCTGACACTAGATGGCTGCCTCATGATCTTTGGAGGGTTGGCAGCCTATGACTCCAAGCGCTGTCAGAAGCTCGAGCACCGCGAGGTCTATACGGCCAAGCCAGCCACGCCCACCTTCTTCCGATGGTCAGAATCTGGCATAACTTTTGATCAGACCAACCACCCCAAGATCATCATATAACTAGGGACATATCCTCTTGTGGTTGACCCGATCGTCAGCACAAAGTGGCTCACCAAGGTACTAATGGATGGGGGTAGCGGCCTCAACATCATGTACGCTAAGACGCTCGACGCTATGGGCATCGATCGAGTGCACATCCGACCAACTAGAGAGCCTTTCCATGGCATCGTGCCTAGAAAGCAGGCTATGATGCTTGGGCAAATCGATCTACCCATCACCTTCAGGGGTTCTTCCAACTATAGGACAGAGACCCTCACCTTCGAAGTGGTTGGGTTCCATGAAACCTACCACGCCACCCTGGGACGACCATGCTACGAGAAGTTCATGGCCATCCCCAACTACACCTACCTAAAGCTAAAGATGTTGGGCCTAGGTAGGGCCATCACTGTTGGCACCACCTTCCAGTGCGCCTATGAGTGCGATGTCGAGTACTATGATCACGCTACGACAATCGTCGCCTCCGGAGAGCTCGCGGCCACCAGGAAGGAGGTCACCGAATAAGCACCTGACCCCAAGCAGTCGGTTGGGTCTTTTGAGCAAGTGGAGGGCGCCAAGGAGGTCCTCATAGATCTCGGCAGCCCTGAAGGCAAATTGGTGTGCATTAGCACCATGCTTTCCTCCAAATAGCAAAGCACGCTCGTCGGCTTCCTCTATACCAACAGAGACATCTTTGTGTGGAAACCCTCAGACATGCCAGGCATTCCAAGGGAACTCACCGAGCATGCCTTAAAGATCTACCTAGGCTCCAAGCCGATGAAGCAATGCCTATGTTGCTTCGACGAGGGAAAACGTAGGACCATCGGCGAGGAGATCGCGAAGCTTTTGGCAGTCGGATTCATCAAGGAATTGTACCAACCCGAGTGGTTAGCCAATCCTGTTCTTGTACGAAAGAAGAATGGGAAATGGAGGATGTGTGTTGACTACACGGGTCTCAACAAAGCGTGCCCAAAGGATCCATTTCCTTTGCCATGCATAGACCAAATAGTCGACTCTACCTCAGGGTGCGAAACCCTTTACTTCCTTGATGTGTACTCCGGGTACCATCAAATCACGATGAAAGAGTCTGACAAACTCCCAACATCTTTCATCACCCCCTTCGGATCATTCTGCTTCATCACAAAGTTGTTCAATCTTAAGAATGTTGGGGCTATGTACCAGCGTTGTATGCTCAAGTGTTTTGGGGACCTCATCGGGCAGACCGTTGAGGTCTACATAGATGACATTGTGGTCAAGTCGAAATGGGCTGGCCAGCTCATAGCCAACCTTGAGCAGGCCTTCACCAAACTCTGAGCAACGACATTAAGCTCAACCCTGAGAAGTGTGTTTTCGGGGTTCTGAGGGGCATGCTGCTTAGTTTCATCGTCTCTGAGCATGGCATCGAGGCCAACCTAGAGAAAAATCTCTCCCATCACAAGGATGGGCCCAATTCAGAATGTAAAGGGGTGCAGTGAGTTACAGGGTGCCTCGTCGTGCTCAGTCGCTTCATCTCATGCCTTGGTGAATGAGGTCTCCCCCTTTATTGACTTTTCAAGAAGGCTAACCACTTTGAATGGACATTTGAGGAACTTGACATAGTCAAGCAGCTTTTGACAAAGGCCCCATTCCTGGTTCCTCTGACCGATGGAGAACCCCTTCTACTCTACATTATGGCCACCACACAAGCGGTCAGCGCCGCCTAAGTAGTGGAGCGAGAAGAAGAGGGACACACCCTCAAAGTACACTGCCCTATGTACTTCATTAGTGAGGTCATATCCTATTCTAAGACCCACTACCCCCAAATCTAGAAGCTCCTATACGCCGTCCTCATCACGAAGAGGAAGCTGCACCACTACTTCAAGTCACATCCAGTGATGGTCGTGATGTCCTTCCCCCTCGGCGAGGTCATCCAAAACTAGGATGCCATGGGAAGAATCATAAAGTGGGTGCTTGAGCTGATGGGTCAGGGCATTACGTATGCCTCCTGGACGGCCATCAAGTCCCAGGTATTGGCTAATTTCATTGCAGAGTGGACCAAGGTCCAAATGCCACCAGCGGTCATCGATCAAGAGTACTAGACAATGTACTTCGATGGATCACTGATGAAGAAAGGCGCCGGTGAGGGGCTGGTCTTCATTTCACCCCTCGGGGCACGCATGAGGTATATGGTTCGTCTCCATTTCCCCTCCTCCAACAATGTGGCCGAATATGAGGCACTCATCAATGGCCTACGCATCGCCATTGAGTTGGGCATCCAACGCCTTGATGTCTGGGGCGACTCCCAACAGGTCATTGACCAAGTCATGAAGGAGTCAAGCTGCAACAATACCAAGATGGCTACATATTACCGAGAAGTTCGCTGGCTAGAGGATAAGTTTGATGGCCTCGAGCTCAACCACATTCTAAGGCATCTCAATGAGATGGCTAACACGCTGGCAAAAGCGGTGTCTAGCTGAGAGCCAATGCCAACGGGCGTCTTCACCACCGATCAGCACAAGCCCTCGGTTCACTACGAGGGACCAAACAAGCCAGCGATGGGCCACCCGCCCAAGGCTCAGGGGCTGACCAACCATTAGCTCCATCTGACCCTAAAGTCATGGAGCTCAAAGAGGACCTAGCGATAGAGCACGACCCTCTAATCGACTAGAGGACGCTCTATCCTCAACTACCTCCTCTGTGAGGCATTGCCCATGGACAAGACGGAGGCTCAATGGCTCACGCATCGCGCCAAGTCCTTTGTCCTTATTTAGGGCGAACTCTACAAGCGAAGCCACACTAGGATCCTACAGCATTGCATCCCCATCAAATAGGAGAAGTGTTTGCTGAGCGATATCCACGGTAGGGTCTGTGGTCACCATGCAGCGCCTAGAACTCGGGTTGGAAACGCATTCCGACAAGGCTTCTACTAGCCGACCGTAGTAGCCGATGCCGAGCAGGTTGTGCGCACCTACGAAGGGTGTTAGTACTACACTCGGTAGACTCACCTATCGGCCCAAGCACTCTAGACAATCCCCATCACGTGGTTGTTCATGGTCTAGGTGCTCGATCTGGTCGGGCCTCTCAAAAGAGCACCCAGGGGCTACACCCACTTGCTTGTCACCATAGACAAGTTTACAAAGTGGATAGAGGCTTAGCCGATCACTACGATAAAGTCTGAGCAAGCCGTGTTGTTCTTCCTCGACATTGTCCATCGCTTTGGAGTCCTGAACTCCATCATCATGGACAATGGCACATAGTTCACCAGAAAGAAGTTCCTCCAGTTCTATGATGAATACCACATCTAGGTCAATTGGGTCATCATAGCGTACCCCTACATGAATGGATAGGTCGAGCGCATAAACGGCATGGTCCTATGGGGCCTCAAGCCTAGGATCTTCAATCGGTTGAACAAGTTTGGCGGACGGTGGGTCATTGAGCTTCCGACGGAGCTCTGGAGCCTAAGGACGACCCTTAGCCGAGCCACTAGCTACACACCCTTCTTCATGGTTTATGGTTCCAAGGCTATCCTCCTGACCGACCTTGACTATGAGCGCCAAGGGTTAGGGCATATGATGAATAGGGAGCCAAGGTGTCCCTCGAGGACGCCATGGACCAACGGGATGAAGCACGTGATGTTGCCCTCCTCTGCTTGGCCAAGTACCAGCAAACATTGTGTTGGTACCACAACCATCGAGTGTGGGTTCAGGCCTTTAATGTCAGAGACCTGGTCCTCCGCCTCGTCCAGAGCAGCAAGGACCGCCACAAGCTCTCTTCGCCATGGGAGGGACTGTATGTTGTCATGGAGGTGCTCCGGCCAGGCACCTACAAGCTCAAGACCATTGATGGTGAGGTCATTGCTAATGCCTAGAACATCGAGCAGCTTTATTGTTTTTACCCTTAATAAACGAACACTTTCTCTTATCAGTTTTGCTATCAAACTCCCTGACCTTTAGTGACGCCTGACCCTAGCAAAGGCAGGGGGTCAGGCCTCACTCGGGGGCTAATAAGAGCGTGCATATCTGGTAGACAGTCTTTATGTCTAACCCTTTCTCACGATTAAGACCCAAAAGCAAAGTTTGCGGAAACAAACGCTGAGTAAAATTGATCAAACTATGAGAAACCCACGCCTTGATGACTATGGCGTCTTTGCTCACTAGCATAATCAGAGTTTTTTCTTCTGCACCCTAGGCTTTTTGGCCTTAGCCACGGAACAAGCCGGTATGCATTTAAGAGTCTGTCCGCCTAGCAAACATTCTCTGTGCCCGACCCCCTTTCACATTAAGACCTAGGAGCTAGGGTTGCGGGAACAAACTCTGAGTATAATTGGTTGGACTGTGAGAGACCTATGCCTTGGTGGCTATGGCGCCTTTGCTCACTAGCGTGATCAGAATTTGCTCACCCGCACCTCGAGCTTTATAACCTTAACAACAGAAAGGGTTAGAATGCACTAACCTTTTTATACAAAAAGGGGAGAAGGGCTAAAAAGTTGTTTGCTATAACAAAATTTAAGAGCTTATCCATTTAGCACAAGTTTGTTGCCTAGCTTATCTGCTTAACTAAATTCTTGCGCAGGATGTTCTCATCCTATATCTCTGTAGGTAAGTCCTATCCCAGCAGGGCAACACAAGTCAATCAAGTGGCTTGGCCACTACCGAGAAATAGGGAGGGAGCAGTAGGATTCCCCACGCGGGTTATGCCGACCCCGTCATGAATGACAGACCCGGATTCCACTCGATCATATTCGGTAAGAGCTCCCTGAACCCATCACTCATACCATCGAGGTAAATCCTATACCCAAGTCGATCGAATGGCTCAAAGCAAATGCTGAGAGATGGGTCACCCTTACTTTACGCATTAAATTCGCTACCGAGCCCCTGACCCTAGCAATAGTAGGGGGTCGGGCCTCACTTAGGGGTAGGTGAGAGTGTCTATTTGGTAGACATTCGTTATGCCCAACCCCTCCTCACATTAAAAACTAGAGGCAAGGTGTGCGGAGACAAGCACTAAGTAAAGCTAGTCGGACTACGAGAAACCTACGCCCCGATGGCTACGGCGTCTTTGCTCACCAGCGTGATTAGAGTTTTTGTCCCCGCACCCTGAGCTTTAGCCTCCACCTTCTCAGGAAGGGTTTAGAGGGGCCCACCCACAGAATCTCCATCGAGGAGAAGCCGACAGGTCACCCAAATTGATCGCACGGCTCGGGCCACTATCGAGAGACGGATAGGGAGTAGTGGGATACCCCATGTAGGTTACGCCGGCTCTGTCACAAACGTCGGACCTAGACCCCACATGGACATATTCGGTAAGAGGTCCCTAAACCCGTCACTCAAGCCATCGAGGTAACTTTACCGACCACCACTTTTCTTTTCCATTGCATGATCATTCACTCATCCATTCTCATGCATGCATTCATACATTCATACATTCATTCATCCCATACATCCAAGCATTGCATATGCAATTGCTGCATCACAACACTTTGCATCATGTCATGAAGCGGTAGTCATCTCATTCGATATGAGCGGCCACCGACCAAGGTTTGAAGGCTAGCCCGTGAAGGGCTCGAGGCTGCCTCGCAACAAATAGAGCTAGTGGAGAAAAATCAAGATGAGCCCTAGTGGCCTTACCCGACCCTGCTCTAAAGCAGGCAGGGACATCTCTACCTTTCTTGTTTGATCCTAACCTCGAGCCAAGCCCATAGAATCTCCATTGAGGAGAGGCCAACGGGCCACCTGAGCCCATCGAATGGCTCGAGCACCTATCGGGAGGCGGGTTAAGGAGTAGTGGAATGCCAAATGAGGGCTCTACCGATCCCATCAATGGATGACGGACCTAAATTCTACTCGAACATGCTCGTTAGCAAGCTCACCAAGCGCCACACTCGAGCCATCGAGCCAAGTGTCGCTAGCTCAGCCCCTCTAGTTGTGGAAACCGAGGATGGGGTGACGCATGAAACATGGCTGACTCCTGTCGAGCCCCATGGAGCTTGGGGGCTCGAGCCGCCTAACCCTAAATCGAGAGATCAGGGTTCGAAGGCCGGCCCATGAAGGGCCTGAGGCCACCTCATGTCAAACAAGAGACAGGGGAGAAAATGTAGATGAGCCCTAGTGGCCTTCGTCCAACCCGCCTAGAAGTAGATAGGGTCATCTCTACCTTCTTGTTCAATCCTAACCTCTAGCCAAGCCCACAGAATCCCTGTTAAGGGGAGGCCATCAGGCCACCTGAGTCGCCCTCTAGAACGGCTTGGACAACAACTGGAAGGCATCTTAAGGAGCAGTGGGATGCCCCATGCGGGCTTTGCCAACCCTTTCACAAATGATGGACTCGGATTCCACTCGAACATGCCATTTAGCGAGCTCACCGAGCGTGATACTTGAGCCATCGAGGCAAGTGTCGTTAGCTTAGCCCCTCCGGTTGTGGAAACCAAGGATGGGGCAACGATCACCAAGACGAGCCAACCCTCGACCAAACCCTTGCTATGCATGAGGGCTCGAGGAAAGTTGGACTCACAAGGAGATCGAACATGCGGTCATAGAACGTTGGCTCAGAACCTATGGAGGGGGTACGTTCAGAAACAAGAGATGCTTTCTCCTACTAGTTTCACTAAACTCTCCTCGGTCTTTAGTGACACCCAACCCTAGCAACGGCAAGGGGCCGGGTCTCACTCGGGGGCAGACAAGGGTACACATACACCTTTTCTAAAATAGTCGCCGCGCCTGACACCCTTCCTCATGTTAAACCTAGTAGCAAGGTCTACAGAAATGAATGACTGAGCAAGGCTGGTCAGACTACGAGAGACCTATGCCCCAGTGACTATGGTACTCTTGCTTACCAACATAATTAGAGTTTCCCTCCTACACCTCGAGCTATATGGTCTTAACAAACAGAAGTGTCAGAACGCACCAAAACAAAAGAACAGACTTGGTCAAACAAAACAAAATAACATGTTTGTTTAAAGCATTACACAAAGCTCAGCACCTGTCCTCTGATTACAAAAGTGATCAACCTATTGAACTAATTAACCCCTCTGGGGGAGAACTATGCTTTCGATTCTGTCCAGCTAGGTCCTACGAAAGGGGAGCCACCACTGCTTCCATCTCCTCCAGCACTTGGACTTCATAGCCAGGCGTGAAGCTGTGGCTCATCGCCTCCAAGTCAATGTTGTCCCCATAATGAGAATGAGCAATCATGATAGATTGGTTGACTCTGGTGTGAAGCGCATTCCTCTCAAGCTGCTGCACCTAGGCGGTGATCAAAATGGCATGGGCCAGTGAGCAAGCTGGTTCCCTCTGACTGCACCACCTCAAGGTCATCATAGACCACTCTAAGGCAGCGCTTAGGATACCAAGCTCGTCGCTCTCCGCCTAAACACTCCTCCTCACCTTGGTGAGGTCCACGGCCAACCCAGCCAAGATGCTCTTAGCCTCCAGCTTTTGGGTCATCATGGTCTCGAGCTTAGTCTAGAGGGAGCCAACCTTCTACTATGCATCATCGCGCTCTTGGTAGGCTTGGTCATGCTCTTAGAGGGCCTGGTCCTACTCCTTGCGAGCCACATCATGCTCCAAGTGGAGCCTCTTAGCAGTTTGGAGTAGCTCATCGCGCTCTTTACGTAGCCGCACAACTGTCATGGCATCTAGACTTGCCCTTTTCTCTAGGGCCATGAGCTTCTCCTCGACTCCTAGCTTTAGCTCCCATTCCATCTCAACCTTGGCTAGGAGGTCAAGGATCCGCTAGTGGGTCTTGGCGTCCTTCTAGAGCAGCTCATCCTACTCCTTCCTAACCTTGGTGGCCTCCTTGTCATCCCTCCATGATCTCTCCGACAGGGCCTCGAATGCCCTCTCAGTCTCGTCAGCATGACGATAGGCCTCGGCCACCCACGGTCAAAGACTATCCACCTCCTTAGCAAGGGGAGTTAGCTCGGCCACCCTCTACTCGATGGCAACAAGCTAAGCGGTCACCTCCCTGCACAGCTATGCATCCTCAATGAGGTGGTCCCAGGTTTCCTTCTGCTCATGAAGGAACCAAGACTTCTCCTAGCTGTGAATGATAAGGGACTAAAAGGAGACAAAGATCAGAACACAAAAAACATATAGAGAAAGAAAAGGGCAAGAAGTAGGGTCAAGCGAATACCTAGTCGGAGGGAACAACAACGTCGTGCAAGGCACCTCTGGCATGGTCTAGGGCTTTGAGCACAGAGGCAATCCCCATGTCAAGGCTCTCCCGCTCCATGCTCTCTATGGCATCATTGAGAGTAAAGAGCATCGATGTCGGATCCTCTAGACTCGCCCACCGGAGTAGGGGCTTGCTCCGCATAGGCGGGTCACTGCCCATCGGCGTCAAGGCTAGGGAGGGCTCCCCGCTAGTCTCAATCACCACCAACCCTCCTCGCCGTGACCTCCCCATTGGGACGCTGCCTTCGGCGATGGAAGGGGTCAATGGTATGGACGCTGACTCTATTCCTAGCACCATGACCTCCGAGGACTCCTCAGTCGCATCCCCCTCCATCCGGCCCATACCAAACTCTGTCACCTAGGCCACCGATGGTGCGGGTCACGCTGGTTCTTTAAGCGCCACCATGATAGCACCTAGTTGTGGCCCGCCTGTCACAACCGCCACCACCTCCATCTATGTTGGTGAGGTCCTGACCGGCTACGTCGCGCCCACCATGGTCGGCGCAGCGAGCGCGGTCGGTAGCCCCATCCACCCTGTTGTCAGCAGCGGTATCGCCGCCAGTGCTGGTCATTCCATGACCTCTAAAGGCATCCCTTACGCCCCCATGTCCACTTGTCCTACCAAGGGCACGGGCACCATCGTGGGTGGCCTTCTGACCGACCATAGATGTAGTCACACTAGCTCTGCTCCCACCTAAAATGGGCGTGACACCAACCGACGCCTACCACCTCGCTTGAAGGGCGATGCTCTTCTTTGGCGCCAGCGCCAAAGGATTATGCTACCTCCTGATGCTGCAAAAGATGAAAAGCATAAGTCACGATGAAATCTGACCAAAATAGGGGAAATAGAGGAGCTGATGACTCACCTCAACACCATCGGATGGCAGATATGTTTGGAGGGTGAACCCCCTCGACCTTTGCTTCGCCTTGTTAGGGCGATGCCATTTCAAGCCCACCCCCTGCTCTTGGGCAGAGGGGCTCGCTCCCCTTGGATCTTGGGGCGTGACAGCAGAGCCACCTACCTCCGCTAGCACCTTAGGCGCGGCTATTGAGCCACCCACCCCTGTTGGCTCCTAGGGTAGGCCAACGGTATGGCCCATCTCCAGTGGGCTCCACGAACGTACCCTCCCCTCCATGGAATGGGAAGGGCGCCGACCCCTGCAAGGATGAACTGATACCTATCAGCACATCCTTGTTCTCCAGGTTGTCCCACTTGATGTTGTCAACTACCTCATCGTCGTCTCCATCATCATCATCATCGTTGTTGTTGATGTCCTCCCCCTGCTCCCACGCCCGCAGCTTCCGCTGCTTCTTCTTCCTCTTGTCCCCCTTTGCTTTCCTCAGCTACTCGCCCTCGGCTTGATTCGTCGCCCTCATGGACGAATCCCTCGGCAATGGAGCCTGGTGATCTATGAAGACGGGATCCCTCGGCTAGTCCCACCCCTCTCAAGGTTAGTATCAAGAGGTTAGGAAATCAATTGAAGAGGAGGCATGAGGAGGGGAAAATTACGAAAGCGACATGGCCTAGTTCCGGCCGCATCTAAGGATGCCCTGACACCGGGTAAACGAAATTGAGGGGGGCACCTGCGCCATCCCACGAGGGCTCCATTGCCTCCTTGATGTGTTATGCGATCTCAGAGTTGGGGAGCGCCCCCTCGACGAGCACCGTTCCATCGAACAACACCTCAGGTGCCATCACGTACAGCGACAGCGCATGTGTTATCAACGGCGCCACCCTCCTTGTGTGGTAGGACCCTATGATGCTTGACCCCCTTAGGCCACTCTCCTTCAAGATCTGGATGGCAATGATGTGGTCATGAATCTTCTTCTTGTCCTTCTCTAGGACACCCCACTTCCTCCATGACTCTAGGGCCTCTTCGATCAGGCAGCCGGTGAACTCGGGCAGAGGGTCGGTGGTGTTGTTCTTGAGGTAGAACCACTATGAATGCCATCCCTTGTTGGACATTGATAGCCGGATCGATGGGTACTCACCGACATGGTTGTTCTAGAGGTGGATGCCAGCGCACCCCATTGGCGTGTGTAGCTCTTGCCCACCGCTTTTCTCCCTCTTCTTCTAGAGGGTGATGGCAAAAAAGTGCCTCCATAGATCAAAGTGGGGACTGATCCCTAGGAATCCCTTGCATAGGGCGTCGAACATCACCATATGTTGGATCCTATTGGGATTGAGGTGTTGCAGCTCGATCTTGTAGTAATGCAATAGCCCCCGAAGAAATCTGTGGGTAGGGGTTGCCAACACATGCTCATGGAAGTGGGTGAACGACACCACATAGTTGTTGGGCGGCGACGGTAGTTCCTCCTCATCGGGCTGCAGCCACTCCTCAGCCGAGGTCCGTGCCTAAAGAAGACCACGATGGATGAGACCTTCCATGTGCTAGAAGGTGATGTTAGAGTGGCACCACGGATCCATTGGAGATGGGGGCGGTTGGATGTGGGCTCAATAGCGGTGGAGATATGGAGATGGGGAACCCTATGCGGTTGGTGGTGACAGTCTTGGCTACGGAGGCAAGGATGCAAGGTATAGAACCCTAGGGGCGAACCCTTTAGTTTTATAGGGGCGACGAATGCGAGGAAACCAACTGTCCGCCCAGATCTCCATGCCTACCATGATCTACCACAACATCCCACCATGGGAGGTACGCACACAATCTTTGTCCGTTCCCTCGAAAAACTCATCGGACATTTTGCCTCTGTGGACGGGCCACAACTTGTGACAAGTAAAGAGAAATATGGATCAAATAACACCTCTACGGCTAGCCTAGGCCTAGGAGTTCGAAGGCCAGCCCATCAATGGGTTCGACAACTGCTCTAGGCACCCTTAGAGTAAGGGATGGAAAGGGATGGGCCTGCAAGCGTCCAGCATCTAGGCACACGAGTGCCACGGACATCTTGTCTCATGGTCGAGTCTTAGCCAGTCATGATCTGTGGTTTTTCCTCAAAGAAAGGCGCATAGCCCTCGGGACTGCTCGAATAGACCTGAGAACTATATGGATCAATCGCCAAGAATCTAGAGTCGATCACCAAGCTAACCCTAGCGGATCCCCATGAACGGGATGTTAGGATCCCACTCGAACTAGCTGGCTAACAACCCACCAAATCTCACAGCCATACCCATGAAGGGTCTAACCTCGACAAGAGGGAATCACCATCCCTAGGACATGCCATGGGCGACAAAAGAAGGCTAGGGTCCTCCCATTTGAAAAAACCTCTGTAACCATCTGGTTCCTGATTATGAAATATGGGTGACAAAAGAAGGCCAGGGTCCTCCCATTCGGAAAAACCTCTGTCGATGAAATATGGTCGGCAGTCTACCTAGAGGTATGCCCAAGGTAGTAGATTATTGGTAGACAGATGCGCAAGCTACAAACAAGATGGTGATGCAAGACAGACACAAGGTTTTATCCAGGTTCGGCCACCATGAAGGCGTAATACCTACGTCCTGTGTCTGATTGTATTGTTGTATGTCCATGAGAGTTAGAACCCCTTTCTCGGTAGGCATCTTGAGCACCAAATACCTGTAGTGAGGTATGGCCATGAATTTGGTGAGCGCTGGTTGACCAAGGATAGCATGGTAGGTGCCGTCGAAGTCAGCAACCATGAAGTTGACGTAGTCGGTGCGGAAATGGTCTGGGGTACTAAATTGCATAGGTAGCGTGATTTGCCCGATAGGTGTGGAGCTCTATCCAGGGAGAACACCCCAGAACTGTGCCTCATATGGCTTGAGATCAGCCTGGGTTATCTTCAGGGCTGGCAAACTGTTCTTGAATAGTATATTGATGGAACTGCCGCCGTCAATCAGCACTCTGTTGAACTAAACCTTGTTGATACAAGGATCGAGAACCAGAGGAAAATGTCCTGGCTCAGGTATTGCAGCCCATTGGTCCTTTCTGCTGAAGGAGATCTCGCGGTGAGACCAAGGAGGGAGCCGTGGATCGGCGATGAGGTTGTCGGCGTTGGCCACGTTCAAGCAAGCGCGGGCGAGCAGCTTACGTTCTCGTTTGGTCTCGATGGACACTTTGCCTCCAATGATGGTGTGGACGCGATTGGTTGGCTTGACGTACTTATGATGGGGATCTATGTCTTCATCATCATTGTCCTCATTACGCTGCTCCCCTGCGTCGTTAGGCTTGTCGGATGTATCCAGAGCCTGTTGGCACGTGTAGATAGATTTGAGAACACGGTAATTCTCCATGGTATGATTTGACTTGGGATGGAGCTGGTAGGGTCCTTTCAATGCTTTGGCATAGTCTTCTTCATAGTTGCAATGTCCGCCACCTTTTTTAATGGTGTTGACTTCGCCGTCGTCTTCCCGAGCACGCTTGCCCCTGTAATCGTCACGGCGATTACGCCGCTGATTACGCTGGTCGCGGTGGTCGCAGGAATCGTTGCGCTGGTTGCGGCGATCAAAATTGTCATTCTAACCACGGTTGCCATGGTAGTCATCGCGGTGTGGGGGGTGGTCGGAGCGTGGAACCCTTGCTGTTTCTTCGATGATTATCTTTTTAGCATCATCGGCATCCGCATATTTTTTAGTAGTGGCCAGGAGCGCTGTGACTGATTTAGGTCTCTTGTGGAGGAGCTTGTCCCATAGGGCATCGTGGAAGTAGAGACCAGTGATGAAATTCTCGATTGCCTCATTGTCGGAGATTGACGGGACCTTGATGCGCATCTCCGAGAAGCGTTGGACATACTCGCGCAGTGGCTCATCTTTGCGATCTCAAATCCGCTATAGATCATATTTGTTGCCGGGTTGCTCGCAAGTAGCAATGAAGTTGTCGATGAATGCTTGCTTGAGCTCTTGCTAAGAATCAAAGTAGTTCACCGGCAAGCTGACCAGCCATTGGTGGCCTGCATGGCCGACGACGACTGGGAAGTAATTAGATATGACGTGCTCGTCAGTCATGGCTGATCTGCACATGGTTTCATAGAGCATGACCCATAATTCAGGGTTCTCCTTGCCGTCATACTTATAAAGTTTTTCGAGCTTGAAGTTCTTGGGCCATATGACTTGGCAAAGGTGTGGAGTAAACTACTTCAAACCCGAAGGGCCATGGGTAGTATCATATTCCATATGGCGATAGCTTTCGTGGGATGCACGATTGTTAGCTCTTTGGTTAATGCAATCATGCAGATTGCGTTCTCCGAGGTAATGGCAAAGATCATTATTGCCATCACGGTGATCCCGGTTGCCACCCTGGTTAACCCTGCGACCGTGGTTATCACGGCGATTGTCATGGTTGTCTCGGCGGTTGTTGTCCCGGTAGTCGCGGCGGTTGTCGTCCTGACCACCATCATGGCCACCGTTTCTGCCTTGACGGTTGTCTGATGGGTCATTGTTGCATGAGACACATTGGTTGGGTGGCTGTGAGCGACTTGAGTACTGGCGGCTGTGGCTTGATTCGACTAAGACGGATGGAGCCCGGGCTTGATTTACAATCTCTACGGTCTAGGCCATAGCAGCCGTAAGGTAAGCTTGTATATCATCATGAACTGCCTAGGTTTCCGGGGTATTGGGTAGTCGTTGCAATGTCGCCATAGCAACAGCTACATTAGCGCTTAGAGTCCTGTAGACCTGCTTGTCCCCCACCCTATCAAAGGCATTGTTAAGGTTGCGTGGCTGGACCCTTATGCATTGTGCCTCCTCTTCTACCTCGGCTTCGATTTGTTGGCGATTAAACCGGTCAATATTGTGCGCTTCGTGTGCTAGCCTTTCTTGTTCTGTTTCGCCAACTGCCGGTGGTTCATCATTACTAACAACATTGATCAAGTCTCCTCGCCTTGGTGGGAAGGATGGGAATCGTGGGAACCCCGGGGCATGGTCTGGGATATCCAGATCGTATTCAATGCCTTCATTGTCATGATGCTAGAGCTCGGTGTGGACGGAGCCATTAGATGCGATGTCGAACGAGGAGCTTGAGCCACCCTATTGAACTATGTGGACCGATCCTTCTTGATAATCCTCAATCCGGACCATGTTGATGAAGTTGCACAGGCCGTAGGGCTAGGCCTGGTAGTTCTCCATTGAGGCTTCGTACTCAAAGAGCCGGAGACCCATCGCGGGGGCTGGCCAGCGACGAATGGAGCGCCCTTCAGGAGTAGATGTGACCACGAGATCCATACCGAGTCATGCAAGACGACTGGCCTGAGCTGGTCGGGTAGATCTGTTGTGGGTAGTGGTTACCTGCTCATTAGGTTGACTTTGAATCAAACTTACCAGAGCTAGGGTTTCAGCAAGTTTGGTGCAGACTCGATCGATGGAGTCAAGCAGGTCGGTGTTGTCGATCGCCTCCCTTTGTAGCGAGGAAGCGGATGACGGGTTGTCGGTGTGGCTGAAGACGATGCTGGCGTGGCCGGAGCTAGATCCACTGTGGTCGGAGCCGTAGCCAATGTAGGTGAAGCAGTGGTCGACGTAGATTGAATCTGCGCCTCCCCCGTGGTCATGGCGATGAAGTTGTCAGAGTTAATGGTCTAGGTGATCTGGCCGATGGTGAACGTGAGGCCGTTTGGCGTTGCCATGGAACTAGGGATGATGACTATCTTGTTCGCTAGGAGAGCAGTACGCACACCCCCTACCTGGCGCGCCACTGTCGATGAAATATGGTCGATAGTCCATCTAGGGATATGGCCATGATGGTAGATTGTCGGTAGATGGTGTACATGATTAGGAACCATATGGTTATAGAGGCACAAGACACAAGATTTATACAGGTTCAGTCGTCGTGTTGGCGTAATACCTACGTCCTGTGTCTTATTATTCTGTATTGATTGAGGTCTATTGGAGATCTCGACTAGGGGACCCCTGCCTCTCCTTATATAGTCTGGAGGAGGAGGGTTACAAGTAAAGTATACTATTTGGTACTATTATAATATCTAATACAACTTTTAATCTTGCTGTGCACGCCTCGATCTTATGGGCTGGGCCACCTCGGATGGTGTGGCCCATGTACCATCTTGTGGTACCTGGGGGTATATCCCCCACAACCTCCAAAGGAGTATTCTACTCCTCCGCGGGCTCGGGGGCTACTGTCGGGGACCAATACTAGGGTACCAAAAGAGGAGGAGCAAATAACCATCAATGTTAATCCAACCAAGTGGTCAAGAGCACGACTGCAGCTCTTGCCAGCCCCTGGGCATGAAAACTCTACCTTGCCCAGCCTATGAGGGCTGGCTCCACCTTGCTCGACCCTTGGGTCCTTGCTCCGCCTCACCTAACCCTTGGGTCTGTGCTCTGCCTCACCCGACCCTCGGGTCCGCGCTCTACCTTGACCGACCTTCGAGGGCTGGCTCCACCTTGCCTGACCTCTAAGGGCAGGGCTCCACCTCACTTGACCCTTGGGTCCGTGCTTCGCCTCGCCTGACCCTTGGGTCCATGCTCTGCCTCTACTGACCATTGGGTCATGCTCCACCTCGCTCGACCCTTGGGTCCACGCTCCGCCTCACCTGACCCTCGAGTCTGCAGTCTGCCTCGCCTGACCCCGAGGCCGAAGGCTCCATCTCGCCCGATGGAGACCCATACCACCGCCAACCACTCTAGGTCCAAGCGTATGGGCATGGGTCAAAGCTCTGACATCAGGGAAGAGACTAGCATGCCTTGATGTATCTTGTGACCCATGACGAGCCATACCTAGGGGTTCATGTTAGGAACAGTATCGAGTGTACCGGTGTTGTTCTGCCTAACCCCTGTATGAACACTGACAGGTGCATTAGTTTACCACAATGTCCTGCTAGGATGGAGTGGAGCGCCATGACTGGCAGACGACGCCTACACATGGTGCTAGTGATGGACAGGGCCACGACGAGAGGTTGTCCCTGTTGATGTCTATAGGGCCGGCTAGACCCACATAAAGGAGAAGAAGGACCTAGTGATTCCGAAGGACTTCTTTCGCTCATTCTCTTCTTTTCCTCCATTATAACTCATGCTCTCCCTTGGCCTATAAAAGGGAAAGCAGGGCGTCCCACAAAAGGGACTGGATCGAACACATCCGAACTTGACTCGACTCGACTCGAATTAGAGCTCACTGCAACACACCACCAGAGACTTGGGACAATCCCTCTCTCGACCGTTTGTAACCCCTACTACAAACTTTTGATGCTAGTAACACTGAGCAGCAGCAATGAACTGGACATAGGGACATTCTGCCCGAACCAATATAAACCTCATGTCCTCTTAGCACACCATCTAGGCCTAGATGCGTAATAATATAAATTTACTCATCGGTGGTAACTCGAAACACCGACACTAAGGAAATAGTGTGGGTCACCAAGAATAAGTATGCCTATCAAATGAAGACTTATGCACCTCGACAAAGCTTGATATCATGCTTTGTTTTGAGAGACAACAGCAGTGGGAAACTGGTTTCAAAATATGTTGGAAAGGAAACCAACATATATAGGAATACTTCTATTTGGGTTCCTAAGATTCTTGTGACTAACATGCAAGGCCCCAAGTCAAATTGGGGACCTAAATCTAGCAACTAAACTTGTTTTATATGCATACTCCTTCGGCGGATCAAGTTGGGTGCTTGATAGTGGATGTAAAAATCATATGATCGGAGAAAAGGAGTATGTTCTCATCATATTCCCCGATGACGCACTCAAATGAAAATATTGTCTTTGGAGATAATTCAATGGGGGATGTGATTGGTCTTGGTAAAGTTGCTATAACCCTTGAGCATTCAATTACAAATATATTACATGTTGATTTGTTGAGTTATAATTTGTTGTCCGTTTCTCAATTAGTGTGAGATAGGCTACAATTGTCTCTTTTCAGATAAGGGTGTGGAAGTCTTTAGAAGGGAGGATTCCTCTATTGTCTTTATGGGTCAATTAAAGAACAAGCTTTACTTAGTTGATTTCAACAAAAGTAAAGCTAAGCTTGAGACTTGTTTAGTGGCAAAATCTAGCATGGGATGGCTTTGGCATCGCCGACTAGCCCATGTTGGGATGAGAAACTTGGCCAAACTTCTAAAAGATGAACACATTCTTGGACTAACAAATGTTCACTTTGAGAAAGATAGGATTTGTAGCGCTTGTCAAGCCGGAAAGCAAGTCGGAGTACCTCACCCACCAAAGAGCATCATGACCACCAAGCAACCATTGGAGCTAATACATATGGATCTCTTTGGACCGATCACCTACCTAAGTATCAGGGCTAACAAATATGGTCTTGTTATAGTTGATGACTATTCCTGTTTCACTTAGGTATTTTTCTTGCATGACAAGTGCCAAGTTCAAGAGAAGATGAAGATATTTGTTAGAAGAGCTCAAAAGGAGTTCGGTCTTCTCATCAATAAAGTGAGAAGCGACAATGAGACCGAATTCAAGAATACTCTAGTTGAGGAGTTTCTTGATGAAGAGGGCATCAAGCATGAGTTTTCAACTCCATACACCCCTCAATAAAATGGTGTAGTAGAGAGAAAGAACCGTACACTCATTGACATGACAAGGACAATGCTAGATAAGTATAAGACGCCGGACATCTTTTGGTGTGACGCTGTCAACACCGCTTGCCATGCCATCAACTACCTCTACCTACACAAGAAGTTGAAGAAAACTTCTTATGAGCTTCTAACCAGTAATGAGCCTAAGGTGTCTTACATTAGAGTGTTTGGGTGCAAGTGTTTCATACTTAAGAATAAACCCAAAATCTCTAAGTTTGCACCTAAAGTTGATGAAGGTTTTGTTCTTGGTTATAGATCAAATGAGCATGCCTACGTGTCTTCAACAAAACCTTTAGGAGAGTTGAGATTGTGGTAGATGTGACATTTGATGAATCTAATGGCTCTCAAGTGGAGCAGGTTGATTCAAGTGTTATAGGAAAGGAGGATCCACCATGTGAAGCAATCAAGCAATTGGCTATTGGTGATGTTAGACCACAAGAAGAAGAAGTCACTGAAGTGGAGGTTTCTCAAGTTGCTGCTGCACCTATTTCCGTTAACGTACCTGATGCTACACTACAGCAAGCATCTGCTGCAACTCTAGAGCACGGCAGTGCCGCTCCTACACAGTTAGCAGCAGCAAATTTGACTCCAGCTCGAGGACAAAACCTACAACCCATATTTGAGCAAGATGATGATGAAGATCCAGAAGATGAACAAGAGGCCATTGAGCATCCAAGGCTAAAGCAAACAATTTAATGGGATCATCTCATTAACAACATCCTTGGGCGTCTTCAAAAGGGGGTAACAACTCATTCACATTTAGCAAACTTTTGCTAATTTTACTAATTTGTTTCCTCTTTGGAGCCTCTTAAGGTAGAACAAGCACTGGGAGACCCGGATTGGGTGATGGCCATGCAAGAAGAGCTAAACAACTTTGAAAGAAACCAAGTGTGGACTTTGGTGGAATGACCCAATACCAATGTCATTGGCACCAAGTGGGTCTTCCACAACAAGCAAGATGAGAATGGAGTTGTGACAAGGAACAAGGCAAGGTTGGTTGCTCAAGGTTTCACTCAAGTAGAGGGCTTGGACTTTGAAAAACATATGCATCGGTGCAAGACTTGAAGCAATTCGAATGCTTCTAGCCTATGCCGCTCATCACAACTTCAAGCTATATCAAATGGATGTGAAGAGTGCATTTCTTAATGGCCCTATTCAAGAACTTGTCTATGTTGATCAACCACCGGGCTTTGAAGATCACAAGTTTCCCAACCATGTCTATAAACTCCAAAATACGCTCTATGGGCTTAAGCAAGCACCAAGAGCATGGTATGAATGCCTTAAAGAATTCTTGCTTAAACAAGGCTTTGAAATAGGCAAAGTCAATCCTACCCTTTTCACTCACAAAGTTGGCAAAGATATATTTGTGTGTCAAATATATGTCAATGACAAAATATTTGGTAATACTAATCATTCTTTTTGTGAGGAATTTAGTAGTATCATGACCAAGAGATTTGAGATGTCCATGATGGGTGAATTAAAGTTCTTCCTTGGATTTCAAATCAAGCAAGTGAAGGATTGAACTTTTATTAACCAAACGAAGTACACCCATGATATGCTCAAGAAGTTGGCCATGGTGAATGCCAAGCCTATCAAAACTCCCATGCCAACCAATGGACATCTAGATCTCAATGGTGAAGGTATATCGCTCCATGATCGGCTCTACTTTATTTGTATGCATCTAGGCCCGATATTATGCTTAGTGTGTGCATGTGTGCTAGATTTTAAGCTAACTCAAAAGAGTGTCACTTAGTGGCCGTTAAGAAAATATTAAGATATTTAGTCCACACTTCTAACCTTGACTTGTGGTATCCTAAGGGCTCTAGGTTTGATCTACTTGGGTATTCGGATTCCGATTATGTTGGTTGCAAAGTAGATAAAAAAAGCGCTTCGGGGGTATGTCAATTCCTTGGACAGTCCCTAGTGTCTTGGAGTTCTAAAAAGCAAAATTATGTAGCCCTTTCCACCATCGAGGCCGAGTATATTGCAACCGGTGCATGTTGTGCTCAACTACTTTGGATGAGGCAAACCCTTCAGGATTTTGGATGTCACTTCACAAAAATCCCACTCTTGTGTGACAACGAAAGTGCCATAAAGTTAGCCAAAAATCCCATAAGCCACTCAAGAACTAAGCACATAGACATCCGACATCATTTCTTAAGAGACCACAAAGCCAAAGGAGATATCAAAATTTGCCATATGAGCACCGAAAAGCAACTAGCCGATATCTTCACTAAGCCTCTTGATGAGTCAAGGTTTTGTGCTTTGCGTAGTGAGTGAAATATTCTTGATTCTCATAACGTGGTTTGAACTATAGCACACCTTGATTGATGAACTAGCATGGATAGGAGAAATGAATTCCAAAAGTATAAATATTGTGCTTAAAATATTTTATCATAAGAAACAAGTGCATTATGATAACTGTTTGTATTGATTATTTGTTGTTGATCATAGTGTGCTTGAGATATGTGTCCATATCCTATATATATAGGTATTTAGTTAGTAGCTAAATTTGTTGTACTGGAAAGTGCAGGCTGTGCCGCGCCTGCCCTACGGCAGTGTCACACTACGGTAGTGCCACGTGTAGATTGGGGCAGTGCCGCACTTTGAATTTCAATCAAAATTTAGCCCATGACAGTAGTTACCGTGGGGGCCCATTTACTCTTCTTATTTCACCTGGTCGTAGGGTAACTCTCACCTCATTCTCACCTGCAGTCGCCGCCTCTCTCTCTCTCTCTCTCTTCTCTCTGTCTCATGCATAGCATCGATGCCCTACACCGCTGCCACCTCCTGTAGTGCCGCACTATGCTGCTGGTCTTCCTCATCGTTGCTAGTAGCCGCTGTAGCTCGTGGATGGAGTCGTTTCATCTCTTTCCTTCTCAATCCATGAAAACCAAGGTGAAACCCTAAATCCTTCATGATCTATGTAATGTGTCGATTTTAGTTGTCTTGGATGGTTGATTGGAAGGTATATAGTAGTTTGGATGGTGTATTGAGTATTGATTGAAGTAGAAATCATGATTCATCTTTGGAACCAAACTGGATGCGACAGTGCCGCACCTCTGTGGCAAAGATGGCAATGCTACACTCCTAGTTCGATGGTTGACTCACTTTCTCTATTTCACTCAGCACCCAATGCTAAGATTCATGATTACTAGGCTTTCTCTCAATTATATCTAGATGAATCAATGATATAGACAAGCATATGCTTTCTGAGATTGTATAGTGGGCTGGGAGTTAAATTATGAAGTAAGTTCAGTAGACAAGTAGATGCAAAGTGCAGTCTTAGTGAAACAGCTGGTGCGGCAATGCCGCTTTCAGGTGCGGCAATGCCGCACATCTGGGGGCAGTACCTCATCAGTTGCCTCTCTCGCTTGCACATTGACTCTTCTTGATTACTTAACTTACTTTGTAGGGTAACTCCTACTCTCCATTTGTACAGTTTCTTATTTTGGTCTATGTTTTTGCGTAGATGGCCTCCGGAGGTGATGATAACCGGAGGGCGAAGAGGAAGATGATAGAGCCTCGGGATAAGTAGATGCCTCATCGTGGTCATGGTAGGACCACAAGGGGAAGTAGCAGTGCGGTAGGCAAAGATGTTGCCAGAGATAGGGGGAGGAGAGATAAGATGATCCAAGAGGAGTAGAACTTGGAGAGGGCTGGCCACACTATTCCTCTAGGTGCTTGCCCAGATACTCTACCTCATCTTGAGGAGTTTGACAGGAGCTACATCAGAGAGTATTCTGAGGATGTAGTCATGAGGCATCCTATTGACACATGAGCTCATCCCATGCTCAACTATGCGGGAAAGCTAAAGATGGTGGAGGAAGCACGTGAGAACAATCCCTATGAGCAGCCAAAGGATTTGGAGATAGGCTACAGGTTTTGGACTGATTTTCATTCCAACTTCTATGCATCTGTGAACTTCAACTCCAAGAAATCCAAAGTTGTTAAGATGCAGTATGTTGATTGGGATGAGATGAAGGCAAGTAATGAGACAGAATTTAATAAGGTGATCAAGGCTTGTGAGTTGTTTGGCCTCACTAATATTATGAGCTTTAGATATAATTGGAATGAGGAAGTGCTGGCCTAGTTCCATGCCACTTTCTTCTATAGTATCTACACTAATGAGATTCACTAGATTACTGAGGGATGGCATTATAGAGTTGATTTTGTGACTTTCAGTTGGATCCTTTGTTTTGGAGAGGAGGAGCAGGGCTTCACTTACATTCATGATGAGGCTAGAGCTGAGATCCATGACATTGCATATATGTGGATTGATAGAAGTGCGGATGGGAAGGTTAGTGGCCTGAAGAGCTATTATTACATTCTGAACAATTTGATCAGGCACACTATCAATCCCAAGGATGGAGCAGCTTCTAATCTTAATGGATATGTGAGGAATGTGCTTGCTAGATTTGCTCCTAGAGGTGACAGGTTTAATGTCCCTCGCTTCATGTGGCGTGAGCTGAGGAACACCATAGAGGATGGGAGAAAGGGGATACCTTATGCCCTATCTCATGTTTATGATTGAGAGGGTCATTGGCTACAGATTTGAGAAAGATGGTCTTCACACCGTCTACAAAATTGAGAAGACCCAAGGAGCAGGTGTTAGCAGGGCAGTGAGATGCTCTCCATCAATTGTGGACATGCCTGAGTCATCCTGTTCTAGGCCTTGCAAGGAAAAGAATATAGAGAAATTTGGGAAGTGGATCAAGGCCATCTTCACCACATGCACTTATGCAGCGAGGACTGCATATCAGGACTGGTTGGAGAACCATGAAGCCAACACGAGAGGCTAAAGAGCGTGCAAGGCTGCCACCTCTTTCTCTAGTTCAGTCACCATCGAGGTTTGATGACCTCCCTAGTCTTTCTGAGACAGATTCAGAGGATGAGGAGGAGGAGGAGTAGGGGCAGCCAGAGCTTGATCCTCACATGAGTTTGAGGTCTACCTTGCAGTCCATGAGGAGGTGCACTAGGCATGAGCGGCACACTTTGACCACTCATCACCAAGGGAGGGCAATGGTGTCTTCTTCTTTCTCCTCCAACGACGGCAATGATGATGATAGTGGAGAGGAGGATGTTGCAGGTACTAGTGGAGCTACTAGTGGGGATAATGTTGATTAGGACACCATCCAAGAGGATGAGGAGTAAGTGTTGGTCTTTCTTCTTTTCTTTTCTTTTCTTTTCTTTTCTTTTTGGTGCTTTATGCCAAAGTGGGAGAAAATTAGAGTGGTCAACAACTTTTTCGATGCCATGGAGAGGAGGTTGCTGCAACTAGAGTCATGTTAGTAGTCTTTGTTAGGACGTTAGGTGAGAGTTTGAGAGTCCATTAGAAACTCTATTTTTGTAATAATGTTACTTAAGTATTTTTTATATGTGTGGGATATGGACATATATGAATCTATGATGTCGCTTGTAATACAATTGTGCTAGAATGTATATCTTTATATGTATCACATGTTGTGTGGTGTCTGTTCTGATCTATCCTGTTATAGCAAGTGCGGCAGTGTCGTACTCTGGTGCAACAGTGCCGCACCCAGCTGCAATAGCAAACCATGTTGTGCATAAACTGTCATTTGCATCACGTTTTACATACCTGACACAGTATGCAGCACCCCACAGGAGCATGGATGTAGGGGGAGCCTCGTCACTTTCACTAAAATATGAATCTTGGCTTCTTATGCCAATTTGAGAATTCAATTCTCTATTCACATACTTAGGGGGAGGCTCTACACCCATGGCATGAAAATCTCAGTATGTATTTCATATCTTTTGTAAGCTCTAATTGGGTGGTCATCAATCACTAAAAAGGAGAGATTGAAAGTAAAATCAAGCCCTATTTGTGAGTTTTGGTGATAAAGACCATGCAATTAGAGAACTAATGAGATTTATTGAGATGACAAGCAGGGAATTCATGTTCGAGGATGCTACACGAAATGAAGGAACCCCCCAAATTACAAATAAAGATGGCTTCAAACTCAAAGAAGGTTTAAATTCTTGTATATTTTGAATTTGAGTATAGGAAAAGCTGTGCAATAAAGGGGACACAATGCTTAAGCTAATATGTGCTACCAAGTGCTCAAACATACACATGTATCCTCAGATTCATAGCCAAGACAATCTACACTTCACTCTTACCTTTGATGTCTTGCTTGGTGCGGCACTACCGCACTTGAGCAGTGGCACTGCCATGACTTAAGTGATCGTTGGGGGCTGGGGGTATTTATATCCTTCCACTTCCTTTCCAACGGTACTCTGCCTCTTCTTCCTCACTACAGCACCCCCAAAACAGAGCAGGAGCTCTCTCTCTCTCTCTCTCCCCTCTATTGTTGACCTCAAGCCCCCAAGCAAATCCATTGATTTCTCCATCAATCCTTGAGGGAAAAGGGTCCAAAACTCGATTAGAGAGCAGCTCCATTGATTCCCCAACTCTAAAGAGCACTTTGTTCACGTTTTGGCTGGTGGTTGTGTTTGTTACTCTTGGAGCTTGGCCCCTAGCTGGCTAGAGCATCGTCCGTGGAACTTGCCAACTTATGTGGCAGTCCTGGGAGCTTTGTAACCATCTCTTGAAGCTAGTAAACTCACTCCTCATCTCAAAAGTTAAGTCTCTTGACTTCAGAATGAGGAAGGGTTAGAAAGCCCTAAGCCTTAGTGGCTAACCTCAACAATGTAGATGTAGGCAAGCCTTGGTGGCGAGCCAAACCAAGGGATAAATCATTGTGTTACTTGTGCTTGATTTACATTACTTACATGACAAATTGTGGTTGAAGTGATTTCTAGGGTTTCTAGTCGATCTACTTGTATGTGGTGTTCCTACTACTTCTAGCTCTTGATCTATGATTGTCATACCTGCAGTAAGCTAGGAAATTTCTCTGATCTAAGTTTTCATTCGTGGATTTTGAACTGTGACTCGAAGTTGTCTACAGGTGCGGTAGTGCCGCTATTCTGGCCTAGCAGTGCCACAGTTCGGTAGTACCGCCCTCCTAGAGCGGCAGTGCCGTAGGATGAATTTGAAAAAAGTTTAAGTGTTTGTTTTGATAGGCCTATTCACCCCCCTCTAGGCCAACCAGAGATCCTACAAGCACAAAATCACACCTTCTCCTCCAACATACCAATAATATACACATTTATCAGCTTTGTTCACAATAAAGCCCGCTAATGTCAAAGTTCTATCGAACTTCTCATGCCACTGCTTAGGTGCTTATTTTAGACCATACAAAGATTTAATAACTTACACACCTTTCCCTCTTGACCTTTTGCTACAAATCCATCCGACTGATCCATATAGGTCTCTTCCTCAAGCTCTTCATTCAAGAAAGTTGTCTTAACGTCGATCTGATGAACTAGAAGACTGTGAGGTAGCTAGGGAAAGTAGCACTCGTATAGTCATAAAACAGGCAACTGGTGAATAAGTATCAAAATAATCTTCACCATCTTTCTGTGTATAGCCCTTTGTAACAAGCTTCGCCTTGTACTTCTCAATAGTACCATCAGGCCTAAACTTTTTCTTGAACACCCATTTATATCCCATAGGTTTGCACCCGTAAGGACGATCAACCACCTCCCAAGTTCCATTAGACATAATATAGTCCATCTCACTCTGAACAGCTTCCTTCCATAAGTCAGCATCTAGAGATGAATATGCCTCTTCTATGGTTTTAGGAGTGTCATCCATTCGATATATAATATAGTCTTCAACAAAGGACTATGCAGTCCTTTGTCTCTTACTCTTTCGAGTGACTATATTATTATCCTCCTCAGGAATTTTTTCATGGGTTTCAACATCAATGTGTATTACCAGTTCATGTGTCTCGGGCAGAAAAATAGATTCATGACTAGAAGTGCTAGGTGTATTTTTCATGGAAAATTCACTCTCAAAAAATGTCACATCTCTAGATTCCATAATTGTACCAACAACCATATCAGGAACACCAGAATTTATTATTAAAAATCTATAACCCACGCTGTGAATAGCATAACTAAGAAGACACAATCAACAGTTTTTGGTCTAAGCTTTCGTTTCTTGTTCATTGGCACATTTACCTTTGCCAAACAACCCCACGTTCGCAGGTAAGAGAGATTTAATTTCTTTTTCTCTCATTTCTCGAATGGTGTGATTTCTTTGTTTTTAGTAGGCACTCTATTTAGGACATGACAAGTTGTTAATATCGCCTCATCCCACCATTCCTTAGATAGTCCCGTTGTCTCTAACATGGTGTTAACCAACCCAGTTAGAGTGCAGTTCTTTCTTTCTATGATCCTGTTGGATTGTGGTGAGTAAGGCGGTGTTCTCTCATGAATAATCCCATGCTCAGCACAAAACTCAAAAAAAATCATTTCAGAAGTATTCTCCACCATGATCTGTTTGCAACCATTTGATGTTCTTCTCAAGTTGGTTTTCTACTTCAGCTTTATAGATCTTAAAATAATGCAATGCTTCATCTTTTGATTTGAGAAAATACACATGGCAAAATCTAGTACAATCGTCTATAAACATTATAAAATACCTTTTGCCACCATTGGTCAAGTCGTCATTCATTTCGCATAGATAGGAATAAATTAGTTCTAATGGAGCCAAGTCTCTTGCTGTAGTAGCCTTGTGAGGCTTACGAGGTTGTTTTGATTCAACATATACATGGCATTTACAACCTTTGACCAAATCAAAATTTGAAATTAAATTTAAACTAGCTAAGCGAGTCATATAACCAAAATTAATATGACATGAGCACGAATGCTAAACATTTGTCTCATTATCATGGCTCACATGGTTCATGGAATTAAAACAAGTATCCATCAAAGACAAGCGGAACAAGCCTCCGCTCTCATAACCTTTGCCAACAAAAGTTCCATACTTAGAAAGTACACACTTATTTAACTCAAACACAAGTTTATAACCATCACGATATAACAGAGAACCACTAATCAAATTCTTCCATATTGAGGGGATATGTTGCACGTTCTTCAGCTGCACGGTCTTTCTCGAAGTAATCTTCAGATCGACCATACCAACATCACATACAGCCACATGCGCCCCATTCCCCATCAACAAGGAGGAAGTCCACCCGACCTAATAAGAAGAAAACAAAGAAATATCAGCACATACATGAATATTAGCCCTGTATCCACCCACCAATCAGGTGAATGAAAAACTGAAAGAATTATATGTAATCAATAACCATACTCTGATGTTCCTCCAGCAGCCTCAATCATGTTTGCAGATTTATTCTTGGGCTAATCCTTAGCATAATGCCCATGCTTGCCACAAGTGAAACAATTCCCCTTTTTCTTCTTCTTCTTCTTCTTAATAGGCGTAGTGTTCTTTTGTTTGAGTTCTTGTTGAAATTTTTTCTTGTGGGAGTGTTGAGGATTTTTCTGTACCACATGGGCACTATAACCTCCCTCAACAGTTTTCTTGTCATGGACATTCTTTGCTCTCGTCTTCTCTTCAACATCCAAAGAGCCAATGAGCTCGGCAATGCCAAACTCATGTCTCTTATGTTTTAGAGAAGTAGCAAAATCTATCTAAGTCTGTGGCAGCTTAGCAATGATACAGCATGCCACAAACTTATCAGGCAACACACAACCAAGAAATTCAAGCTCTTTTGCTAGTGTTTGCATCTCATGAGCTTATTCTACTAAAGAACGGTCATCAACCATCCTATAGTCATGAAACTGCTCCATGATATACAACTCACTACCAGCATCAGAAACCCCATATTTGGCCTCAAGTGCATCCCACATCTCTTTACCAGTATGTAGCGGCACATATGCATCCACTATGGAGTCTCCTAACATGCTCAGAATTGCAGCCTTGAAAGTATCAACGTGTTTGAACACACGCTCCTCGTCAGGAGTTTGTGGCCCAAGCTCTTGGTTCAGTGACAAATAGCATTGCATAGAAGTCAACCATAGAATGCATCTTTACCGCCATCTCTTATAATGAGTACCGTTAAAGACATTCAGTTTCAACATACTCACTGAGCCAACTACAGAAAATTGCCTATCACATTTTTGGATTGTTAGAATATTAGTGTTGGGTACCTTAGGATGGGGTACCCCCAGCAAAACATCAAACAAGTTGCCAAGGTCTCATCTAAAAATAATAAAAGCAAGAAGGTAAGTTGTGGGCCCCTCCTCCAACGTGACCGAGCCCACTAGGTCCTCCCCCTCCTCGCTTCGAACCTCGAGCAGGAGGCCTCGGCATCCTGACGCCAACTCCGCTTCGCGCAAGGCCCCCCCGGGAAGGCCTCGGCAGGATACACCGCCTCCGCCTCGCCCAAGGCTCTCCACGAAAGGCCTCGGCAGGAGGCGCATTCTCCATATCGCGTGAGGCCTCTCGCGAGAGGCCTCGGCAAGGAGCCTGATCTCCGTCTCGCACGAGGCCTCATTCTCTGTATCGCCCGAGGCTGGCTCGTCCGTGGTCCGTCACCCCCCGCCTCGGCCGACCCTCCCGACAGCGAGTCACGTCTCATTAATACTTTCAACCACTCCCGCAATCTCAGCCGGACAGTGGCTCAACGTCACAAAATGGCCGACGCGACCCAAAGTCGCATCAGCGCCATACCGGCCGGGACAGGGCACGGTGGGGATTATCGGCCACTATGTCCCAGCACTGTGTCCACGATCAGCGCCTGGGGCAGGGTATGACCAGGGTTACCGGCCACTGTGTTCTAACGCTGCACCCACGACCCGTCGCCCGCTCAAGGCCTCGGCACTGTACATTGGGGCCTCGGCAATCTCGGGGTTCGTGCCTACCGAGATCCCCCACCGCAGTACAAGCCTCAGCATCGACCGGGCCTCAGCCTCATGCACAATCTGTCCACCATGGCTTGCACGTTCGTCGCCATGTCCACTCCGAGACATTCTCGGGGCTCCCACAACGCACAGGATCTGATGGGGACAACCACGCCACCCCCGTACTTCAAGGATGGATCACTCCTACGACCACGCCACAACAGGAACAGGCCATAGGGTTCGGACGTGCTGCTCCTATTAGCACGATGCCGCATAGTGATACATGTACTGACCTCGTCCTCCCTTCAACTATAAAAGGAGAGGACTTGGGCCACTTAGGGAAGGGGGGCACTGGATAACACACACACACACGCACATTCCAACCGCTTGAGAGCAACGTCTCAGACGGCCCACACGACACCCTGCCGAGACCTGGGACTAGTTCCCTCTCTCCCTTAGCTTGTAACCCCCTACTACGAGCACTCCGGTGCAAGGAATACAAGTTCAATCTCTCAGACTAGACGTAGGGCGCCGATTGCCCGAACCAGTATAAACCTTGTGTCTCTTTGCATCACCATCCGGAATCGGGAGCACGCAGAACAAATTCACTAGTTGGTCGAGGACCCCCCGGTCTGGAACACCGACAGTTGGCACGCCAGGTAGGGGACGCTGCGTGTCAGTTTCATCATCCCAGCAGGTTCTGGATGGCAGACCCCGGACGACCATTGCGTCTCGGCACCGTAGTTTGGTTCAGGAGCCTAGAATTCATGTCTCTAGGGCATGAATACGACATGGTACTCCTCACTCCCTGAGCCCCACCATCCGACGATGAAGTTACGCACCGACAGCCTAGGCGCAGGCGGCGCCCGGGCGGCCGCTCTCGCCGCGCTCGTCAGGCACGACATGAGCAAGGCCACCCCGACGCTACGCGAACCTGGGGTAGCATGCCACTCCCTACCGATATCCTATGACCAGCTGTTGGTACGGGGTCCCTAGCCAGGGACCTGTCTGGCCTGAGCTTGGACAAAGGGAAAACGCCGATGGCTTGTGATGGTGCCTAGTCGTCAAGCTCCGCTCCACCACTCCCTGAAGAACCAACCCCGGCGGAGCAGAATCTAGCGACGGCACCATCCCCATACCCCTTTGGGTTGAGAAATGCCGCTGCATCTTACGCCTACGCATACGCTGCCACTCATGAGGATCCCTCAGAGCGCTGCTAGCGCTTCCATCTTGACCTAAGCACCCATGCCGACTCCACGGATGAGGACAAGGCATGGCTCGGAGTGGATTTCTCCGGGCTCCGCGACCCTGGGGCTTTGCGCCAGTTCTTGGCCGCAAGCGACTACTGCTTCGGTTACTCCGACGACGACGACGAAGGCACTTACGACCCCACTCGCGAGTGCTTCCATGTCGGGCTTGGGATGCCGAGGGCAGGCGAAGAGGATGAGGGGGCAGGTAGCCACTCCCCACTTCATCTAGGGGCGGGCGCCGTCATGCCCGCACGCAATGTCCTGCCGGCCGCATGAAATGAGAACGTTGCTCTTGCACGACCTCAGCGCCTAGACCTAGAGCAACTTCATGAGCTCCAGGCCAAGGTCGAACAAGACCAACTCCTTCTGCAGCAGCTTCGAGACTCTCTCGAACAGGAACAGCGAGAATGCGATGAAGGCGAGGGAGCCCGACGAAGGGCCCGCAATGTGCATCACCGCATCCATGACGACGAAGGGAGCGAGCAACCCCCGGTCTTCAATCGCGCCAGCCAAAACGTTGCGGCTACGGCAATGCTGGTCCGCGCGATGCCTGAGCCTTCTACCACGGAAGGGCGACGGGTCCACGGTGAGCTCTGCGATCTCCTAGAGACCGCTGTGGCTCAGCAGGCCGAGAGTTCCACCTCTCGACGGCACGGGGGTGCCTCGAACCTTCTCACGGCACCACCTCGGCAGGACATGGAAGCCCTGGCTCGTCCCGAGCCCGACCGAGGGCCAATAGCCCACAGGGTCCCCGTGCCCTTGGACCGCCTCGGCAATCGACGTGAGGTGCAAGGAGACCATGAGGAGGTCAGCAGGCGATGATGCCATGACAACGAGGGGCCCGCTCAGGGCTACCATCGACACCGAGGTGGTCGCTACGACAGCGGCGAGGACCGCAGTCCTTCCCCTGAGCCGCCAGGCCCTTGAGTCTTCAGCAGGGCCATCCGCGCTGCTCCTTTCCCCGCCCGGTTCCGACAGCCGGCCAATCTCATGAAGTACAGCGGCGAAACCAACCTGGAACTCTGGCTCGCTGATTACCGCCTGGCCTGCCAGCTGGGCGGTGCGGACGATGACCTACTCATCATCCGTAATCTCCCCTTGCTCTTGTCAGACTCAGCACGAGCCTGGCTCGAGCATCTCCCTCCCTCTCAAATCCACGACTGGCACGACTTGGTAAGGATCTTCGTCGGAAACTTCTAGGGCACATATGTGCGCCCTGGGAATTCCTGGGATCTTAAGAGCTATCGCCAGAAGCCGGGTGAGTCTCTCCGAGACTTCATCCGGCGCTTCTCCAAACAGTGCACCGAGCTACCCAGCGTCGGCGACTCAGAGATCGTCCAGGCTTTCCTCTCTGGCACCACTTGTCGGGACTTGGTCCAAGAATTAGGTCACAACATACCGTGCTCTGCCGCCGCGCTCCTCGACATTGCCACCAGCTTTGCCTCGGGCGAAGAGGCTGTTGGAGCCATCTTCCCTGACACCGACACCAAGGGTAAGCGGAGGGAGGAGGCCCCCGAGGCCTCAGCCTCCCACCTCCCTAAGAAAAAGAAAAAGGGGCGCCTAAGGAAGCAGGAGGTCCTAGAGGCTGATCTGGTCGCAGCCACAGAGCGCAAGAATCCCCGAGGCTCCAAAGGCCCTAGGCCCTTCGACGACATGCTCAAGAAACCCTGCCCTTACCACCAGAGCCCGGTCAGGCATGCTCTCGAAGATTGCACCATGCTACGGTGCTACTACGCCAGGCTCGGGCTCCCCGATGACGACACCAAGCAAAAGGGGGCCGGCAGTCAGGACGAAGATAAGGACGACGGGTTCCCCGAGGTACGCAACGCTTTCATGATCTTCGGTGGGCCCTCGGCATGCCTTACAGTGCGGCAGTGCAAGAGGGAATGTCGAGAGGTCTTCTTAGTCAAGGTGGCCACCCCCCAGTACCTCGACTGGTCTCGAGAGGCGATCACCTTCGATCGAGATGATCACCCCGACCGTATTCCGAATCCCGGGTAGTACCCACTGGTCGTCGACCTGATCATCGGCAACACCCGGCTCTCCAAGGTGTTGATGGACAGAGGCAGCGGCCTCAACATCCTCTACGCCAACACCCTGGAGCTCTTGGAGATCGATCGGTCGAGGCTCCAAGGCGACGTCGCACCCTTTCACGGCATCGTGCTGGGGAAGCGCACGCGACCCATCGGGCGCATCGACCTCCCTGTCTGCTTCGGCACCCCCTCCAACTACCGCAAGGAAGTCCTCACCTTCGAGGCCGTCGGGTTCGGGGGAGCCTACCATGCCATTCTAGGGCGACTGTGCTACGCCAAGTTCATGGCAGTGCCCAACTATACCTACCTCAAGCTCAAGATGCCAGGCCCTAATGGTATCATCACGATCGAGTCCACATACGAACATGCATACGACTGCGACGTCGAGTGCATCGAGTACGCCGAGGCTCTTGTGGAGGCCGAGACCCTCATCGCCCACCTCGACCAACTCAGTGGCGAGGTGCCTGACTCCAAGCGTCGCGCGGGGGCGTTCGAGCCCGCTGAGACCATCAAACTCATCCTGGTCGACCCCGCCTGCCCCGATGACCGGGCGCTAAGGATTAGCGCCACCCTCGACATCAAATAGGAAGCCGTGCTCATCGACTTTCTCCGTGCGAACGCCGACATATTCGCATGGAATCCCTCGGACATGCTGGGCATACCAAGGGAGGTCGCCGAGCATGCCCTGGACATCCGGGCTGGATCTAGACCGGCGAAGCAATGCCTGCGCCGCTTCGACAAAGAAAAGCGCAGGGCCATCGGAGAGGAGGTGCAGAAACTCTTGGCGGCCGGGTTCATCAAGGAAGTGTCCCACCCAGAGTGGTTGGCTAACCCCGTTTTAGTCAAGAAGAAAATTGGGAAATGGAGGATGTGTGTAGACTACACCGGTCTGAACAAAGCCTGTCCAAAGGTCCCCTTCCCATTACCTCGAATCGATCAAATTGTTGATTCCACCGCAGGGTGCGAGACCCTGTCTTTCCTTGATGCGTACGTCAGCTACCATCAGATCAAGATGAAAGAGTCTGACCAGCTCGTGACTTCTTTCATCACACCGTTCGGCATGTACTGCTATATGTGACGATGCCCTTCGGCCTCAGAAATGCAGGTGCCACGTACCAGCGGTGCATGACCCAGGTCTTTGGTGACAACATCGGGCAGACCATCGAGGCCTACGTAGACGACATCGTGGTCAAAACCAGAAAGGCTGAGAATCTCGTGAATGACTTGAGGGTAACCTTCAAATTCCTTAGAGAGAAGGGCATCAAGCTCAATCCCAAGAAGTGTGTGTTTGGGGTCCCCTGAGGCATGCTCTTGGGATTCATAGTCTCGAAATGGGGCATTGAGGCCAACCCAGAGAAGGTCTCGGTGATAACTAGCATGGGACCAATCAGAGACCTCAAGGGAGTGCAGAGGGTCATGGGATGCCTCGCGGCCCTGAGCCGCTTCATCTCGCGCCTTAGCGAAAAAGGTTTGCCTCTGTACCGACTCTTGAGAAAGTCCGAGCGTTTTTCTTGGACCCTCGAGGCTGAGGAAGCCCTCGACAGACTCAAGAGGCTGCTCACCAATCCTCCCGTTCTGATACCCCCGGCCATGGACGAGGCCCTCTTACTCTACATCGCCGCAACAACCCAAGTGGTCAGCGCCGCCGTAGTAGTAGAGAGGCAGGAAGAAGGGCATACTCTGCCTACCCAGTGACCTATCTATTTCATCAGTGAGGTGCTCTCTGAGACCAAAGCACGCTACCCCCACATTCAGAAGCTAGTCTACACCATGGTCCTGGCCCGGCACAAACTGCGCCACTACTTTGAGTCACACCCGGTGACTGTGGTATCATCCTTCCCCCTGGGTGAGATAGTTCATAACCGAGAGGCCTCGGGCAGGATAGCCAAGTGGGCTGTCGAGCTTATGGGGGAAACCCTAACCTTTGCGCCTCGAAAAGCGATCAAGTCTCGGGTCTTGGCTGATTTCATGGCTGAATGGACAGATACCCAACTACCACCTGCTCAAATCTAGACAGAGTGTTGGACCCTGTACTTCGATGGATCCCTGATAAAGACCAGGGTAGGCGCGGGTCTGCTCTTCGTTTCGCCCCTCAGAGTACACATGCGCTACATGGTGCGGCTCCACTTCACCGCCTCCAACAACATGGCCGAATACAAGGCCCTCGTCAATGGCTTACAAGTCGCCATCGAGCTTGGGGCATGGCGCCTCGACGTCCGAGGCGACTCGTGGCTCGTCATAGATCAGGTGATGAAGGAGTCAAACTGCCTCGACCCTAAAATGGAGGCTTACTGCAAGATGGTGCGACGCCTAGAAGACAAGTTCGACGGCCTCGAACTAAATCATGTCGCACGAAAGAACAATGAGGCCGCCGATGAGCTGGCAAAGATGGCCTCGGCACGGGCCCCAGTCCCCCCAAACATCTTTGTCAGAGACCTCCACAAACCCTCCATCGGCTACACCTCGACAATAGAGGAGGGCCCACCTAGGGAACCCATGGCAAAGCCTGACGCCCCCTCTGCTGCCGAGACCCCCTCGACCGAGCCCGAGGTCATGGAAGTGAACGCCGAGCCTCCGCAGAATGATCAGGACGCGGATTGGCGAGCCCCGTTCCTCGATTGGCTTGATCGGGGGGAGCTTCCCGACGACCGAACTGAAGCACGATGGCTTACGCGCCGAGCCAAGACCTACGCCCTCTACAATGGCGAATTATACAGGCGAAGTCCCTCAAGTGTCCTTCAACGATGCATCAGTTCCGAGGCGGGCCAAGCCCTACTTTGGGACTTACACGCAGGCACCTGCGGGCACCATGTGGCGCCTCGGACGCTCATAGGGAATGCTTTCTGCCAAGGGTTCTACTGGCCGACGGCGGTCGCCGACGCTACCAAGCTAGTACGCTCCTACGAAGGATGCCAGTACTACACTCGGCAGACACATCTCCCGGCCCTGGCCTTGCAAACCATCCCCATCACATGGCCATTCGCCGTGTGGGGGCTCAACATGGTTGGGCCTCTGCAAAAGGCCCCCGGGGGCTACACCCATCTACTGGTATTAATCGACAAGTTCTCCAAATGGATCGAAGCCCGTCTGATCAATCGAATCAAATTCGAGCAGGCAGTGCTGTTCTTCACTGACATTATCCACCGGTTTGGGGTCCCCAACACCATCATTACCGACAACGGGACGCAGTTCACAGGCAAAAAGTTCCTAACGTTTTGCGACGACCACCACATCCGTGTGGCCTGGTCGGCCGTAGGACACCCAAGGACCAATGGCCAAGTAGAGCATGCCAACGGCATGATCCTGCAGGGCCTCAAGCCAAGAATTCACAGCCGGTTGAAGAAGTTCGGCAAGAAATGGCTCGCCGAACTCCCATCGGTCATCTGGAGCCTGAGGAACACTCCAAGCCGAGCCACGGGGTTCACGCCTTTCTTCCTAGTCTATGGGGCCGAGGCCATCCTCCCCACCGACCTGGAATATGGTTCCCCAAGGCTGCAAGCCTATAACGAACAAAGCAACCGCACCACCCGAGAGGATGCCCTCGATCAGCTGGAGGAAGCTCGAGACGTCGCGCTACTACACTCGGCCAAGTACCAGCAGAGCCTGCGGTGCTACCAGGCCCGACGCGTCCGTGGCAGAGACTTGAAGGTAGGCGACCTGGTGTTGAGGCTAACACAGAGCAACAAGGGTCGCCACAAGCTGACCCCACCATGGGAAGGACCGTACATCATTGCCCAAGTACTAAAGCCCGGGACCTACAAGCTGGCCAACGAGAAGGGTGAAATCTTCACCAACGCTTGGAATATAGAACAGCTACGTCGCTTTTATCCCTAAATTTCCAAGCATTGTATATGTCGTTTCTCGAAATACAATTACTAAGCGTTCTTTAATTGGTCTTATTTTTCGAGAAACCCCCCGGGCCCATTGTAGGTCTCGGCAGCACAATAAAGGTGACAAGGGAGACTCGGTTATGCCTCAGCAGAACCAAGCCTCCCTCGGGGGCTAAATGGGGGACTCCCCCTAGGTCCCATGCACCACTCCTTAGTGTTTTTTTGCAAAAATTCCTTCGCCAAGACTCTAGCAAGCTCTGACGAATCACTTGTAGAGACTCCTCGAACCAAGGTCTGCTTCCTAAGCAAGAGGCCGATAGAGTCGCGAGACGGCCTACGCCCCCGGGCTACGGCACTCCCTCACCACCTCTCGCTCAAGGGACGGCTTAGGCTCCAAAGGGGTGTTTTGCAAACGAAATTTGATCAGGAGCAACAGAGGGCAAAGGCTCGGAAACATGAGAAAAACGACTAAGAAGCACAAATACATCAGAAATAAAGGCCTCGATGGCCACAAACGTTATGATAGAAAAATAACCCCTATTCTATCTTTACATAGCCCCCAAGGCCCAGATTAAGGCTTAGGGCCTCCAGCACCGGCAGATGGTAGGGGAGGAACCACCTCATCTTCAAAGAGCGTCGCCAGCGCCGTGCCAGGGCCTTCCGCCGCCTCCAGCAGCTTCGCGACCGCCGCGTGGGCCTCCTCGTCATCATCAGGCAGAACGTAGCCATCACTGATGGCCGGGAGGTCGACGCCAAGGTAGTGAGAGGAGATGACGGCCATCGCCCGCTTAACACCCGTGTGCAGTGCCCCTCAGAGCCACTCGCGCATCTGGCTACTCAGCGCAATCAAGCGGCTCCTAAGGGAGCTGCCCGACTGAACCCCCTCGACTTCCAGGGCCTCGCAGGTGGAAAGGGCAGCACGCTTTAGCGCCTCGTGCTCCCCGATCTTGGTCTCGAGCACCGTCTACACCGCGCTGGAAGCCTCGGCGGCCCGAACGATCTCCGCCTCTGACTCTGCACCATGGAAAATGGAATAAGGTCGAGCCAGAGAAAAAACAACCTAAGTTAGGGACAGAAGCCCACGGAGCTCACCCTTGGCCTTCAGCTCCCAGCGTCGGGTCTTGGCCTGACAGGCCTCGGCTTGCTCCTTCAACCACTGGGCCTCGACTCGAGAGGCCTCGGCCGCCCTGGAGGCTTCACTCCCCAGCTCTATGTCATACAAGGAAGTTAGGAAGCGAACATAAGAGGAAGAAAGCAAAACAAGGGGACTCAAACTCACCCTCGACCGTCCCCCTCAAAACCACAGCCTCGATCTGTGAGGCCTCAACTGAAGCAAGGGCCTCGTTCAGAGCGCCTTTGGTCAGCCGGTGCGCACTCTCCTCTGCCCCCAGCTACCCGACGAGGGCCTTGCCCGAGGCCATCGCTTCTTTAGCCCGGGACCTAAAGGCATCCCAATCGCTGACGGCGTAGGTAAGCTCCTCCTCCAGCTCCTTGATCCGCGCCGCCAAGGGGGCGAGCTGCGTCTGGGCTGTGGCCGCCTCGACCTTCGCATCGGCACAGCGAAGGCGGAGGTCCTCCACCTCCGCGCTTCGTGCCGACAGAAGCTCATTAGCATCGGCAAGAAGGCCCCTCTGCCTCTAAAGCTGGTCCCAGATTCCCCTCTCCCATCGGAGGAAGACCGACTTCCTGAGGGATCGGGTCTCGAGCTCCTGAGGAGGCAGAGCAGAGGTCGTCGATTGCGACAAAACCAAGGAAAGAACGACGTCGCGCGAGAAAGGAAAACATGAACCTGAGCGACTCCGGGCAGTTCGTCGGCCACCACGGACAGCGCCGTCTATAGCGACCGCTCTGCCAGCTCGCGGTACTGCTCGAAGGTACTCCAGCGCCCGCCCTCGGCCGTGTCCTTGAGGGCGAACAAAGGCTCCCCCTCAGGGTCATCCCGGCTCCGCCACAGTACCCACGGGTGATCCCACCTGCTGGGCTCGAGTCGCACCCGCACGAGGGCCAAGCTTCCCTCGTCTAAGAGCGGCGCCGGCTGCTCCACGGCGTCGGTCTCCTCGGCGCCGACCACCTCCCGCGCCCAGGAAGTATCATCGGAGGAGATCGGATAGACCTCCGTCTCCCGGGCACTCTCCCGCAACAACGGCGGGCCCTGAGCCAAGGGCACGGCCGAGGCCTCCGCCGCCTGCATCTTCGCCTCCTGCGCAGACGGCCTCGCTGCCATCACGATGGTTGTGGTGACCTCGGGGGCTCCAGCCTCTGCAATCACGGCCTCAGCGGTCTCGGGGGCTCCGGCTTCCGTCATTGTGGCCTCGGAAGACGCAGAAGCACCGACCGCGGACACTGCGGCCTCGGCGGTCATGGGCGCCGGGGCCTCCATCGCCTTAGCCCCAGAGGCCCCAGGAGCCTCAGCAACAAAGGGCACGATGGCCCCATCTGACCGTGTAGGGGCCGCCTCGGCAACCCTTCCTTGGGCAGCCGGTTCCTTTGGGTTGACCCTCACCGACGCCGCGCCGCGTTGGATGGCGGCTTGTGCCTCCGCCACCCAGTGGGCAGAGGAGCCGGGGCTCGCCTTAAGCGCTTTAAGGGGCGCCAAGGGGAGGTCGCCCGTAGGCCGCTTCCGACTAAAGAAAATCAACCTACAGGGTCAGCACGAGACCAAAAAAGCGAACGGAAGACACCATAACCCCGCCAAAAATACACTTACTTCGAACGGGGTAGCCCCAGCTTCGCCACGGCAAACCTCATCCGTGACGGCGGAGGCGGCGGCAGTGGCGCCACATCCACATCCATCGGCGCCGGTCGGTCCTCAGTGGACCCCGACGCCCCTTCGGTCCTCTGCGGGGCTAGTGGCGTCGCCTCCACCGCCACCGGCTCCGCCGCGACTGCCGAGCTTACCGAGCTGACGGCGCTTTTGCCTAACGATCGTGCCTCGGGCATGTCAGCCTCGGCCCCAGAGGGGGCCACCGCCGGCCCTAGGTCCGCTTCTGCTCCCCTTCCCAGGGTGCCGGGCTGCTTGCCGATGCCCCGGGCGCCACCTCCACGATGTCAGGAAGGTGGTCTAGGGGGCCTCGCCCCACCTCGCCCTTGTCATTCCCGTCCGAGGCCTCTGTCGACAACGACGTCAACGGGGATTCCTCCAACGGGAGACCATCCTTCCGTTGCTGACGGCGGTGCTTATCCAACGCATCGCGCGCAAGGATGTGCTTCGTGCGCTTCGCCGCCTTAGCATCCTTTCGCTTCTTCTGTGCGTCAGTGTGAGCGCGGTTGATCGCCCGCTGCCCCGCGTCCTCGGGAATAGGCGGCGGGGAGGAGCGCACGTCCCTCATCCCCTGAAGAAACGACAAACACGCATAAGGAAACAAGGGATAAAGGGAGGCTGAGGAGGTTCAGAGACTACAGCGGCGCTCGACTTACCAGCGAAAGGAACCCCTGCGACGGACGCATCGCGAAGGGGGTTAGGTTGCCACCCCTCAACTTCACATCTACCGTCTCCCCCACCCGACGGTGAATTTCCTCGTCGGAGAGGGCGGAGGAAGACATCCGGGTGCCTTCGACGGGCTCACCCGGCCTCATCTCGAACAGCCGCCGCCGTCGAGCCATCAGCGGCAGCACCCTCCGGCAGTGGAAGGCGGCCACGACCATAGCGACGGTGAGGCCATGGTTCCGCAGCCTCGCCAGTCCCTCCAGGAGCGGCTCCAGCTTGGGCTGGTCGACCTTCGGGATGCCCCACTTCCATTTCTCCGGGCAACTCTCCACAATCCGCCCAGTATAAGGGGGAAGTCCTCCGTCATCGTTACAGAGGTAGAACCAACTCGTGTACCATCGGCGGTTGGAGGACGCGAGTTGGGCCGGAATGTAGAGGTGCAAGCGGTCCTAACAAACTTGGAGAGTGCAGCCTCCGGCCCTCGATGCCTTCCTCTTTCCCGACGTGCCCGTCGGCTTGGTAGTATGCCCCGCCCGGAACAGGTGGAGCCACAAATCCCAATGGGGAGCGATCCCCAAATACCCCTCGCAGACGGCAACGAAGATAGCCGCCTGAGCGATGGAGTTGGGATTAAAATTATGGAGCTCCACGCCATAGTAGTGCGGGAGCACCCGCATGAACCGGTCCGCCAGAACGCCGAGGCCGCGCTCGTGGAAGGAGATGAAGCTCACGACGTAGCCGTTGCGGGGCCTCAGCTCTAGCTCGCCGTACGGAGCAATCCACTCCGGCCTGCTAAGGTCTGTCACCGGGCGAAGGAGTCCATCGTCGACAAGCGACTGGAGCATCTCCTCGGTGACGTCCGACGGATCCCAAGGGTCCGCCTCGACAACGACGATGTTGTCGGCCATGAGTGCGATGGAGGAATCGGGCGCGGCGGTGAGTCCTTCTCTCTCCCTCCACGCTCTTGCTTTTTTCTCGCTTTCTCCCTAGGCTCGCTCTTCTCTCCTCTTCTCCCTGGCACCCGCTGCTCTAGCGACGGCTCGACGGAGGTGGCAGGCAAGGTAAGACAAGGAGGGATGAGACTCTTTGGGTATTTATGCAGGGAGGAGGTGAAACGAACGGGCGATGAAATCGGGGAGGTTTTCCCCGTCCGGCGCGGTTAACCACGAGCCGATTTCGGCGGCCCACGCGCCCACGTCTCCCGCATTAAATGCGAGGACAGTTACGTCCCGTCCATCACGTCACGCTCGGCCACTACGGCAGCAGGCGTCGGTTCGCCTCCCCATGAAACCGCCTCAAAAGGCGCGCCACCCGCGGCCGAGCCGATAGGGAAGATATTTCCTGCGGCCTGTTCCTTTCATAGGAAGGAACCGGGCTCTGAGCCTATTACGATCCAGGGGTTCGAAGGCTGGACCCCAAAGGGTTTCGACAGCCGCCCCAGGATAATAGAGTCAGGGGCGACTGCGGGCGAGCCTGTACGGGGCCGAGACCCAAACGAGCGAAACGCTTGGGATGCCCAAAGTCGTGTCCGAGACCGGCAGGAAACTATCCGAATGGGATCCCACCGTAGGGAGGCACCGAGCCACCGAGGCCCAACGAACGGCCTCGGCACCCACTAGAGAAATCCGCTGGTACTCTTGGAGTGTGTCTCTGGACCGCTAGCCGTCCCCTAACGAACGGGGTTCGGGCCTCCACTCGGACTACTCGATAACAGCTCACCGGGAGTGCCACCACTCGTGCCCATCGAGGGTAGCGAGGCACATTCCACCCCTCCTTCCGAGCGAAAAGGAAGCGCGAGGGTCGCATAAAAAGTCAGGGGAACCCCTGACGGCCTTCTCGCCCTATGCAGAGGCTAGGGGGCTCCTCCTGTAAATATGCCAAGACCCCACGACCCGGGCTCGCGCCCAAAGGGGCCTCAGCAAACAAACCCTCATGCGCGAGGGGCGTATGAAAAGTCAGGAGAACTCCCGACGGCCCTCTCACGCAGAGGCTAGGGTCTCTTCCTGCAACCTTGCCGAGACCAGAATGGGCTCGGCAAACTAACCCTCTGTTCGAACGAAAAGGACATGTGAAGATCAGATGAAAGGGCCAGAACACCCAAGACAAAGACGAACAGTCCAAAACCGCGCTAGAAGTTTCACTACAAACACGATAAAAAGGGCACCGAGCCCGTTACGGTCCAGGGGTTCGAAGGCTGGGCCTCCAATAGGTTTCGACAGCCGCCCCAGGGCAACAGAGTTAGGGACGACAGCGAGGCGAGCCTACGAATGGCCCAGGCCCGAGCGAACGGTCGCTCGGGGCGCCCTAAGTCGTGTCCGAGACCGGCGGGGAAGTATCCGAATGGGATCCCACCGTAGGGAGGCACCGAGCCACCGAGGCCCGCGAACGGCCTCGGCACCCACTAGAAAAACCCCCTGGTACTCTTGGAGTGCGTCTCTGGACCACTAGCCGTCCCCCAGTGAACGGGGCTCGGGCCTCCACTCGGACTACCCGCTAACAGCTCACCAGAAGTGTCCACGCTCGTGCCCATCGAGGGTAGCCTGGCACATTCCACCCCTCCTTCCGAACGAAAGGAAGCGTGAGGGTCATACCCAAAGTCAGGGGACCCCTGACGAACCTCTCGCTCCATGCGGAGGCTAGAGGGCTTCTTCCTGCAGCCTCGTCGAGACCCCCACAACCCGAACTTGCGCTTGGAGGCTCAGCAAATGCAATAAGAACTACTTGTTCAAACACGAAAATAAAGAAAGCCCCTGGAGGAGTAACTCCACTCCTCCGGGGGCTCGGGGGCTACACCCGGCGGGTGCGCTCGCGCGCACCCACCGGAACCTCAAAAAACAAACCCCAATTCCTACGGGGCAGGTATAAACCAAGCCTCGGCAAACCCTCAGGGGGAGTGCACGCACTCCCCCCGAGGCTCGGGGGCTACTGTCGGGTACCTTAGGATGGGGTACCCCCAGCAAAACATCAAACGGGTTGCCAAGATCTCATCTAAAAATAATAAAACCAAGAAGGTAAGTTGTGGGCCCCTCCTCCACCGTGACCGAGCCCACTGGGTCCTCCCCCTCCTCGCTTCGAACCTCGAGCAGGAGGCCTCGGCATCCTGACGCCAACTCCGCTTCACGCGAGGCCCCCCCGGGAAGGCCTCGGCAGGATACACCGCCTCCGCCTCGCCCGAGGCTCTCCACGAAAGGCCTCGGCAGGAGGCGCATTCTCCGTATCGCGTGAGGCCTCTCGCGAGAGGCCTCGGCAAGGAGCCTGATCTCCGTCTCGCACGAGGCCTCATTCTCCGTATCGCCCGAGGCCGGCTCGTCCGCGGTCCGTCACCCCCCGCCTCGGCCGACCCTCTCAACAGCGAGTCACGTCTCATTAATACTTTCAACCACTCCCGCAATCTCAGCCGGACAGTGGCTCAATGTCACAGAATGGCCGACGCGACCCGAAGTCGCATCAGCGCCATACCGGCCGGGACAGGGCACGACGGGGATTACCGGCCACTGTGTCCCAGCACTGTGTCCACGATCAGCGCCTGGGGCAGGGTATGACCGGGGTTACCGGCCACTGTGTCCTAACGTTGCACCCATGACCCGCCGCCCGCTCAAGGCCTCGGCACTGTACATCGGGGCCTCGGCAATCTCGGGGTTCGTGCCTACCGAGACCCCCCACCGCAGTACAAGCCTCAGCACCGACCGGGCCTCAGCCTCCCGCATAATCTGTCCACCATGGCTTGCACGTTCACCGCCACGTCCGCTCCGAGACATTCCCGGGGCTCCCACGACGCACAGGATCTGATGGGGACAACCACGCCGCCCCCATACTTCAAGGACGGATCACTCCTACGACCACACCGCAACAGGAACAGGCCACAGGGTTCGGACGTGCCGCTCCTATTAGCACGACGCCGCATAGTGATACATGTACTGACCTCGTCCTCCCTTCAACTATAAAAGGAGAGAACTTGGACCACTTAGGGAAGGGGGCACTGGATAACACACACGCACATTCCAACCACTTGAGAGCAACGTCTCAAACGGCCCATACGACACCCTGCCGAGACCTGGGACTAGTTCCCTCTCTCCCTTAGCTTGTAACCCCCTACTACGAGCACTCCGGTGCAAGGAATACAAGTTCAATCTCTCAGACTGGACGTAGGGCGCCGATTGCCTGAACCAGTATAAACCTTGTGTCTCTTTGCATCACCATCCGGAATCGGGAGCACGCAGAACAAATTCACTAGTCGGTCGAGGACCCCCGGTCCGGAACACCGACAATTAGACAATTTTAGTAGCAATTTAATCCAGAAAAAAAAATAGTGAGCAATATAAACATACTGGTAACATCATATATGTGCTTGTGTATTTAAAACGTGACGAGCATAAAAATAATACTAACCAGCTAGATATTGACAGAGGACCTTACTGGATTGCGAGAAGCGTTCGGATTGTTAGAATAGATTTTTGTCGGCTCTTCTGACGCTGGAGCTCGAGTTTCATGGAGTCAGTTTATTAGGATTGGATTCCCAAACTTTTTTCTGCTTCTTGTGAAGGTGCCGATGGAGCCTGTTGTGGGTTTTGATTTTCTCGGCTGCTGCAGCAATACACTGTATGTTCGCTTTGTCGTAAATAATCATAAATTTCTAACTAGAACAGTATTTTTCTCTCACATCAAATCAATCAGCAGTAATAATTCACGATCGTATACGATCGTTTCAGTCCCAGCCGAACAAACTAACACTAGCGCGATAGTAGTGTTGCAGTAGTGCTGGCTGCAGTGCAGCCGCATCATCTGGACCAGCTGTAGTACTTAGCGCGTGTTTAGTTTCCACCCTAAATTTCAAAAAAGTGCTACAGTAACCATTACATCGAATCTTGCGATACATATATAGAGCATTAAATGTAGACGAAAAAATTAATTAATTGCACAGTTTGGTTGGAAATTGCAAGACGAATGTTTTAAGCCTAATTAGTCCATAATTGAATATTATTTACCAAATAAAAACGAAATTACTACAATAGCCAGATTTTTAACCTCCACCCAACTAAACACGCGCTTAGTGAAAATTGATGGCGAAAGGAACATGCATGAACCCGACTACCCGAGCAACATGCAATGATGTGAGGTCCGTCCACTGCCACGAGTCTCTAGCTGGCGACTGCTGTCGAGCCATCAAGTTCACAGGTGAGCTGCCTCCATGCACGGCCAAGGCTAGCCAGTACTCCTACTAGTAGCTAGTAGTTTTCCTTTAAAAAAAACTACTACTACCACGTAAAACAACTGGCAACCATACAAATGGTGTTGGTAGCTCAATCAAAACATAAACAATACTTATTTACTCGATATTGAGAGATCGGGGAGGGAGGTGGGCAGTCGCCAGCTCGCGGCGGCCCTGCTGCCAACGACAGGCCATTGCTGCGTTTGAGCCTCACGCTCGATTTTTTAAAAAAAAAATTAACACTTTTTCGAAACTAATTTTAAATTTAACACTGTCGTTTTTTTAACTAATACTTTTGACCGCGCCTATTGTCCTAGCGCAGCCATATGCTTGTGCTGCGCCAGGCATGGAGGCGCGGCAGAGGGCTGACGTGACGGCGACCAAAAGCGCTGACCGCTGACGTGGCAGGGCTCTGCCGCCACCGATCTTGGTGCGGCAGTGCCGCGCCCTAATCCATGGCGTGGCACACTCGGGTATAACCTCCGTCGCGGCCCGCGTGCCCGAGCAGCGCAGCAAGGCAACCTGCCCACTGAGCACGCCGTCCGCCGCGGCCACGTCCCCCCACGCCAGCCAGCCCGCCCGCGCCAGTAAGCCATCCGCGTCCGCCCGCCCGTGCCAGCCAGGCGGCCAGGTGAAAGGTCCTAATGGCTAGAGGGGGGGTGAATAGCCTAATAAAAATTTCTACAACAACACTTAACCAAAAGGTTAGACAATTATGAGGCGAAGCAAGTGTTGCGCTAGCCTACTCAAAATGCAAGCCTCCTACCACAATTCTAGTTTAGATAGTGTCTATTTACACAATAGCAAAGACATTATCCTATGTTAGTGTGCTCTCAAAGACTAACTAAAGAGCCACACCAACCAAGCAAGCAAGCTCTCACAACTAGCTACACTAAAGAGCTTGTTAACTAGTTTGCGGTAAAGTAAAGAGAGTGATTAGGATAGTTATACCGCCGTGTAGAGGAGTGAACCGATCAATCACAAGGATGAATAACAATAGAGACCAATCACCTCGGAATCAAAGGATGAACACAATGATTTTTACCGAGGTTCACTTGCTTGCCGGCAAGCTACTCCTCGTTGTGGCGATTCACTCAATTGGAGGTTCACGCGCTAATTGGCTTCACACGCCAAACCCTCAATAGGGTGCCGCACAACCAACACAAGATGAGGATCACACAAGCCACGAGCAATTCACTAAATTACCTTTTGGCTCTCCGCCGGGGACAAGGTCAAGAACCCCTCACAATCACCACGATCGGAGCCGGAGACAATCACCACCTCCGCTCGACGATCCTCGCTGCTCCAAGCCGTCTAGGTGGCGGCAACCACCAAGAGTAACAAGCGAAATCCGCAGCGAACCACGATCACTAAGTGCCTCTAGATGTAATCACTCAAGCAATGCATTTGTATCACTCTCAATCTCACTATGATGATGAATCAATGATGTAGATGAGTGGGAGGGCTTTGGCTAGGCTCACAAGGTTGCTATGTCAATGAAAATGTGCAAGAGACTTCCCTTGAGCTGGCCATGGGGCTATAAATAGAGCCCCCATCAAATAGAGTCGTTATACCCCTTCACTGGGCAAAACGCGCTCTGACCGGACGCTCCAGTCAAACTGACCAGACGCTGGCCCTCAGCGTCCGGTCGCCCGATGGACGCCACGTGTCATCTTCTTCAAACACTGTTCGTCAGATCCCAACGGCTACGAAGCTGACCGGACGCTCCGGTCAAAACTGACCGGACGCTGAAGCCCCAGCGTCCGGTCGTTTCCAGTAAGCTCCTCGAGACATGTTTTTTCGACCGGACGCGTCCGGTCCACCTTGACCGGACGCAGCCAGCGTCCGGTGCTCAACCCTAGCCTACTGTGCCGTCTGACAGCTTGACCGGACGCAGCCTTTCAGCGTCCGGTCGTTGAGTGACCCAGCGTCCGGTCAGTAGACCGACGCCAGCATCATTTCGACCAACTCCATTTCAACTCTAACTTCTTCACCCTTGCTCAAATGTGCCAATCACCAAGAATTTTGCATCCGGCGCAATAGAAAATAGACATTTAATTTTCCCGAAAGCGCCGAATCCCGCCGAGCAAGCTCGGCGGGAGGGAGAGAGGGACCCAAACCCATCTCAACCCTACAACCACCTTGTGCACATGTGTTAGCATATTTTCACAAATATTATCAAGGGTGTTAGCACTCCACTAGATCCTAAATGCATATGCAATAAGTTAGAGCATCTAGTGGCACTTTGATAACCGCATTCCGATACGAGTTTCACCCCTCTTAATAGTACGGCTATCAAACCTAAATGTGATCACACTCTCTAAATGTCTTGATCACTAAAACAAAATAGCTCCTATGGTTTATACCTTTGCCTTGAGCTTTTTGTTTTTCTCTTTCTTCATTTCAAGTTTAAGCCCTTGATCATCGCCATGCCATCACCATTGTCATGCTATGATCTTCATTAGCTTCTTCTACTTGAAGTGTGCTACCTATGTCATGAGCACTTGATAAACTAGGTTAGCACTTAGGGTTTCATCAATTCACCAAAACCAAACTAGAGCTTTCACCAAGCCGCCCGGTGCGGCCGCCGCGCCCGCTCGACGACGCACCTCCTCCTCCGGCCAGAACCTCCGGTCACGCACGGCGGCTGCCCGCCTAGGCCTACGCCCGCGCCTCCCGACCCGGTCTTGCGCGCTGCAGCAAGGTACTCCACTAATATAGTTAGCACAGTTAATAAAAGTTAGTAAAATTATTAAAGTATAGTTGGATTTAACACCACATTCGCACTTGACTGGTGCTGCTTTGTAAATTAATATTTCTTTCTTCTTTTGTTTTGCTTTTGGAGATTCTTTGGGCCATTTGTTCTTAAGACCATACAACCACTCCTTGAAACGACACTTCGCCATTGAACACACCTAAATAACGTGACATTAGTACATGACACATATAGCTCAACATTTCAACAAATACACTTTGCACTTAATCCATGCTTGTTTGGACACACAAACTCCAACGTATTATCAGGGTTTATCACGGCTCGGTCTCCGTAATGGCACGGAGGAGGTTCCTCGAGTCGTCTAACTATGGCTAAGTGCTTCTCCTTAGCCGTCATTAGAGGGGGGTTAGGGGGAGGTGGAACCCACCGCTCGAAGTGGCCTCGTGGATGTCGTCCCTCTCCACCAATCGTCGAAAAGGAGGTATCTGGGGTCAAACTTGTCTGCACCGTCGATCCACTGAAAGAAAAAGCACCTCTCATGGTCCTACACAACAAAAATTCAACAAAAATATTAGTAATCTAGTAATACAAATGAAGAAGAAAAAGATAGTGGAAACAATTACTTACATTAAAATGACTGCACATGTAGAAGCAATGAGCCGCTGTGTCCGGATGTCTCGATTGAAACACGTCGGCCGGACGACCACAGTCACAATTAGGGACAGGGAGTTCAGGAGGGACGGGGCATCTTTGATATACTCGTCGGGGTATATTTCTCTAGGACGACCCCATTTTCGCCATAACTGCTCCCGAAACATGTCTTCCATCTAATAAAAAAGTTCAAATTAAACATCAATCAAAACAAGGTAAATTAATATAAAATGTAATCATTTGTAATGCAACTAAAATTTTATAAACAACAATTATAGCAACAAAAATATACATGGCAAACATAGTTCTAACTATATAATTAACCTTAATATTGACAAAATCAAACTAATATCTTCACCATAGTTCTCAAACATAATTTTCCTACTAACCTTAACTCTCATTCATAATATCCTATCCACCATTCAAACAAAATTAAAATGTGCGTCATTACCTTGAACTAGGACGAGGAGGGAGGGAAACGGCCGGGGAATGGAAGGGAAGAGAGGGAGGGAGGCGGCAATGGAGGGCCGGGCTGCCGCCGTTCGTGGTGCGGCGGCCGGCGTGCTTGGCGACGGGCGGGCGTGGGAGTGACGCCTAGGCGGCCTTGCTGCTCGGGCAGCGGGACTGGCCGTGAGGGTATACCCGGCTCTGCCGCGCCAAAATCGGTGGCGCGGCAGAGCCCTGCCACGTCAGCGGTCAGCGCTTCTGGTCGCCGCCACGTCAGCTCTCTGCCGCGCCGCCATGTCATGACGCGGCACAAGTATTTGGTCACGCCAGGGCAATAGGCAGCGATCAAAAGTGTTAGTTTTAAAAACAACTGACAGTGTTAGATTTGAAATTAATTTCAAAAAAGTGTTAAAATTTAAAAAACTTCTCACTCTCACGGTGCCGTTCAGCCATCACGGCCACCAGGAAATTATAGAAACACCTGTCGCAGGCTTAAAAGCTGCGCAGATACTAGTGTCTAAATAGGGAAAGGACATGATGCAGTGGCACCTTGTACTCTTTCTGTCCCCCAAAAAATAAATACTTAAATCTAAGAGTAATCAAATTTTCTCAAACATGGTCTATTTTATAGGAAAATATCAAAAAATTATTTCTCTAAATAGATTTATTATTATCAAAAATGTCTTTATAGTTAACCTAATGATATTTATTTGATATAAAAAATATTAGTATTGTTATATAGAGGTGATTAATACTAAAATTGTTTAACTGTTAGAATCGTATTTTTTTATGGAGTCACTACATGGCAGCTGGCACGCCACGACTCCTTGCCCCTCCTGTGGCTGCCTCCGACGGCCCTGTCTATGTCTGCACGAGTGCACCGGACAGAGAAACCATGCCTACGTCTGCACGACTGTCACATGCGAGTACTGGGAACCATGGCCAGGGAGATCACTGTAAACAGTAAGTCGACGCCATCGTAAAAAATCTTTTTTTCCTTGAGTTACTGGAAATCCGTTTTTGTCGTGTTCGGCTTATCCATATTCGACTAATTCAGTTTCTTTTTTTAGCCGGAACAGTATTTTTCTCTCACAATAATTCAGCTAGAACAGTGTTTTCAATCAGTTTCAGTCAAGTTTCAGACCAGCGAACAGGGCCTTTGTGTTTTATGTTGTCTTCAACTATATTTTTATTTCGTAGGGATAGTTTACGAAGAAGTGTCATCCATAAAACATGGTAAAGTTGATTACATGCGTTTTCAAGATAAATATGATTAATCGTTAAACGATTTTTCACTTGCTTTAATAAAATTCATAGGGCACATTTGGTGTCCGCAGCAACCAAACGCCCCTTGGCACCCCATCTATGAGCGAGCGTTCACTCAATTATTGTTCAGCGAACGAGCGTGCACGCATGAACCACACTGCCGGCTGCTGATGTCACTTTAAGAAAGAAAAACATTTGTTTTAAATTACTATAGTTTCTGAACTGGTGTATCCAATTTAAATTTCGTCTATGCTGGTGTGTTCTACGCGATGAGATGAACATAACTAGACCCCACTTACATATGTTTCGAAAAAAATTTTATAGTATAACTTATAGCTTATAACTTATGCACATAAGTTGTATTGAATAATTTTTTTTTCTAGTCGGATTCGTTCGGTGGCATGGCTACACCTGCACAGACGTTCCTTTTTTGTTTTTTTACCCTTTTTCTCTTTTTGTTATATATTTATAAAGTTATACTACATAGTTATTTTCGTACATAGTTTTCATATTTCTACTAATATGTTATGATATTAATTTGTACACTTAAGTTGTTGAATATAACTTATACGCTCAACTTTATATCTAAGTCATTCATCAAGTTGTATATCTAAGTTATACATAAAAGTTTTGTGTATAATTTTTGTAGCTTTCTATAAAATTATGTTGATAAGTCTGTTCCGCAAAATATTATACATAAAAGTTATGCATATAACTTTGTCACGTAGTAAGTTATATGTATAAGTTATGTGCGTAACTTTGTCACGTTAAAGGTATATGCTGAAGTCATGTGCATAAGTTATATGTATAAATAACACGTTGAAGTTTGTTCCAGGAGTTATGCGTAAAAGTTGTGAGTATAACTTTTTAACTTTCTAGAAAAAGAAAGTTGCGAAAACAAATTTGCTAAAAATGGAAAAAAAAAATCCAAAAAAGGAAAGTTGCGGAAATTTTTTTGCTAAAAATGAAAAGTCGCGGGGTTGTCTGATCGTTCACCAGATTTGCGTTCGCTGGTTAGTGGCTTTGCCATGGTGCTCCGCTCTGCTAGTGAAGCTCTAGGAATCCCGCCGAGAGGAGTAGGGAGAAAGAGAAAACCAACATAGTAACTTCGCTTGCCCCTCTCTCTTGATAATGTGGGCTTAACATGTGACTGTGATCCGATTTGCCCCGCCATGGTGCCAATATAGTGTGAGGTGATGTTGGGACAAGGCAAAGATACGAGAGGGATGAAGGCGGGGCAGGGAGGAGTAGACTGAAGGCGGCGCAGCACGGGGCGACGTCGGCACGAGGAGGACAGGGCAACGATGACACGAGGAAGGGAGCGACGACAATGGGCAAGTGGCAAGCTTGAGGAGCAAGGAGACGTGCGGTCGAGAAGATAAGGTGGATAGAGAAGAGGGGAAAAGTAAACTAAGTGTAGAGAAAATGAAGGAAGAAAAAAAGAAATGGTAAGGGGATTATGGGAAATAAGAAATGGGAAGAGTTTTTCTCTGTTTGGATCTTGGATCTTTTAGATTATCTTTTATTTTAATTTTCACTTTTTCTTTGATTAGAAAATGATTTAATTGATTTGAATTCCAATGTTCATTATTTATATGTTGTTGCCAATGTTTTATATCAAGGGGGAGATTGTGAGATCGTGTTCTGGAAATTCGGTTTGAGATGAAATGGCTTTGCAAAGTGACTAGAATTTTGACATAGCTAATGTGCATTTGTTTATCATATATGCTTGTGATAGCATGCATGATGATTTGGTATTGTTGCATGATATGCTCAAGTAGATAATGTGTAGATTGACTTGACTTAAGTCATGGAGTTGTGCTCATACATGTTTGCGTGTTTGTTCATGTATAGGTGTTGCTTGAGGCGAAACATGGTCGACGATAGGACTAGAACTAAGTTTAGGGAAAAACTAAAGATTTAACGCTAAGTTTATGGAGAAAACTAAGATATTATCGGCCAAGAACGTCGGATGTTCGAGCTAAGTGATCAATGTATATGTAAAGGAGATGTGCGGGCTGTAGTGTCGTGTTTGTCTTGCCTACAATTTGAGTGGAAAGATTGACGCCTTGACGGTGTGGCTAAGAAAAGTCTCTCACGTCTGATGCTTGACGCGGTGGTGTGATTTGGCATGCGAGTGCTGACTGTACGTAGATGCTTGGGACAAATGTTAGTGCGCGCCTGCGCGGTCATTATTTGTGTACGAGCTTATGCATGGCGGATCATATGGCTTGTGCATAGGTGCACATGTATGCACGGCGTGATCTGTGCCTGCGTGGTTTAGCTAGGTGATACATGTGTTTCCTTTGATGGCTTGCGTGGCCCCTTGTGGTTGGTCAGCATGCTTCACGTGCTGCTGATTAGCAACGCAGCAGGAAAGCCGTGCGTGAGACGGAATCCCGTGGCAGGGGCTGCGGTATAATCCGTACTTATACGACTATACGAGCCAGAACAACTCGCATCTCGCAATAATACGGAGCTCTAAGACATGCTAAGTGACGGTATGAAATTTAATTCACAACGTATTACAACCTGCCACGAACATTGAGTAACAAAATCTCCCGACTCCAAAATTCCAAATCATGTAAGAAATTATTTGTTATTTGGGCTCGGTTGCTAGTGTAGCAAAAACTGTTTTGTAATTGTCCAATAAACGCGTGTGCGGTCGATACGTGTCCTGGACTCTCACCACAATACTGCAGGTCGCAGAGGCCTTTGTCATCTGCCTTTGCCTCTATATATGTACTCACCCAAACCACAGAGACGGAGAGGATGCAAATAGCACCACTCGGTGGCTCCAGCTTTTTCTTTTTGTGTACGTCGGTGGCAGCGTGCGACAGCCGATAGGCAGCAGAGAGGGGAGAGAGATGACGAAGCAGGTGGTGGTGGTGGACACAGCGCTGGTGGCGCCGAGCGAGGAGACGCCGCGGCAGCCGCTGTGGCTGTCCAACCTTGACCTGGCCGTGCCGCAGACGCACACGCCGCTCGTCTACTACTACCCGGCACCGGCGCAGGGCGGCGCCGCCCTGCGCACGGGCTCCTTCGCGCCGGACCGGCTGAGGGCCGCGCTGGCCGGCGCTCTGGTGCCATTCTACCCACTCGCCGGGCGCCTCGGTGTTGGCCCGGACGGCCGGCTGCAGATCGAGTGCAACAGCAAGGGCGCGCTCTTCGTCGTCGCCAACGCGGACCTCACCGGCACGGGCGTCTTTGACGACTACGAGCCGTCGGCAGAGGTCAGGAGAACTTTTGTGCCGGTAGCGGAGTCCGGCGATGCGACCAGCAGCCCCATGGCCATGTTCCAGGTATTAATTATATGTTCCAGGTATTAATTAAATGTAAACATGCATGCAACTCAAATCTGGCCGGGTGATTGATTCTACGTCGTCCCGGGCTCCCGGCCTGCAGGTGACGTTTCTCAAGTGCGGCGGCGTGGTGCTCGGCACGGCCATCCACCACGCGGCCATGGACGGCGTCGGCGCGTTCCAGTTTATGCAGACGTGGTCCGGGGTGGCACGCGGACTCGACGTCGCGGAGGCGTGCGGGCCGCAGGAGCCGTTCCACGACCGGACGCTCCTCCGCGCACGGTGCCCGCCGTGCCCGACCTCGGACCACTTCGTCTACTCCCCGGCGTTCCTCAGCGGCCGCCCCCGGCCCTACGTGACCCGCATCTACGCCGTCTCGCCGAAGCTCCTCGCCGACGTCAAGTCCCGCTGCGCGCCCGGCGTGTCCACCTACTGCGCCGTCACCGCGCACCTGTGGCGCTGCGTCTGCGTCGCGCGCGGGCTGGCGCCTAGCGCGGACACCAGGCTCGGCCTGCCGGCCAACGTCCGGCACCGCCTGCGGCCCCCGCTCCCGCGCACCTTCTTCGGCAACGCCGTGGTGCGCGACCTCGTCACCGCGCCCGTCAGCACCGTCCTCGACAGCTCGCTGGGGTCCGTGGCGGAGACCATCAAGAAGGCGGTGGACCGCGTGGACGACGCCTTCGCGCGGTCGGTGCTGGACTACCTGGAGCTGCAGCAGAATGCAGCAGGCGGCGGCGGCCAGCAGGCGCCCAGCAGGGAGCAGCTGGTGCCGGCGACGGACCTGTGGGCGGTGAGCTGGCTGGGGATGGCCATGTACGACGCCGACTTCGGCTCGGGCGCGCCGCGGTTCGTCGCGCCGGCGCAGATGTTCGGCGTGGGCACGGCGTATATGACGCCGCGTGGTCCGGACAGGGACGACGGCATCGCCGTGCTCATCTCGCTGGAGCTCGAGTACCTGCCTTGCTTTGAGAAGGTCTTCTTCTATAACGAGTGAGATTCACACATCATTACTGCTTGTCTCAAGTCTGGATGGAGTTTGCGGATCTGCAAGTGTGAAGCTACACCTATAAGTTCGAGTAGCAAGTTTTTTTGCTTTCCCCTTTTTTGTACGTGTGTGTTCCTCTAGCGAGTTGTTCTCGTATATTCTGTTATATCTTTTCATACTCGGTTCAGATCGGGTGTCTCCTCCTTATAAGGGGTTAACAGTACTATTTTAGTTATATTTCTTATCGGTATAAAGTTGCTTCCTTTCTCTTGCCATTATTGATCAAGCCGTCTAGATTATCATCTTCTTCATGTGACTAATATAGTTGCAACTGTCTTTTCTGTAAGTCATTTTTATAGAACAAATCACGTATGTTTTAATCATATTTTTTATTTGACCTGAAAATTTATTATGAACCTATAACATTCTTTTTTTGCGCAACATTTTTTTTCAAAATTTTCCCCATGAATATATATATATATATATATATATATATATATGGAAATTATTTACTACTTTCAAGGAGTAGTGACTCCATGTGTATATCTCTAGTTTTGTAGCATTTATAGCCTAACGAAGTATATCTAGATGGAGTATATCATCATACTAGATCATTTAGGGTACTGTATATGACAAGTATGTATGTATATTTAGAGTATATGGTTATACTTATTTTATATGCTACTATCATAGTATTATATAATATAATAAAAAAATATGTGATCTTTTGAAGAAAAAAAATTACATGATAAAAATCTAGAGTATCTTAATATTAGTACGTCAACATACTTAAACTGATAAATGGATATATATACATACACAACGTGATTTATTGATTATGGGAGTAACTACTCCCGGGAGTATATAAAGAGGGTGATTGGTTGCACGTAGGAGGCCATCCTGAGCCCCATACCAGCATCGCTCGGTGCACTTGGCTGTGTTTGGATGCCTGCCTCGCATCCTTTTCTTGCTCCGTCTCATTCATCTTCACCCCTCCATCCCGCATAGATCCGTCTTGAGAATTCTCACTTAACCTCGCGATGTAGGACGATGCAATGCACCCATGATACAGAGGTCTATGTGTCATACACTCAAAACTCACATCCATGTATGCAACCAAACAAAATCTCATCTTGTATTGGACCAACAACAAAGACAACCAAACATGACTGGGTGTACGGTTTGAGCATGCATCTCACCATCCTGGACCGGCTCTCCATCACCAAAGCAACCAATCACCCCAAAATGCATCATATATATATAGCTGGCTACAAAATAACTTATTATGTAGCCACTTTAAGTTACGATAATTACTATATTAATTTACGAGATTATATTAACTCCTTACTAAGTGGTTTACTATAATGTTATGGTAAATATCACCATGTGTTATAGTAACCCAACTATCGTAAATATGTATTGATATTATCGTAAATTAGTATATAAAATTATCGTAAATAGATGTGGCTATAGAATAACTTATTTTGTAGCTGGCTACTGAATATATATATATATATATATATATATATATATATATATATATATATATATATATATATATATATATATATATAAGCACTCAGCAGCAATTGAGATGCACAGTTTAGTCACTGTGGATTTAAACCTGAATCTTCTACGCGTCGTAACAGCAGTTTCTTTTGTTTCCAATTACCACCCGCAATCTTTGCTTCTTAACGATAACGATGGTAAATAAAGAGGATACGTGATTCGTCAAACAAGATTTATGGTCTCATAAATCGCTGTGGGCTCCCAGCTGGGAATACAAACAAATAAACATGGAACATTATTGGTGGCAATCGGTCATGCATGCATGCCCCCCCCCCCCCCCCCCCCCCCCCCCCGCCTATGGCATCCGCTGCAATTTTTTCTGCATGTCGTGTGCCCCGTTGCTCTTCTTCACATGAGCGACGCCGCAACGGACGGACGGACCAGCCAAACTCGCAGACAGCGCCGCAGATAACAAAGCGTATCCAAAACGCTACCAATCTTTTTTTCTTTAGATTTATACACTACAACGTACACGTCCATAACACGTACGTATACTTATTCCTATAAATATACGTATGTAAACCCTACCTCTATGAATATTTCCGGAGGACTAAGCCGGCAGATCTTGAGATTCACGAAGTCAACACAGACGCCTCATGTCGACGGGGACGTCATCTAACATTGAAAGCATAGCGTCATTAGCACCTCCGAATGACTGAGCTGGCAGATCTTGAGATTCACGAAGTCATCACGGATGCTTCGTTGTCAACGGGGACGTCACCTACAACTGAAAGCATAGCGCCGTTAAATTCTGAAATAAAAAAAAATACAAATACCCGTACCAAGTCTAAAATTTAAACCCTGAATAAATAGATTGCACCACGGAGAACACAACCAACTAGTCCACGGCCAGCACCAGCATTTTCTCTCTTCTCAGCTGCATCTCCCTTCCGTCGATCGGGTTGACACAGAATGATGAGCGATCGCGCATCTTCTCCGTGCCCGATGCATGTGTCCCATTCCATGGCAGGTGAAGCGATTAAGGCCACACGGGTAAGGAGATGACACATGGACCCAAGTACAATAATTGTCCAATTTTTTAAGTACAATAATCGGAGTGAGCGACCACAGGATTCGGAGCAAAAAGTATATGTCGATTTATTGATTACGGCTCCGTTCGTTTCTCTTTCTAATTCGTCTTTTTAGTTTAATTTTATAAGTTAGAATATTGTTTTTTTCTCAGCAATAAATCAGCCGAAAACAGTGTTATGTCGACAAAAAAAAAAAGTCCAATGGCCTATAAAATGGAACCGATGGATATGCAAATATCAATCACCAAATACACTTGAGCAAATCTGAATGTTTACTTGGAACAACGATGAGCACCGTCATGTAAAGGGGGTTCGCGTGTGGTGACTGGTGACAGGATAACGTGCGGGACTGCAGGCGGCAGACCTGAGCGGTTCAAGAATTTTGAGCGCCGGGCTCTGGAAATGCCCAACTATGAGGTTGAGATGCATGACAGCCACCCTGATGCTCGAATTTTCATTTTCCTAGTTTTGGAGCAAGCCTGTGCGCCGGCGCTGTGAAGCATGGTGCCAGGGAGTGATGATGCACACAGCACACTGTAGCGTTTAGTAGCGAAGCGTGCATTGATCGTGAGTCGTGACACGACGTTTCAAGCATCGGCAGCGAATCCACACGCTGTACGGAGTACCTGTATTCCTCCGGAGTATAGCCGAAGCAGGAAACTGTCCGGCGGTCCCAATAAACGTGCACGCGGTGCGTGTCGGTGTCATCCGGGCCCCGGGCGCGCGCCCTGCGTCAGGCGGCTACGAAATTTCCTGTGCGAGCCCGACGGCGTGCACGGCATGGCAGCCGTGACATTTTCGGTGCCCCGGCCCGTGCGACGGCAGGAGACGAAGAAATACGAGGGGAACTTACAACGTGTTTGGTGCATTCCCAGGTAACGTAAATGGAAACGAAATCAATTCACGCGGGTTTCGACGGTGGGATCATTGATTGCTGACTTTGTTTGGTATCGACGTGGCAGCGGCACTACAGTATCGGCAGCAGCGTAATTCGATAAAGGTCGGAGACGCCCGGTATCAACGGAGAGTAGAGCGTTATCTGATTACGTGATATCTCATTACGGACCGATCGAACCAAGCACGTGTATCGGCATCTACTCCAAAAGTATTCTGGTTACGTTACATTTCGTCGAACCAAATGCTTGGTTAGGTTGTTCCGCCCCAGACGAGAAGGCGACCTTTCTTTCAAAAAAGATGAGAAGGCGACAAAAGTGTTCGGAGGTGATGCAGATTTGTACTGTTTTTGTTTTGATAAAAACGTGTGGCCACGGAAGCTAGGCAGAAGCTTGTAAGTCGCAATTTCGCTTCGTGCCGCTGGTCCTCAAGGTGACTCTGGCAGGATGCGTGATCGATCCCCATGGACATGGAGCCCGTGACGACAAATGGGGGCTGCGCTGAGCCGCTGAGGAGTGAGTTCGGCAACGCATGAAGTCCACAGTGAAGCTGAGGAAAGTAGAGGCGTTCTTAAATTTCCTCCCCAGGTTGTTCACTTGTTTGTACGTACTACTTCGTGGAAGTTCATAAAGAAAACGGCAACACCCATCACATCTCGAGTAGGGAGGCCCTGTTGGCGCGTGAGCTAGTACTGTACGACGTACGTTCGAATTTACAGTAAGGGCACGTTTGGCACGGATCCGGGCGGCTCCGGCTTCTGCCTGTACAACACTGTAGCACACTGTTTATGGAACCCAAAACTCTCTCTTCCCTCTCTCTCACAGGCCAGTTAGGAGGCTCTATGCCTCTATGTGAGGAGAAGAGGTGAGAGAAAAACAGATTCCAGCAACAGTGTGTACACAGTATTTGAGTCAGAGGATCTGGAGCAGCAGCAATCCCTACCGAAGACACCACCCTAAAGTCTTGCTACAATTCTGACGTGGCTGGTTTTGCTTTTGCTAATTGATGACGAAACGGACATGTGGTTTCAGTTATTGGAGGGTGCAGTGCATGTTGGAACATGAGCCTCAAATAGTATGGCGCAGCTGGACGGGGACGGCTGGACCACATAGCCCACAGGCCACAGGGGACCGTACGCTGCCCTGCCCATCAGCATCCGGGAACCGGCGGCCCATGGCGCGAGCGTGACCTGGCCGGCTTCGTGCCGTCGACTATGCAAAATATCAATCACCAAATACATCTTGTTTAGACGTTATCCATTCATCTCAATCTAGGTGTGTTGGTGTGGGTTAGGATGAAATTTAGTTCAAGGTCCACTCTAATCCACCTGAATACATGTAGATTGAGGTAAATTTTGAGCGGTTGGTTGATGGTTTCTGCGGCTAATAAGCCGACTAAAGTTGATTTACTGTGATAGAAAAAACTATATCATAGCTAATAAGCCAAGCTGATAAGTTCAAGTGAACCAGACTTCAACTACATCTAACTAAAAAGGCCTTCGTTTTTTTTACAACAAACATCTTTATTTTTAGCAGCATGAAGCTGATAACAGCCTTACAGGCTGATCTGTTTTTAGATTGTTTTAGCTTGTTTCAGCTTATTCTCTCTCACAGAACACTATTAAATCATCCAAAATCATCTGAGCTACAGTGATTTGGGTACCTGCCGAACACCCCGCAAGGCTATTGACATAAGTGCATTCAGCAATGGGCACTGAATTACATGTGCTCTATTGGAGCAGGTACAAGCCAATGCAAGAGAAGTTGGCTAAGATTGTGATAGTCGCCCTGGTCGTTTTGGCTTATTTGGCTTATAAGTCGTATCTTTCAGTCAACGAATAATATTTTTTTCTTACACCAAATCTGACTTATCAGCCAAACAAATCCAAACGAGCCGGACGAGTGCCTGCCTAGCTAAGTTGTCAGCCATTTGGTTCTGGGATCTGTGCACCTTGACGAACAGGCTGCCCCATGTAAGGGGTTAGCGTGTGGTAGGATAAGGTGCGGGTGGCAGACCTGAGCTGCTGTGCGGTTCAAAAAATTTGAGCACCGGGTTCTGGAAATGTCCAAACGTGAGGTCGAGAGGGCTCGTTTCTTCTCCCCTAGGAAGAAGACTGAAAATTACTGCACTCAATATTCAACAAACTTCAAATCACCTCTCGGTTTCGGGCATCACCCATGGCGTTGCGTGTGCACGACGTTCCAAGCACGCGCCCTCAGCGAATGGCGAATGCGAATCCTACACGCTGTGGATGGCCAGGCTCCATTATTTTCTGAAGAAGAGTCGAATAGCATTGGCTGGAGGTCGTTGCGCGGCAGAAATAATGGACCCATCCCGGCCCCAATAAACGTGCACGCCAACTCGCCAAGTGTGTCGGTGTCGCGCGCGCGCGCGTCCTGGACTTCCACACCGCATGCAGCGTGCGTAGTCAGGCGGCGGCTACGAAACTTCCTGTGCGAGAGCCCGATCGCGGGCACGGCATGAGCAGCGACATTTCGGTGCCCTGACTAGTAGTGTAGTACGATGGAAGGCGGCGAAGAAATAGGAGATAAACTTTTTGGGTTTTGTGGTCCAGAAGGCGGCGACCCAAGTCTTGGGAGATGACGCAGATTTGTACGGTTTTTGTTTAACAAAAACGCGTGGTTCCAGATCGCTACAGTGTTTTGCTTGGTGCTGCAGTACTGAAGGTGACACAGCCTGCTTGCGTGTTCCTCGTGTGTAGACAGTGATAACTTTGGCTCTGTTCGCTGCATATTATTCTCCCCCTCCCAAAAAATTTTAATACAAATATCATTTTTTAGAAGTCAGAATATTTTCAAAATTTAACTAGAAATATAAAAAAGTACCAATATTTATATCTCCATATAAGTTTTTTGTAAAAAATATACTTCATGTTCAATCTAATTATGCTTATTATACGCCATAACTATTAGTATATTTTTGTATAAATTTAGTTAATTTAAAAAAAGTGACTTCTCATAAAGCTGTCTGCCTGTCTTCTACAGTACTATGGCTTGTGTCTGGTGCCACCACAGCTCCCACAGCCGTGTACGATGTACGGTCCTGGTAAGCGGTGGCTGTGCTGGCAAATTCTTTTTTTTTTATGAGGGAAGGCAAATTCTTTAGGAGGTTGTCTTGCGTGACAATCTGGAAATAAAAGGTCCTCAACGAAGGTTCTTCTTTCCCCCAGTAGACCCGATATTTTTCTATTTTCTTTTTTTTTATCTTGATTTGTCAGTGAGAAAAGTAGTCCTCCTATGACCTACTCCGTATTGTAGTAAGTACTGGTTCAACAAGGTTTGAAGAAGTCCACGACAAAGAAGGGCAACACCTATATATGGGCAACGGGCCGGGCCCGCCCGGCCCGACACGGCACCGTAGGGCCCACCGTGCCATGGGGCCGTGCAGCCTTGGGCTTTGTGTCTGGCCGACGGCCCAAGCATGACCTGCCGGGCCACTTTTCGTGCCGGGCTAGCCCAATGAGCACGACCTTTTTAGCAGGCCGACCAGGCCCGAGGCCCACCAAATGCTAGCACAGAGAGAGAGGGGGGAGGGGACAAAGCCACCGCAAGGAGGTGGCGGCGGCCGTCCCGCCGGCGCGCTCGCAGTTCGCCCCAAGGCGCTTGGGGCCAGATCCGCGACTGGCGGACAGTGAGCTCGAGGATGCCGCGCTCGCCGGAGATCTGGCTGTAGGGGGTGGAGGTCAACGCCGCCGTGCTAGTGCGGTGGAGGTGTGGACGAGGCCGGACGCCGGGGGGTCGTGGAGCCGAGTGGGAGCTCGTCCTCGTCGTTGCCTTGAGGATGATGCTCCGTGTACTCATACTTCATAGCAGGCGAACAACGTGGTGATCTTGCAGCTCAACCTCTGGCCAGAGAACCCAGCGGTCACGCCCGCATGTACTTCATCAACGTTGCGCATACTGGACAATGCGACACCGGCGTCCACGTCGAAGCCGGATGATGATTGCATCAACTTGGAGTCCCCAGCTGGGCGGCGAGGTCGTGCTGCTACAAATGGCCCACTTCGACGTATGATCTGCTGTACACGAGGCACGACGGTGGGCTATGGCGTGGCGGTTCCTGCCCATGGAGGCGTTGCAGGAGCGCAAACAGGCACGGTGCGTGCGGGAGGTGGCTGGTGGGCGTGACGGCAGCGGAGCGCATTGAATTGTGCTTCGTTGTGCAGTGGCAGAGTTTTGTCGTCCTCGTGGCATTGTGCACACCCACCATTGTTCCTGAAGCGAAGAGCAGGTACGGGATACAGGCCCCGTTCGCTGGTCTGAAACTTGGCTAAAACTGTTTGACAAATAGTGTTTCGGCTGAATTGTTGTGAGAGAAAAACATTGTTCCAACTGAAAAAGAAGTCGAACAAGTCGAATATGGGGTAAGCTGAACAGGGCCACACTAATAAGAGAAGAGAGAAGATGAGGGGTTGAGTACAAAAATGCAAGCCAGGTTGGTGTGACACATCAGCAACAGATGCACATGTGGCTGGTATGGACCAGCGATGCATAATTTAAAAAGTTTAGGGACACATGAATGTATTTTCAAAGTTCGTAGAAATAAATGACACCCTGACAAGTATATATGCATTGATGGATAAATAGATGGATGGATACAGATATATTAGTATGTTTGTTTTCCGCATATACCAACCAAAACTGTTTTGGAATATGGCACGCGAAAAGAAAACAAAGTTCAAACTCAATTCGTCATAACAGAAGAGGAGAAACCGGTAAAAAGAAATATGAATAGGAACTCAGAACTTTCAAACCTGAAATTACGAAAAAAAAAATTAAGTCGCAACTCCAACCGTGGGACCAGCAACATGAAGTTGGGGGAAAAATAATCAGAGTAGGACCTCGGACGTTTAGACAAGCAACATGAAATTGGAAAAAAAAAATCAGAACTAGAACTCGGACGTCGGGGACCTGGGAGGTGAAATCGAGGAAAATCTGAATAGAAATCGGATAGAACAAAATAAAATCGAAAAAATCAAAATAGAAACTCTTTTTAAATGCAATGGTCAAATAGGAGTTGGTTGGATGGGGATCATTGGGGCCATTTTGTTTTTGAAAAAAAATAGATTCGGTCAGGTCTCTCATGGGCATGACGAAAAAAGTAATCTATACCTATACTTAATAATAAAGAGGCAAAATTTCTCCACAAAATCTTTCGTCCCTAAGACATCGACTCGGTTACGGTTTACATTTTTTTTTCCATATTCATGTCCTGGAGAGACCCAGTCCGATTCTATTTTTTCGATTATTTTTCCGAACCGAACGATCTATGCAGCTAGCGGTAGCCAGTAGCCCAGGTGTATTTTTTCCATTTACATACTTTTTAGCTTGTTTTTTCAGCTAGAATATTGTTTTTCTCTCATAACAAATCAGCCAGAACAGTGTTTCCGCTTGTTTTTTTCAGTGAAGCGAACGGGAGGCCTATATTGTCGATTTATTTTTCCGATCCGAACGATCCATGCAGCTAGCGGTAGCCAATAGCCCAGGTGTATGCCTTATATTGTGCCTACTTGCCCGTTTAGTGCTATGCCGAATTTGATTCCAGGGAGCCAAGACCGCCCCGGATGGCTTCTCCTTTCTCTGCTATCCAGATAGGTCCCCACGCAACCCACGACAGCGGCAGTGGATTGGACTTGGACTTCGGCAGCGGCAGGCTGCGCGGCCTAGGTGGGGCACCGCAGCGCCGACCTCCTGCACCAGGGATAGTCACGTGGCGTCGGAGGATGCGAGGATGGCCAGGGCGGGTGCGGGCCGAGCCCTGGCGATGTGCTGTTGGCGGTGGCCGTGCTCGCGAGGCTAGAGGCCACGCTGCGGGCGCGCGGGGGACCCCGACGCGCGCATGATCCACTTCTTCGATGCCACAGCGGCCGACGCCGGGGGCGTGTTGGCCGCAATGCTAGCTCCTAAGGGGCCACAACTGGCGGGCATATTGCCGACGCGCTGGCGTATGTGGCAGCCATCCTCGGGAGGCACAGTTGGTGCAGCGGCGCCGGCGGCAAGCTATGGAGCAGGTGGGTCGCACTGTTCCGCCGCAAGGAGAGGTCCTCGCCACTGCGTCGGGTGTTCGGGGATGCCACACTCATGGACACCGTGGCCCCACTGTAGGTCCCTTGCTATGACCTCGGGTGGAGTGCGTCGACGCCGCCACCAACTCCACCGTGCTGGAGGTGTGCCTCCCGGGCGCCGGCATCGAGCTCCCGTTTATTAGTTTGATTTCCACCAATTGGGCCCTTGGATCCGCGCCCTGATCGGTGGCGCCCAATCACTCCATGGTTGGTGGGCCTCCTGTCTCACAACACCATAAAAGGGAGGTGGGGCTGGGTGAAAGCTCTAATTTGGTTTTGGTTAATTGATGAAACCCTAAGTGCTAACCTAGTTTATCAAAGTGATTATGAGATAAGTAGCACTACTCCAAGTAATGAAGTAATTGTGAAGATCATGGTGATGGTGATGGTGATGGCATGTTGATGATCAAATGCTTGAACTTGGAAAAGAAGAAAGAGAAAAACAAAAAGTTCAAGGCAAATGTATAAATAGTAGGAGCCATTTTATTTTAGTGATCGAGACACTTAGTGAATGTGATCACATTTAGGATCGATAGGCGTACTATTAAGAGGGGTGAAACTCGTATTGAAATGCGGTTATCAAAGTGCCACTAGATGCTCTAACTCATTGCATATGCATTTAGGATCTAGTGGAGTGCTAACACCCTTAAAAATATTTAGTGAAAATATGCTAACACATGTGCATAAGGTGATACACTTGGTGGTTGGCATATTTGAGCAAGGGTTAGAAACTTTACCGACGGAGTGACCGCCCGTAGAGTGCGGACAGTCCGATGGTGTCATCGGTGCTCTTTACAAAAAGACGGAGGTCACTGTAAGTGACCAGACACTGGTCTCGGTAGGACCTGGTGCGTCCGGTCAGTGGAAGTGTGAAGACGCTTGTGTCGGTCTTCGACCGGATGCTGGGTCACTTAGTGACCGGACGCTGACGGGGTGTGTCCGGTCCTGCTGACGTGGCAGCACATAGAGGAGATGTCGTGTGACCGGACGGTAGGTGAGTCCGGTCGAGCATGACCAGGACGCGTCCGATCGTGATTTCTTGCTTCTAGGATGCTTACTGGAAACGACCGGACACTGAGGTCCAGTGTTAGGTCACTTCAGCAGCAGCACGTCCAGTCATCACTTAGCCATTGGGATCGAACGCTCAGTATTTGAAGAGATGGGACACGTGGCGTGCATCGCACGACCGGACGCTGGGGTCCTACGTCTGGTCGATCTGACTGGAGCGTCCTGGTCGCCCCATGTTCAGTGCAGTGAGTAGCCCAACTGCTTCTATTTCATGGAGGCTTCTATTTAAGCCTCATGGCCAGCTCAAGCTCACTCTCCTAGCCATTTGCATTGACATAGTAACCTTGTGAGCTTAGCCAAAGTCCTCCCACTCATCCCCATCATTGATTCATCCTCTTTGTGAGATTGGGAGAGAATCCAAGTGCATTGCTTGAGTGATTGCATTGAGTGGCACTTGGTATTCGTGTTTTGCTGTGGGATTCACTTATTACTCTTGGTGGTTGCCGCCACCTAGATGGCTTGGAGTAGCAAGGATCGTTGAGCGGAGGTTGGTGATTGTCTCCGGCTCCGATCGTGGTGATTGTGAGGGGTCTTGTGCCTTTCTTGGCGGAGCGCCGAAAGGTAACTCTAGTGGATTGCTCATGTTATTGAGTTACCTCACTTGTGGGTAGGTTCTTACAGTGTCCAATTGTGTGGACGAGGTTCGTGCAACATCCTCTTAGCCGCCGAACCACCAAGTGTTGGTCGACACAATGGGGACTAGCATGTCGGCAAGCATATGAACCTCAGGAGAAAAATTGGTTGTCTCTTGTCCTTTGGTATTCTCCCGGTGATTGATTGAGCATTCATCTTGTGATTGGTTCACTCCTCTATATGATGGTATAATCATCCCTACTCACATATTTATATTCTTGCAAACTAGTTATAGCAAGCTCTTTAGTGTAGCTAGACTTGAGAGCTTGCTTTGTAGTTTAAGTTCATCTAGTGGAGCTCTTTAGTGTAGCAAGTGTGAGAGCTCTTAGTGAGTAGTGATATAGCAAATTGTGTGCTTAGTGATCATAGCAACTAGAATTGTTGGATAGGTGGCTTGCAACCCTTGTAGAGCTAGAGCAAATTTGCATTTCGCTATTTGTTATACTAATTAATTTGCTCTAGTTGGTTTGTAGATTTTTAAATAGGCTATTCACCCCCCTCTCTAGCCATATTAGGACCTTTCACTGGGGCACACAGTATGAGTTTCCCCTGAGCCATCAGACGTCCCACCTCTATCCCAACTCTAACCCAATCTAAAGAGAGGGTGCTGCCAGTGACGGGAAGCCACCACCGACTTCACTGTTGCCTCTGTAGTGCCACCACCAGGCCACTGCACTTCGCCATGTCATCACGTACCATCACTAAACTGCTACTATGACTCCAGTGGCCATGTTGCTGTGGCGCCGTGGCTGTGGCTATGTATGATGAAGTACATCACCAAGTCTCCCTCTCCTGATTCATGCAGTAAGCTAAGTTCTACTCACTGATCTACACCTAGAAGAGTTTTTGATTCCTACAATGGTACCAGAGCCAGACTTTCTATGGTGTAGATCTAGTTTGGGGTAGAAAACTAAAAAGAAATAGAAAAGATAGAGAAGTAGAGGGTTCGATCCGGTTTAGATTGGAACCCTGACACCAGTCGAGGTGAAGAAATCAAAAGAAAGAGAGTTCAATTCGGCCGATTTGGATCAACCCAAACACGAACCCTAACCCTAACCCGCAAATAGAAGGCGAGGAAGATGAACAGTGGGTTCGGCCAAACCCTAATCAGCTAAACCCGAACCCTTGACCCTATCCCTAATGTAGAAGAAAAAAAGAAAAGAGAACCTACTGGGCGAATCTGCGATCGGGGAAGGGGAAGAAGCAAAGAGATAGAGGGTTTGAACTATAACTCAAACCCCAAGCACTAACCCGAACCCTAATCCATCGGGGAAGAAAAATAGTAACCGATCTCTAACCCTAACCCTAAATTAGATCAGCTCCGAGAAGAAGGGAAACAAGATGCGAACAGAGAGAAGAAAGAAGGGGAAAGGGGGAAGGGCATGGGAGGCGGCTCGCCGGCCTCCACTCACCGAGTCACCTAGGAAGGACCTCAGCGCCAGGTACAGACTGGCCGAGCTAGGGCACCGCTGCCAGGCCACTCGACGGTAGCGCGCTCACCTGCTAGGGAGCGCATGAGCCTGACGAAGGGGTCAGCTACGGTGCCATCATCCTCTTCTTCTTTCATCTCTCTCTCTAGTGGACTGCTGTGCTCTGCTCTCCGTCGCGGTGGTCAGAGAGGAAAGGGAGGGAGTGAGACTGAGCTAGGGTTAGGGGAGCAGGGTTGCGCGGAGTCAAGGGCACCAGTCGCCCTCACCGACAAGGGGACCGGTGGTGGAGCCTCTTTGCCTCTCGTCTCTCCGCCACAGCGCTAAGGAAAGAAGAAAGTGATAGCAAAGAAAGAAATGGGTTTAGGGTTTCAGCGGAAGCAGCGCAACGAGGGTTTTATTCAGGCGAGACACGTGGACGACCATCAGATCAGATCCAACAGCGCAGAGGCGATGGGCCGGAGGCTGGCCTAGGCAGGCATGAGCGGGCGAGCCACTTTCCTGGACATAGGCCTAGGTTACGACCTAGGAGGGAGCCGCACATGCGCCGCATGGTAGGCGGGCCGCTTTCTTCGAGTCCATTTTTCTTTTTTCTTTTCTAGTCAATCGTTATTTCCTAGAAAATGATTAATGGCTCAAAGAAATTTAGTAAAGAGAATTTCCCTATGGGTAAAATTCACAAATTATGTTTAAGTTTTCACTATAAAGTTTAATGTTTATTATCTTCTAATTAAATTCGAACCAATAGGAGAATTTAATCCGAAGAGCAGCTATATTTAGTAAATTATGATTATGTTTATCCTCTAATTTAATTGGAACCAACAGAAAAATTTAAATTAGAGGAGTAGTCCGTTCTTTGTTTAAGTAAGATTATGGTATTGTCATTTTCTGACCATCGTTGATGATGACAATATTATAATGAATTTAAGCTTGAAGATTTAAATCTCTGATAAATTTTACACCAACGTGGTCAAATTTTCAGAGAGCAGATAAGGACCAAGAAATGCTCCTGAACTAATAGAATGTATTTTATTAACATGTTTCCACTGCAATGAAGTTGATTATCTTCCAATTAAATTCAAACCAATTGGAGAATTTAATTCTTAAGAGTAGTTATATGGATTTCAAGTTAATTTCTGAGTTTTATGCATTAATTCTATTTTCTGCCCAACGGTGATGTAGAATTGATACAGAAGCACCTTGTTTATTTAACCGACAAGATCACTTGGCTGCATGTCAACGGGCTGCAATGTTAGGGTATGTGAATGAAAAGGCTTGAGCCAAGCTAGTTCAGGACAATTTTTGCTATTTTACTAATTTTTTGACTAAATTGGAACCAACGGAAAGATTTAATTAGAAAATAAAGTATAAGTGAATGTTTTAGTTGTCATGACTAAGTTTTAGTATAGATATATCCCACATAGGGAGAAGTTTTGGTATAGTAATTATGCTAGTCCATACAGCTTGGCGGGAGAAGTTTTTGTGATGAATCATATGTTTTTGTATCCCGCATAGCGAGAAAAGTTTGGGTAGCTCTTAGGCTATCCTAGTATTGACCATGGCACTATAGAAATGCATCGTCATGGTCAATACCAACCAAAGGATAAGGAAAAGATGCAAGCGTGACATGCAAAAGTATTGCTAATGAAAGACGTTGAGTTCTTAAAGTGAATTAAGAAAAGTGTACTCCTAAATGGATCAAGAAATAACTTTGTTTACATGACACAATCATGTGAATAAAGTAAGTTATAAGTGTCTCCTCGTTTATAGGCTTTCTGAATAGTTATCGAAATTATGGCAGTAAAGTTCATGCCATATTTCGAGGGGGAGAATATTAAGATCAATTAAGTAAATGTAAATACTCTTCATTAAGAGTGAGATAAAGATTAATTAAGATGAATGCAACCGTTGGAGGAGTACAACTGTCACAACAATGATACCCCTAAGCAGAGAAATAGCTAAATTCCTGAATCCTTTTAAAGTTTCAACAGGAAAATAGCGTAGTCAGTCTCAAAGATGTTAAGGATGGTGCTTAAAGCGCCATATGAGATTTTAACGAATTAAACCCAAAATAAGATCACTATCTTTAGAAAAGATGGGAAGATCTAGGGGAGCATGGTATGAAGAGGTATGTAGAGATCTAAGACTTGAAGAGAAGCGAGACTGTATGCCCACTTCAGTGATTCAAAAACAACGAATCTCTCAATACCTCGTTGATGTTGTATGACTAATACAACACCTGTTGTTGGCTTTTCGAAGAATATGAATAATGTAAACAAGGATCATGTAATACAGGAGACTGTAGAATCAATTGCCTCTTGGCAATGAAGAGCAACAACAACCCCATATGAAAGTGCTAGTAGTTGAGGCCCCAGATGGTCTCAAAGAATTAGTAAGCCTATTTTTTCTGATGACTATGAAGTCTATGTTAGTGAAGAAATTCAAATGAAGGATGATCTCACCTCATTTGAAAAAGCTATGAGAACCGTTTACTCGTTTAAATGGCAAGAAGCTATGAAAATTGAAATGAATTCGTTGAATACCAATGATGTTTTGGGACTTAGAAGGAATTCCTGATGGATCCAAAACAGTAGGCTATAAAAGGGTCTACTGCACAAAACGTGACTCCAAAGGGAATATAGAAAGATATAAAGCACAACTTGTAGCAAAAGGCTTTACGCAAAGAGGATGAATAGATTACGATGAGAGTTTTATCTCTAGACTCATGTAAGGATTCTTTAGAATCCAAATGGTGTTACTGGCACATTATGATTTAGAGTTACATCATATGGATGTAAAGACGACATTCCTCAATGGGGATTTGTATAAAAACGTTTACATGGCACAATCCAAAGGTTTTATCGTGGAAGAAAAAGAACGTATGTGATGTCTCCTATAGAAATCCAGTTATGGGTTAAAACAAGGCACAAGACAGTAGTATTTGAAGTTGATGAAAACAATAAGAAAGTTTGGGTTTTAAAGAAAAATGAGAAGGACAGTAGCGTTTATGCGAAGTTCAAAAATGGAAGATTCATTTTCCACATTCTGTGAATAGATGACATCCTACTCACTAGTAGTGATGTTAATCTGTCATTGGAGAAGAAGTTTTGTCCTCAAGTTTCAATATGAATGATCTTGGTGAAGCGTCATTGGTTCTAAGAATCGAAATTCAGCGAGATAGATAAAATTGAGGTATTAGGACTATCACAAATGCATACTTAGAAAAGATTCTAAAAAAAGTATGCATGCGAGTAAACCTACGCATGCTCCTATAGTCAAGGGTAATAGATTTGGGAACTTTAAGTGTTTCAAGAACCGATATGAGATCGATCAAAAGAATATGGTTCCATATGCTTCAGCTGTTGGAAGCTTGATGTGTGTACAAGTACAAGTAAGAACTTACCCTGACGTAGTTTACATTTTTAGGGATAATTTGACAGAAGTCCAGTCCAGATATGGATCACTAGAATGGAGTTGAAAATGTATTGTAATTTTGCAAAGTATCATAGGCCTCATGCTGTGTAAAAAAGAACAAGTACTCTCAAATAGTTGAGGGTACAAAAAGTTAAGTCTTGGCGAGATATGTAGTGAAATCCACAGCTAGTTGCTTACACTCGTGGTTGGAGTATTATTGTGGAAAAGCTCCAAAGAAATAGTTGTGGTGTTATCAGTGATGCATACCATAGTATAGCTTGTCATGAGGTTTAAGGAACATGTAAAAGATGGTTAAGGGAATCTGTACCCGGATTTAACAATGGTAGACAACAGCAATAACCATTTAAAGTAAGTTAACTCCTAAGACAACAGGATCAAGTGTGCTGCCAAACACATTGACACTTAGTTATATGTTGTAAAGGAGAAAATCCAGAATCATTTTGAAAGCATTGAGCACATAAGTACCGAGTAAGTACTTACAGGATCCACTTATCAAAGACTAACCACCCAGTGCATTCAGAGAACACACAATCGACATGTGTTTATGGAAAAGCTTATGATTTCTGGATACTAAGGGCCTAGTTGAGTATCTGTTTTAAAACAGAGAGGTGTGTTGTAGCTATTTAATCTAATGGCAACAGACCGTGACGATGAGGCACGCTCTATGTACTGATCTGTGATGGAATGGGAACAAGATAAAGTAAGTAAGTTAAGTTTAAGCAATCAGGTAAGATCAAGGGGGAGAATGTTAGTTTGATCTCCACCAATTGGCCCAACGGCCAATTGAGCCCTTGGATCCACGCCCTGATCGAGGGCGTCCAACCGCTCTATGGTCGGTGGCCTCCCGTCGCACAACACCATAAAAGGGAGGTGGAGGCTAGGGCACGCAGTACGAGGTTCCCCTGAACCGCCAGACGCCCCACCTCTATCCTAACTCTAATCCGATCTGAAGAGAGGGTGCTGCAGTGACGGGAAGCCGCCACCGACTTCACCATTGCCTCTACAGTGTGACCACCGGGCCGCTGCACTTTGTCACGTCGTCGCGCACCGTCACTACACTGCTACTACGACTCCAGTGGCCACGTCGCTGTGGCGCCGTGGGCGTGGCTACGTATGATGAAGTACATCACCAAGTCTCCCTCTCTCGATTCATGCATTAAGCTAAGTTCTACACACTGATCTACACCTAGAAGAGTTTTCGATTCCTACACCGTTGACATGGGCTAAGGACGAGCCCAAGCCGTCAGTCGTGTGCTTTGCCTTCTCACGGCCCGCTCATCATCGACCTCGTGGCGCGGAAGTTTGCGGCCCACGCCCATGCGCCGTTCAACGCCGATGGCCACGACACCTGGGTCTTTGACGTAGACGGCGGCCGCGTGCCCACGCGTGTCATGGCATTTTCGGAAGTGGCCACGCTAGCGGCGCGTGATAGAGCGGAGGTCGCGGTCGGCATCGAGGGCGCGGAGCACCGCGGCGACTAGAGGGTGGTGCGCCGCAGCGGCGAGGCCCAGGATGCCAATCATAATCACAACGGCAGCAAGGCTCATCTTGTCCGCCTGCTTGGACACGAAGTATAGTACCTGCTGCATCCTCCATCGAGGGCAACTGCCGGGTAAACAAATCTGGTGAGGACCATCCACACGGCAGTCCGCGTACGGACCTACGGCTGACAAATGGCTCACGGGTTTGAAAATGATGTGTTGGCCCACACAACAGTACACACAGACCAGTATAGTATCCACGTACAGACGCTCCCCATTCATTTTTTTCCACTGCCAGAAGGCCTTCAAGTCCGAGGGAGCCTGAGCCGTGCCCCGTGATCTGCTATTGACCATGATGTCTTGATGACATCATATATGTTCTTTTTCCTTCAAAAATTAAGGAGGAAATGTCTTGAAAATACAAATATACATATCTCAGTCGTCAGCTATCCTGAGCCATCCATCCTTTAATCTGCGGCCTAGGCGAAAAAAGAAGAGGGGGCGTGATGGTCTTTTTGCATGTGGTTGATGACTCAGCACCATCGTGCCATGCGTACGTAGCGTGGCACGTGAGCAAATGTGATAAATTTGTTGACATTTTCATTCTGCGGGTGAAAATGTCGTGACAATTCTAAAGCTGCTAGCCAACCGTAATTATGTTAAAATGTTAATAATCCCAAGAAAAACATTCAAATAAGAATCATTTTGATGATCCAATATTTTTTAAGCCTGTATGAGTTAAAGCAGTGTGACTGAGATACAATCTTAAGAATCAATTGAGAAACATGACATAATAATTAATCTATGAGCTTCTCATGTTCAATGTGTTAGAAAAACGTGTGTCAAGGGTTCAAGGCACCATATGAAGTGTGGTTGCAATATGAATGACATGATCATTGAATTTTCGAGCCACAAATCATCGAGTTATAGATCCTAAACCCCTGTTGTAACCTACGAACATTTTTGCTAGTAATAATAAAAGATCATAAAAATAGATTTAAGTTAGGATACCTATTCATATATTATTATGATCGGAGTGATTCTGTAGGCGACGAGATTCCGTAGGCGACTCCATCCGCAGCAAGATTGAACCAGCGAAGTATCTGCTCGTCGGCCCTGGTCTCTTCCCTTCTCAGACTCTCACTCTCCATCAAATATAATTGTTTCTTGCGTCCATTGTCGAGTACACACAGTACAATAGTGTGTTTATTATAATATATATGTTCTCTTATCTAATTTTTTTCTTGTCTAATCTTTGTTAGTACGAGTAGTGGACCCACGTGATGATTATTTGAGTTACTATTTATACATGAATTATTGGTTTCATAAATATACTAGCCTGTATCTCTGTGTCACTGTTTTTTAAGCAAATTGCATATCCGCATATCCGATACATATCGCATCTCATACAGTCATACTCATATGCGTATGCGATACACGTATCCAGAAAATTTTATTAGAGGGTGCGGTGCCTGTTCGTGTTCGAAACCAGAACAGCACGGCGCAGCTGGACCACAGTCCACAGGCCACACAGCCCACAGGTACCGTACGCTGCCCTGCATCCGGCGCGGCCCATGACGCGACCTGTCCGGGTCGTCTCGGGCCCCCTGCTATAAATCGCGGCCCCACCACTTGCAGTTATCGCAGTCGCAGACGAACGAACACACAGAGCTATCAACATTCAACACTCAACAGCCAACAGCGAGAGAGTACAGGGAGGGGGACAGCCAACAGCCAACAGCCAACAGCCAACAGCCAACACTCAACGCAGCCGATGAAGGTTGACGTGGTGGGGACGACGCTGGTGGCGCCGAGCGAGGACACGCCACGCCGGGAGCTGTAGGTGTCGAACCTGGACCTGGCCGTGCCCAAGGCGCACACGCCGCTCGTGTACTACTACCCCACGCCGGCGGCCGCAGGCGCCACCGATGGAGGAGCGGCCTTCTTCGCGCCGGAGCGGCGCTGGTGCCGTTCTACCCGCTGGCGGGGAGGCTGGGCGTGGGCGAGGGCGGGCGCCTGCAGATCGACTGCAACGCCCAGGGCGCGCTCTTCGTCGTCGCCAGGGGCCAGGGCCCGACTTCGCCGGCGCGGACGTGTTCGGTGACGACGGCTACGAGCCGTCGCCGGAGGTCAGGCGGATGTTCGTGCCGTCCGGCGACCCGCCCTGCGTCATGTCCATGTTGCAGGTGAGGCACGCACACATGCTCGTACCGGCTAGTTTGGTTGACGCCCTGGCAAATCTGGCTGGCACAGGCATGGCGTTGGTTTTTGACGCATGGGTCGGATGCATGTGCCTAGGTGCAGCTCCCCACACCAGGGCTCAAACCAAAATCTGTGGCATTACTTTAGAGACGGAAAATGCGGAAAGTTTCGAGGTTGCTATAATGACTACGAGTGCTTTGGCCTTTGGTTCTCGTGATGGATCAACAAAGCCCATGCATCGTGCCACATCCGTAGCTCTGCTTGGAACGCGTGAGTTGGCATCTAGTAGGTTATTAATTCACGTGAAATTACTTTAGACATGCGAAACGAGGGGAACATGACAAAGTATATTGGCCGGATCGAACGGTTCTATGCTCAAGAATAGTACAGCTTCGAAAAAAAAACAAGAAAGAAAAAAACACACGTTGGACACCATATATAGGTGGGGAGCACGTATCAGACCTGTATGTACCTGATTGTGATGTGTGGGACCAGACTGCGACGAGATTTGGAGTAATATGCGTATTCGGACGGTGGTCCGTGGCAGCAGCGGCCCCACCATGAAGAAAAGTTTTGGCGTGGACGTAAGGTACAGTTACAGCCGGGCATGCCACACATGGTCCGTCGATGACAGTAGTACCACACACACCGCAGATGTTAATGTAGCACGTACTACTAGGTATGGACGCATCCGTCGGCATTGCATTATTATTGCTCCGGTTGGATCGACTTATAAGCTATATTTTTTTAACCAATAAACCATATTTTTCTTACACCAATAAATCAGTTTACAGTTGTTCCAACAGCGGCTTATGAGCCAAGCGCGAACAGGTCAATTGCATAGAAGACGAAACTGTAAACGATAGAAAGACGATATGCTGACCTGTGATGTGAGACATCACTAGGGTGCCGACGCCTATCAAATCCGATGTCAAAGTGCATGCGTGCGAAACTCTGCTGGCCGTCCAAAGTTACAGAACAAAAGCTTCGCGAAATAATCGCCATCGAGGGAATAGACTTCTGCCCTGTGATGAGAATGAGATGCGAAAAGGATATCCTGTGATCATGACAGCTAGCGTCTATCAGTGTGTGCAGGATCGTGGGCAACCGCAGGCAACTTTGGATGGTAGGCTCGTAGGCATCAAACAATAGTTTTGCCTCCCGGCGTCGTCGATGGCGTGTCGTCATGACAGTGTCTGGATTATGAATACTTGTTACTTACTCCGTCCCATCCTGCAAGGCATTACCACTGTTGTCATTTTATTTGACTTTTCGACATTATTACCATCAATAGTTAAAGCATTTTAAAACGGTGGTCGCCCGGGTGGAGGACGTCCTGGCGCGCCCGCTCGGGTTCGTGGCGCAGGCCATCAGGGACGCGGTGGACCGCGTCGACGACGCCTACGTGTGCTCCATGGTGGACTACCTGGAGGTGGAGTCGGAGAAGGGCAGCCAGGCGGCGCGCGGGCAGCTCATGCCGGAGTCCGACCTCTGTGTGGTCAGCTGGCTCGGGATGCCCATGTACGACGCCGACTTCGGCTGGGGCACGCCGCGGTTCGTCGCGCCGGCGAAGATGTTCGGCAGCGGCACGCCCTACGTGACGCAGCGCGCCAACAAGGACGACGGCATCGCCGTGCTCTACTCTTTGGGCTGGAGCCCGAGTACCTGCAGTGCTTCGAGAAGGTGTTCTATGGGGAGTGAGTCGTACTCGTGAGATAACGCGCTTCGTCGTGAGCACGTACTGAGTGTGATCACAGTAGCTTGGAGCCTGATGCTCTGGATGTGTGCTGTGTGCATATAAAAAAAATCGCTCCGATTTCTGTCTCTCTCTAGTCTTGTCATTAAAGTTGAAAACGGACGGGACAAATCATAACGTTTTCTTTCATCCATTTTCGTTTTCCCTGGTTAAATGAAAACAGGACGGAAAACGGGATGAGTGAACCGAGAGCGGGATGGAAGACGGTGAAACCGTCCGTATCTGCGGTATCCTATTTTTATCGGGATATCCCGTTTTTTATCCCATTTTTCTTCGATCCGAGATAAGCCCAGCTAGGAAACTAGGCCTTCCTGCTGGCGGCCCAGTATGTTCCGTAAGCCTAGTAACAGGTCTCCTAGGGCCTGTTCGGTGGCTGGCTGTGCTAGCTTGTTGGCTGTACGTGCATGGCCCAGTATGTTACAGCTGCTACTTGCTGCTTGGCGCATGCTGCTGTGTGGGCATGGCCGAACGGTCAGCAGCCATGTTGCTTGTCGCAGCATGAAGGCAACACACAGGAAGCGCGCTTAGCGTGCAGCATAGGCGGCGGCCGTGCCTGAGCATGAGAAGACGAGCAACAAATCAATACTTTTCTTATCACGTGTATTACTTATGTGTATAGGCTGGTTGTAAAGATCGACGAGGTGTAAATGTAATTTCGGCTTAAGTTTTTGCTTACCGTTCGTTTTCATCTATTTTCCGATCGTATTTACTCGTTTTCGTATTACCGTTGATCCCTGCTCCCGTTTGTTTCACTCCCACCCTGTTTTCGTAAAATAAATATGGAAACGAAAACGATTGAGACATCTTCCAATCGTTTCCGTCCGTTTTAAACTTTGCTTCTCATGTATTTTTTTTGGAAAAAAATCTGCATGAAGCCTGTATGCACCCTGCGGCCGTACATACCTAGGGTGGACGCTTGACGTGTGTCTCCCCTTCTCTAGCCTGTACATCGTGGGTGGTACTGGATCAGATCGGATCGGATCGGCTTGGCTCATTGGCTGGAATTCAAGCACGGCTTGCCCACGTTTTCAGCAGCTAAATCACCGATCCAGATTTGTTTGACCGACACGCGTCATCCATCCACCCTAGGTATGCACGGCCGCAGGGTGCATACCGGCTCCATGCAATTCTTTTCCCTTCTTTTAGGTGCTCAGTTGAGAGAGCGCCATAGCTACGTTGCCTTCACGTACACCACTGCACTAGCATGTTATACACGGACTGTCACTGAGGTGCATGTGAGCAGAGGTTGGGCTTGGGGCCACCGTCATCCAAATTGTTACCGTGCTCCGTTGTCGAGTTCGCATGCCGCGTGCGAGCAGTGAGCATCCGTTGTAAAGAAATTTTTAGTGTCGTACGGCCCAATCGACGAGATGCCCAGCCCACCCAGTACATGGGAAAGTAGCCCTCTAATACATGGACCCTTCTTTTCTTTTAGCCCAGTTTTCAAGTGTACAGCCCAAACATTGTAGTTCCTTATTTACACTGTCCGTACCAGTTGGAATCGACGCCCTAGTTGTGCGTAGCGAGAGCGGCGAGACACTGATCCGGAACAAAATCAGGATCGTAGCGATGCCAGCACTCAGTCGCCTGTTTTTGTTTTTTGATTTTGTGAATTGCTTGCCTTTCGTTACCATCAACCGGCCGAGGCCTCAAAGGGTACCAGATCGAGCACGCATGCCGGAGTTACATGCCACATCTCCGTGCGATGAGTGCTCGATACTTTTTTAGCTAAAACATGCGCTACTTTATTACAAGTTCTACTAATATAAGAAAAAGAGAAATCTTGAAAGGCAAGCCTGAGATCATCAATCTCCTTCAAAACCGGATGAACAATGGATCGCTGAACATCCCTTCTTGTTCCACAGGTTGACAAGCTCCAAGCAATCAGTTTCCAGCCATACCTGCTGTATACCCTGTTGTTTCGCCAGCACTAACCCGTCTCGGCACGCTAATGCTTCCATCAGACAAGCATCAAAACCACGATCATACCAGCGCGCCTGTGCAGATTGGAAAAAGCCCCTGTGATCTCGAATTACACTGGCCGTCGCCCCACTGTGCTTGTTCTCGTAGAAGGCGGCTTCAGAGTTGATTTTAAACCATCCTTTGCTTGTTGCCAACCATCTCGGGGGAGCCTCATTAGCCGCTCGCTGCTGCACCGGGTGACAAATCTGCCAAAGATCATAAGCTGTATCCCGTGCCCAAATAACAGCTTGTTGAATGCTCATCGACAGTTCCCCAGTGTCTCCTCTTGTTTCGCATCATCCGCAAAAGTCCACATCCCGCAAAGTATCGCTGCTGTGTCCCGGCTAGAGCAAATACCTGATATCAGGTCACTAGCCCAGGTAACAGGGTTCAGACTTGGGATCTTGACACCAATTCCCACTCGTACTTGATGCCAAAATTCTCTAGCCACCGAGCAGTATAACAAGACATGAGCGATGGACTCCTCTGGCGCCCCACATACTTCACAGAAGGCTATCTGCCGCTCAATGTGTCTCTTCCAGAGGATATGTCTGGCCGGCAAGAATTCATGGACTACATCGCCACCAAAATACTTTCACCTTCGGTGGAATTTCCAAGTTCCAGATAATATTCCAAAGGCCATCAGTTGAGGCGCCAGGTTCATGGTTCTGATTCTCTTCCTCCTTCTTCTTAAAAAGGAGCTTGTATGGCGATCTTACCGAGTATGTACCCGACTTCTCCGGTTCCCAGGCCCAGCGGTCATGGCCCTGCTGCCCCATCGGCTGTCGGATGATGGCCTCAGCATCAACCGGAAAGAAAACCTCCTTGATCAGCACCTCATTCCATCCTCCGTTTGCAAGGCGCAGATCGGCCACTGTATCCAGCACCTGACCCTGATATGGTGTGATTGGCCGGCCATTAAAATGGTTAGCAATCCACCTGTCTTCCCAAATCCTTGTTTCGCCATCAGCGATCCGTTTAATAAGTCCTTCCTGCAGAGCCTCTCGCCCCGCAAGGATTGCACGCCACGTACTACTAGCATGCTTCTTTCTTGTGGCCCTCATGAAATCTGAGTCGTGAAAGTACCGGCCCTCGAGGACTCTGGCACACAACGACTCTGGGCGGGTTATGAGTCTCCAACCCTGCTTGCCAGGCATTGCAATGTTGAAGCATCTTAAATCACGGAAACCCATACCCAAGGTTTTCATTTTCGGAAATTAAAATTTATCGGGGGTCACAGATAAAGAGGATAAACATGATATATCGGAAATATCGGACCAAATTCAAATAAGATTTAATTTGAATTTAAGTAAATTTAAATAAATTTAAACAAAATTTGTACGAAAAAGATAAATATTTCCTTATCGGCACGTACGGATAAAAAGGATATATCGAAAATATCAGGAGATTTCGGCCGATATTGGAAACCATGCCCATACCTCCTTCGCACTTTGGCTTTGTCAGACGCTCCCAACTCATCCAGTGCATACGTCGGTTATCAGCTGAGCTCCCCCATCAATAATTTGCTATAGCCGACTTCATTTTTTTGCATGTGTTCTTCGGAAGGAGGAAGCAACTCATGGAGTAAGTAGGGACAGCTTGTGCAACCGACTTGATCAGCACTTCCCTCCCTGCACAGCTAGCTTCTCTACCGCACCACCCTTCAATTTTGCCCCTGATCTGAGTTGGTAAAAATTCAAACAGATCACCCAAACTTCTACCTGTCTCCGTAGGTAAACCAAGGTATTTTTCAGCAAGCGCCTCCTTTGTTAATGTTTAGGCCTTGGCATACCACTGACTTCATCTCCTGGGGGCAATTTTTGATGAAAAACACCGCAGATTTCTCGCGATTTACTAGCTGGCCCGAACCGCGGTTATATATATTTAGGATCTCCATCAGTCTTTCGCTCCCACCCCCTTGCGAGAGAAGATGCATTCATCCGCAAAGAGAAGATGCAATATCCCGGGGGAGTGTATACCAACTCTTACACCCCTTGACAAGTGCACTGGACCAACCGACTTCAAGAGACAAGAAAGCCCTTCCAAACACAGGAGGAATAAATATGGTGATATAGGGTCACCTTGTCTAATCTCCCTCGCGGGTCTAAAAACTTCTGTCATAACACCATTAATCTTGATAGAGAAGGATACTGAAGTTACACACCTCATGATTAGATCCACAAAATTTGTGTGAAATCCCAGCCGTAACATTATGCCTCGCAAATATGCCCACTCAACACGGTCATAGGCTTTGGCCATATCAAGCTTCACGGCACAAGCCCCGGTTTTTCCCCTTCTTTCTCTTCAAATAGTGAATGCACTCATATGCAATGAGGACATTATCAGTGATCAAACGTCCTGGAATGAAGGCACTTTGCTCCTCTGAGATTACCACGTCCAAACATTCCCTCAGTCTTAGAGCCAGCACCTTCGAGCATACCTTATACAACACATTGCAGAGCGAAATCGGCCTGAACTCCTTCATGGACTGCGGGTTTCTGACTTTGGGAATTAGAACAATAGTAGTACGATTAATATCATCAGGTAGCATACCTCCATTCAGGAAGTCCAATACTGCATTTGTCAGCCCCGAGCCCAATAAATACCAGTGCAACTGAAAGAAACCGGCAGTGAATCCGTCCGGCCCAGGAGCTTTGTTGGCGCCCATCATATGCAGCGCTCTATCCACTTTCACAGCAGTGTAAGGGCGGTTAAGCCTGCTGTTCATCTCCTCTGTAATTCTCGTAGGAACATGTTGCAAGATCAACTCTGGCAACAGTTCGTCTTGCGCTGTAAACAGCTGCGAATAATACTCAGTTGCCATTGCTTCTATATCCTCCTGACTCACAACCACCGATCCATCATCACGGCAAAGAGACGTGATTCTATTTCGTTTGGCTCTTGCCCGGGATGTCGCTTGGAAGAAGGACGTATTACGGTCACCCTCCTTAAGCCACTCCATTCTCGCTCTTTGCTTCTCCATCACCTCCTCCCGCGAGAGCAGTTCCGAGATGCATGCCATTAGGTGTTTTTCTTTCCTTGATGGACCAGCACCTATGGACAGCCCCCGTTCCACTTCTAGCTCATGTCTGAGTGCTGCCAGGTTCTTCTTTACCGAGCCAAAAACATCCCGCTCCCAGACTTGGAGCTTGCCTTGGACTGATCCGAGCCTCGTCTGCATCTCCCTCAAACCCCTTACAGTCGGGTCCTGGAGCCACAAGTCGCGGATGAGAGCCATGTAGCTCGGATCACGTTGCCACATGTTCTCATAACGAAAGTTTCTCTTCCGTCATCTTCTGCTCAATGAGTGTTCGAGACATTCTACTACCAAGCAGCTGTGGTCAGACACCGTTGTTTGCACATTCCAAACCTTCACTTCCCTGTACAGGTTCAGGGAAGGGGTCAGTAACAAAACCCCTGTCCAACCTGACCTTGATATTATGATCCCCCTCTTGGCGATTATCCCACGTATATGGGAGTCCAATGAATTCCAAATCCGTGAAGCCGCAGACAGCGTCCTTGAAACCTTCCATTTGACGCTCAGTCCTGCCCGCACCACCAAATTGCTCTGAAGCATGGAGGACTTCATTAAAATCACCCACACAGAGCCACGGTAAGGAAGAGCGCCCCTGCAGCAGCTCCAAGCATGCCCAACTCCTATACCTCAACTCTCTCCAGGCCTCGCCATAAAAGCCTGTAAATCTCCATTTTTCCACCTTCGAGATCGGGTCAAGGACAGCCACATCAATATGTAATTTATCTAGACTTTGAAGTCGAACATCCACATCATCCTTCGATAGAAGGGCCAAACCACCCCCTCTACCAATACTCCCAAGTCCCAACTCCAAGGCCGTAGGCAAAACCTAGGGACCTCAGCAAAACATCCACCTGATCCGAGAAAAGATGCATCTCCGACAAGAAGACCAGCATGGGACGGTGTAGCTCGCACAAGCTACGGAGATCTCGAACTGCCTCGGGTCGTCCCAAACCCCGGCAGTTCAAACTTAAGATTTTCATTGTGTCCGGCGGGGGCTGTCCTTAGCAGCCACCACCGATCGTGCATTTTGTGAGTTTGTACTTCTCTTCCGCTTCTTCAGCAACTCCAACATACTATCACCGCTGGTTTCTGATGCACCATCCAGTTGGCTAACTCGTGAGTTCACAAGGCCAATCCGAACAATGGCATTAGACACCTCTGCAGGGACATTGAGGTCCGGTGTCTGCAGGGTTGGGTCTGCTGCCTTTGACTTTCGTTTCCGATGCTGCAGTCTAGGGCTTGCCTCCTCCATTACTAGTTGTTAGCCTGCAAGACCCCCAACTCGTGAGTGTTTTGGTGTTGACATTCAGCAAAGTTGAGAAACTTTAACTTTGCCGAGTGTTTTCGTCTTGACACTCGGCAACCTTGAGAAACTTTGCCGAGTGTTTTTCCGTCGTGCACTCGGCAAAATCGCCGTCACCGTGCCATCCCGTCACCATTTTTTTGCCGAGAGTTTATTTTTGCCCGGTGTTTATTGACACTCGGCAAAACTCGATAAAAAACACTCGACAAACTACTGTTTGCCGACAAATTAATGCCGTGTTTTCTATGCCGAGTGTTATACTCGGCAAATCATTTGCCGAGTGTTTTTGGGCCTTTGTCGAGTGCCTCTGACACTCGGCAAAACTATTGTATCCCGTAGTGTTGTTCCTTCTCTGTATCACCCCCTCTACACCTTGTTTCAGCGGTGACTGGACCTCTCTCTCCTCCGAGTTCTCCACTGGTTCTGATGACGAGTGGAAAGATTCATCACCCCTGACAGACCGGCCATCACCAGAGCAACTAAAATTGCCTTTGGGGGTTCTATGTGCCAAAGAGGAACCACTACCAAAGGACTACGCTGCAGCCACGGCGAAGGTCTGTACACGCTTCTTTCATTCCTCTGGAGCCCTCAGAGAAACATCATAAGGCAGTTTGCCAAATTCATTACGTGGAGCCGGTTGTGGACAATCAATTTATGAGTGACTAAGGCAGCCACAGGAGAAACAGTAGAACACAACGTCTCGTATTGTGCTGCGAACCACTTTGATTTCTCTAATTTGCTCGTACGTAACAACACACCACGACGTAGAGGTTTGTCCAGATCAATAGCAACTCGGGCCCGTAGAAAGGCACCACTCGCCTTCCCATCACCGTCGACATCCATCTTCACGACGTGGCCGATCAAACTCATGGCTCTCGACCCCCTCTGTTGGTTCATCCAACCCAGCGGGAGGTCGAGGATACGCACCCAAATCTCCATACGATCGAAGACGATTTCTGAGGCACTAAGTCTTTCATCGTACGGTTTAAGAACAACCACATCACTATCGGAGGCGGATTCTTTGCCGAGTGCCTGAGGCACTCGGCAAAGCCGATATACACTCGGCAAAGCCTTTGCCGAGTGTTACACTCGGCAAAGGGCGCTCGGTAAACGGTATATCGGCAAAGACCTCTTTGCCGAGTGCATTATATCGGGCACTCGGCAAAGGCTTTGTCGAGTGTCAATCCGACACTCGGCAAAGAAAAGTGGCCGCGACGGTGAGCGCTATCGTGATGGCGACTTTACCGAGTGTCAAGGTCAAGCACTCGGCAAAGGTACCCGATTTGCTGAGCGCCATTGACTTAGACACTCGGCAAAGGTGGCCACTTTGCCGAGTCTCTCGTCGGCGACATTCGGCAAAGTGACGACCTTTGCCGAGTGCCTGGACCGTGGCACTCAGCAAATATGTGATGTTTGCCGAGTGCAATGACCATTGCACTCGGCAAAGCATGTTCCCAGGTAGTTCCCAGATGGTCACTTTGCCGAGTGTCATGACCATTGCACTCGGCAAAGTGACTGAAAACAACCTTTTTTATTTATTTTTTACATCCCATCCAAACAAACAGAAGATATATATAACAAACATCACCAACATCATATATATATCATCAACAACACATATATATCACCAACACCACATATATATCACAGACGTCACATATATATCACAAACGTCACATGTCTCACAATATATCACAAACAAATTCACAAGCAATCCAAGTGCTCCATCATCGTCAACCACAATTGCAAATAGAAGTATCATTAACAACCACAAGTATCATCACTGATTTGGTGAAGTATTCGCTGAAGCATGAGGATCGTTCGATGCCGCCGATTGATTCTACACAAAGGAGAAGAGATTGCATGTGTGAGACAAGTTAAATATATACTATACATGAATAAAACTTTCATACTCCACTAGGTTTGACCGTAAGCATGAACATACAAACTAAAACATTTATACTCACATGAGTAGAATAGTGAGGAGGTGGAGGTGGAGGTGGAGGTGGAGCGAATAGCGAAGGTGGCGGAGCTACACCCGTAGCGGCGCCAAGACTTTGCATGTACTGAAGAATCTCCGTCATCCTCCGCTGCTTGGCCTCCACCCTCTCCATCTTCGCCCGCATCTACTCCCGTATCCTCCTCTCTTGTTCTAACTGGGCCTACAATATATTCACCCCAATGTTACAATAATGCAAAGGAAAGGTATGAAAAAACCAATGAACGACGAATAAACCAGGAATGACCTCGAGTGCCTCCACCCGGTGGTGTGAAGTGTCCTACCGAGGTCGTATGGCCGGGCTCCTGCTCGTGCTGCTTGCTCGAATCTAGGAGAGACTGGGAGTAGCGGCCGAGTCGATTGCGCCGTCGCCAATCCAGTACCGCCCATGCTTCTTGCCTCCTCCCACCCTCATGATGACTTCTCCATCAAGGTCCTCGGTGCTCAGATTGCACTCTGACCCATGGACCGCCCTTGCCATCGATGTGTACTCACTGAGGCGGTTATGGACGGTCGCATTGCTGTACGCCTCGTGCCCGTCCTCCAGGTTGTAGTCGATGTCGGACGTCGCCTTGCCCTTGTGGGCCATAGCAAATGCCTTGAAGATGGAGCAAGGCTGGCCACCATGTGACGCCGACTGCGAGAAAAAATGCAAGATGATTAGAAATCATGCAGAATTGAGCGTTAGAATAAATAAATAAATTTGCGTACCCATGTTTTTACGTATCCGCTAAGGCTGTGGCTGCCTTGATGGTGTGCTACACCTAGCATCATCAAACGTCGCTCCCGGCACAAGTTGTGCGTCTCCTCCCACTCGCGTGAGCACCACCTGTCCACCATCTGTTTCCAGCACTAGGGATGTGCGACCCACCAATAAATAATCATCTACAGGCCATCAAGTACATGACATATCAGAAGATGAAATTAAGCATACTTAATCTCAAAAGGAATCAATATTAATGTTCTGTATTTACCTGCAGGTACTGGTCCTGGGTCAGCGTCATGGATCTTGTGTCCCTTTTGGTGACCTTCGTTCCAAGGACGGTCCCGTGGTAAGTTACGACGGCCTGGATACGCGCCTCGTAATGCATGTCCATGATGAGTTTTTTGCAGCATTTGGTAGCCACCGCATCCGCCCTGGCCTCATGTCCGTCCTGGCATCTAAAGAAATCCTGCATACAAACACGATGTATCCATTCATTATTTCAAGAATGTATTGAGCAATGTAGTACGAGGAAGATTTACCCATAGCTCTTGCTTCACCCGCTCCGCCTTGTTGTTGAATACCCTACGGGCCCGATCTGCAGCATCGGGGGCGGCGGCGTAGTGGTCAAATGAGTAGGCCGGCCATGTCACTCCGGCGTACTCAACCAGGCCAGAGAAGTGCTCCTTGCACAGAAGACCAAGGATGCCATTGACTTGACGTGTGTGACCACCTCCACTCGTCACAATCGTCCAGTTCCTGTCCAAGTGATTAAGAAAAATTATTAATTTCTATTTTGATTTTCAACATATCATATAAAGTAGTGATAACATCTAAAGTTACTTACTTTTCCCCCTCGGGTCGAATTAGTGGGCGTCTCTCACGAGGTATCGGTCGCTGAGGGAGGCTCGTGGGACCTCGCAAGTAGACGCTCGACGAACTAGAGGAAGCGGAACCCCCCGCTATCACCTCGTCCTCGTCGTCCTCCTGCGCGTCCTCGTCGTCCTCCTACGCGTCCTCCTGCGCCTCCTCGGCGTCCTCCTAGGGCACCTGCTCCTCCTCCTCACGCGATGGGGCGGCAGGCGACGACTCGCTCCTTTAGCAGCCACGCCAAATTCTCATTCCAAGAAAGCATCGGTCTTGTCGATCCATTCATTGGTGACCTGACCCTGACTTGCGCGGCCCGTGTACATCCACTCACGGTCCTCCATCCTCTAACATATATAGCGACGAGTAATATAAACATCAATTGCATCTACACGACGTTCCTACTATCTAATAGGTGAGGATAGGTCCTAATCCCACGCGAGGATGCGTATGTGGGGTTAGTTTCCATGCTCTACTCCTATCCGAGACAGAATTTCGGCAGCACCTCCCCGCTGTTCTCCAAATACACGTCCTGCCAGGGAGAGTGTGTATCCGGAGAACAACAGGGAGATGATGCCAAAACTCTGTCTCGGATCGGAGCAGACCATGGAAACTAACCCCACCTACGCATCCGCGGGCTGTCCAAAAAACGTGGACAATTCGAAACAAATACGGTTTTAGATATGGAAATATCTGCATATTTCCTACCGTATCTCTTTTAAACGGGAGACGCCTAACTGGATTATGTGATCTATGACCATGATACGGAAAGAGGGGTTATACCTAGGGTGATGGTGGAGTCAGGCTAGCAGGGCCGTGGCGGGTCGGTGCAGTGGTGAGGCGACGCGGTGTAGGCAGACCCGCAGCGGCGAGGAAGGCGATCGTGGTCACCAGGTACTCCAGCTCCGCTCCGACGGACTCTTCTTTACAAAAAAAAGAAACATAAAACTATCAATACAAAATTTCGGTAGCACCTCCCTTGCACGGTGTTTTTTCCTAAACCTGCAAGAAAATCAATGGCACGATGGCTGACATGCATAAGATTATATCCAACCACATATATATAACAATGTCGCAACCACTCCTACGACTACCACCACTGCTACTCAACCACTACTACTACCACAACTACTAGTAATACTACGACAACGATGACGGTAGGGCATACCTAGTGGGCGTCGTAGGGCGGCGGTGGTGAAGGGGCCAGGGCACCGGTGGACAAGGCGACGGCTGGGGAAGCGCCGGGGACGGTGTGGGAGCAGGCGGGGCTGGCGCCACCTTCTTCCTCCTCCTCCTTCTCTTCCCCCTTCTTCCTCCTCTCCTCCTCCTCCTCTCTTTCTCCTCCTCCTCCGGCGGCGCGGCGCAGGGGGCGGCGCGGGCGGCGGCGGCGGGGGGGGGGGGGGGGGGGGTTGGCTGGCGCGGCGGTGGCGGTGGCGCGGGCGTGCATGCATGCGTGCGTGCGGTGTGTGGGCCAGCTGGGCTGGGAGGTTAAATCCCCTCTTTGTCGAGTGCCCCCGATCTGGCACTCGGCAAAGTTTTTTTTTATAATTCTTTTCCGAGTGCCACCTGGCCAGGCACTCTGCAAAGAGGGGTTTTTAATTTTTTAAAAAAAATCTTTGCCGAGTGCCATAGGTCCTGACACTCGGCAAAGAGACTCCTTTGCCGAGTGTCTTCTCCTGACACTCGGCAAAGAGGCTTCTTTGTCGAGTGTCATTTTTTGACACTCGGCAAACCATATATTTTTTTTTTCACTTTTGACCTCCAAAGTTTTTCTGCAGTCCTCAGACAATACCTGGTACTCCATGTTTCAATGTGGCACATTTCTCGTACTTTTTCTATATTTCTTTAATTTATTTCATTTAATTGAATTTTCTTAGATAATTTAAATTATAACTGCTAGTCATTCGAATAATGAAAAATAATAATATTCATGTTATTTAGTATAATGTGAGGCCGTATCCAGGAACAAACCACCAATTTTGAACATCTTGTTCATGAAACATGACCACGAACTTGCGGTCGAGTTGTTTTTAAATTCTATAAAAAGCAAACGAAGTCCGAAAATCATGAAACTTGTCAAGATGTCTAAGATATCATATGTGGAGGCTGTGATAAAAAAATGAGGAGGCTTCGCGCAAGTTGCACGTACGATGCTTGCAAACCAAAGTCGGCCTCTTCACGAAATCTGTGTTATTGTTTGACACTCGGCAAACCACCTTTTTGCCGAGTGCCATTTGTTTGCCAAGTGTTTTCTCTCTGACACTCGGCAAACAACCTCTTTACCGAGTGTTCGGTAAAAAACACTCGGCAAAGTCTGGGACACTCGGCAAAGAAGCCGTCTCCAGTAGTGCCCACGGGGTCCCCAAAAGAATCCTCTCCTGATCAGACTTCGATCCAAACTCTGCGATGAACATGTTGTCCGCCTTCTCCCCAATAGCTCGGATCTTCAAGCCAAAAGGATTGCCCCAGGCCGGTTTCATGGACGCCCGGACTGTATTGACGTGCACCACCATGGCGGAGAGCACCTTCCCCACCACTGCCCATTCCGTCGGTGGAAGATCCTCCACTTCCTCATCATCACTGAAGTCCACTACTGCTCCTTCTTCCTCAGTTAGGTTAAGGCGCTGTAGAAGATCAGAAACGTTCGGACTAGGGTTTTCATCCCTGCCGAAAGGAGTCTTCACTGACCCCTTACTTCCACTCCCGTCCGATGCCATCTAGGCTGGTTGGAGGCAAGAGGGAAAAACAACAGTGATCTGCGTGACAAGCGACGCAGAAACAAACACAAATCCCAGCGGAACCGTAGGCGGCGCTTCCTACGAACAATGTGGTCGGTGGTTCCAAGGTGGCTAACCGATGATTTGCGATGTCCGGCAACGATTGTCAGTCGATGGCGGGGCGTGGACACCAATGAACGGAAAGGATCACCGGTGGAGCCGTCCTAGATCATCGATGAGACGGTCTAGAATGGGGCTAGGAACGAGATCGCTCTTAGAATCGCCAGAGGGAGGCACCGTAATTTCCGGATCTCAGGCATCGTATCTCACAGGACCTAGCACTCGGTCGCTGTGTGACGCTCCTTGAAGCAGACTTGGCACCGCGGACTGGGCTGGTTCGTTTATGGGCCCGGAGTCATCTTGGACCTGGGGTTGTTGAAGTTGTGGCTCCCCTGGTGGAGCCTACAGCGCTAGGGCCACCAGTGCCATGGGTATGGCCACGCTGTCCGTCACTGCGCCCACGGAAGGCAGCGTTGGCCAACAAATTTGAGTAACCACCATCATGAGTATGCTCCTAGCGTGTGGTGCTGCTCGTAGTTCAGCAGCAGGGCATACAACTCCATCACGGAGATTGGATCAGACCGAGCAAGCACCAAGGAAACAACCGCTACTGGAAATGGGATCTTTGCCGAGTGCAAACTGCTTTGCCGAGTGTAAAAAATCAGTCACTCGGCAAAGAATTGCACTCGGCAAAAAAAAAGCTCTCGGCAAAGGACTTTTTTATCGAGTGCCAGACTCTCGGCAAAAACGCGGCACTTGGCATAGGCTGCCCCGCGTAACGGTGTTCGGCCACGTCCTTCTTTGCTGAGTGCCTGCTGTTAGGCACTCGGCAAAGAATTTTTTTAAAAAATTTCTTTGCCGAGTGTCCCAGATCTGGCACTCGGCAAAGATTTTTTTTTGAAAATACTTTGCCGAGTGCCCTTGACACGGCGCTCGGCAAAGAATTTTTTTTTTGAAATGTCTTTGCCGAGTGCCCCTGTTAAGACACTGGGCAAAGAGGATATTTTTTAAAAAAAATCCAAAACCCTCTTTGCCGAGTGCCTTATTCTTGCACTCGGCAAAGACCCCCTTTGCCGAGTGCCATGCCCCGGCACTCAGCAAAGTTTTTTTTTTGTCTTTGGCCTCCAAATTTTTTGTGCAGCTCTTTTACAGTACCAGGAACTCCTAGTTAGAATTTGGAGATTTTTTGTGGCTTTTTGATATATTTAGTTACTTTATTTCGTTTACTTGAATTTTTTCGAAAAATATAAATTTGAACTGCACGTGGTACGAATAATGGAATTTAATGATTCAAAAAATGATAGTCATGTTACTGAGTGTAGTGAGGCCATATCCAGGAACGAATCTGAAATTTCGGACATCTTGTTCACGAAACATGACCACGAACTTGCGTGCGGAGTGTTTTTAAATTCTATAAAAAGCAAACGAAGTCCGAAAATCATGAAACTTGTTGAGATGTCGTGATATCGTATGTGGAGGCTATGATAAATATTTGAGAAGGTTTGGTGCACGTTGTCACGTACGGTGCTTATAAACCAGGACATCTCCAAGATCCGCCCGAGGCATACACGAACCCGAGCGTCCACTCCCGTATCAGTGAGTATACTGAGGTGGTGAGGTTGCTCCATGGGTCAGACCACGATCCGAGCACCTAGAATTTCGATGGAGAGACTGTCATGAGGGCGGGGCAAGGCAAGAAGCGTGGGCGGTTCTGGCTTGGCGACGGCGTCATCGACACGGCCTCTACTCCCTCTCTCTCCCAGATCCGAGCACGGAGCACGAGCGAGAGCCCGGCCATTCGCACACGGCCGACCGCTGCAAAGTACCGGGTCGACGCACTCGAGGTTATTCGTATTTTACTCGTCATACATTGATCTTTACACACCTTAATTAACTTTGCATTACTGAAACATTGGAGTGAAATATTGCAGGCTCGGCTGGAACAAGAAATGAGGCAACGTCAGGAGCTGGAGGCCAGGCACCAGAGGATGGTGGCCCAGCTAGTGGCTGAGCGGGACGAGCGGCAGGCCCAGACGCAGAGGCTGACGGACATTACAGAGTTTCTACAAGGGCTTAGGCAACGTGTGGGCTTCTCTCTGCCAGCTAGGCTATTGGTTCCACCTCCGCCTTCGCGTCCTGCAGCTGCAGCTACTCCTGTGAGTATGAAAGTTTTTTACTTTCGCTTGTGCTTTGCTTGTATGGTCTCTACCTTCCTAGATTAGCTATCCAAATAATCTTGTCTTACATGTAATCTTTTCTCCTTTGTGCAGTCTCCATCTGACGGTGGTTCGAATAATCCACCTCATGCACCTCCGAATGATGGACCTTCACCACAGTCGCAGTGGCCGAGATGAGTGCACGTTGTATTTTTTTCATTTGTTGTTCACTTGGTGATGGACTTGTGATGCACTTGTGGACTTTGATGGACTTGTGGATTTATTTTGATGGACTTAAGCACTTATTATTATATATGTGATATATATTGTGATGGATGTGATATATGCGGATAGATGTGTGGATGGATGAGATATATATGTGATGAATGAGATATATATGTGATGGATGAGATATATATGTGATATATATTTGTATGAATTTATTTGTCATGATGGAATTAAAAAAAAAATAAAAAATTGTCGTTTTGGGTCACTTTGCCGAGTGTTGCACTCGGCAAAGGACCCTGTTGCCGAGTGTCATGGTCACAGCACTCGGCAAAGCTGGAAAAATGGGTGCTCGAAAAACCATTTTTCTAGATTGAGGCACTCGGCAAAGATTTTTTTTTAAAAAAATTCAAACTTTGCCGAGTGCCGGCCAAATGGCACTCAGCAAAGAATTTTTTTAAAAAAAATTCAAACTTTGCCGAGTGCCGGCCAGAGGGCACTCGGCAAAGATTCAAACTTTGCCGAGTGCCAGCCAGAGAGCACTCGGCAAAGATTTTTTTTTTAAAAAAAATTAAACTTTGCCGAGTGCCGGTCAGAGGGCACTCGGCAAAGAATTAAAAAAAAAACATTTCAAACTTTGCCGAGTGCCGGTAAGACGGCACTCGGCAAAGATTTTTTTTTTTAAAAAAACTTCAAACTTTGCCGAGTGCCGACCAGAGGGCACTCGGCAAAGATTTTTTTTTAAAAAAAATTCAAACTTTGCCGAGCGCCGGCCAGGGGGCACTCAGCAAAGAATTTTTTTAAAAAAAAATAAAAAAATCTTTGCCGAGTGCCCGCAGGGTTGGCACTCGGCAAAGCCACCGTGAACAAAGCCGGTGCCGTGACGGTCGCTTTTCTTTGCCGAGTGCCCCCGGGACTCTCGGTAAAGCCTTTGCCGAGTGCCCGATAAAAAACACTTGGCAAAGAGGTCTTTGCCGATCAATTTTTTGCCGTGTGTTCTTTGCCGAGTGCCGCTTTCGGCAAAGGCTTTGCCGAGTGCAATTTGGCCTTGGCCGAGTGCCTCAGGCACTCGGCAAAGAACCTGAATCTAGTTGTGAACAGTCATACCCGGGTCCAAGGCCCGCGACCGAGGATATACGAAACGAGTTCCTCGTCGTCGAGGACTTCCCTGGCTGCGACCATCTCATCACCGTAGAACTCATCTTGTTGAAGTAATCGGTCAGACATCTCGCCCTTCTTGGTGGCAGTGAGGGAGATACGGGTGATGACGGAGCGCGCCTGTGTTTGCGAGGCAAACGAGTTGCCCAAGGCATGCCACACCTGCACCGAGGTCTGGTGCCTCGCAACGCCAATGAATTCGTCGTGGGAGAGCGACGAAAAATGTAGCTCAGGAGTTGTTGATCCATGGCTATGAACCGAACATAGTCGGGATTTGGCTTCTTGATGGTTTTGTCTGCCACTTTCTCCTCCACTTCCTTGGGTGGCGCTTGAGCAGAACCATCAAGGAAACCTTCAAGAAGGGCACCTCGGATGCCCGGCAATACAGCAGCCTTCCACAGCATGTAATTGGAGTTGGTGAGTTTTTCAACGGTGGGGAGGTTGAGGGAAGTCGGCATGGGTGTACTAGTGGAGGAAGAGGATGTCGACATGGATGATTTTTTTTTGAAACTGAGCATTTCATTACTCATCAACCCCAGCCAAATCGCTGGTTACCACACCCTCAATCGACATGGATGATTTCGAGTAGGAGATGGCTTTGGTACCATGTAAAAATAATAAGCGTTGTCACCCCCTTTCAGAGGCCGCGTCAATTTATTAATACAAGGCATTACAAGGCAAGACTCAATCTGAGATTAATTGATTATACTATCCTTCTATGGCTAAATATTGATATCTACCTTCTATGGCTAAACAGACCACCAATCAATCTCGGATCTTGTCCATGATTTGATACATGTCATACAAGGAGAAACTACGTGTTTCTCGCCTGCTCATTTTCTTGCACATATCATTAAGCTATGCAGACACTAACAATTTATTTCAGTGGCGACGGCCGTGAAAAATAACAGAGGGCAGAACTTGCGTAGTTGAACGTCGGGGACTTCCGACGATGTTGCGTGTTGAATCAGTGGATGGAACAGCCCCATCCGTGGCAATACATATGTGCGCCCATGGAACCTTCTAGGCGCAGGTGGGATCCTAGCAGATCCTATTTACAAGGCAACTAACAATCAACCCCAATCCTAGCACCATGACAGGTTTCCATGTTAGCAGATTACATATGTGTCATGCATGTTTACACGTTACAAACTTTACTTCTAACAGCCTCCCTCAATCACAACTTGGTTAAGTTGAGATTGATCTTGAAGTTCTCCATTAACCGAACCGGCAAAGCCTTGGTGAATCCATCCGCCATCTGATCTTTAGAAGACACAAAGTCGATCTCAAGTCGCTTTTGCTTCACACGATCTCTCACAAAATGATAGTCCACCTCAATATGTTTTGTTCGAGCATGAAACACTGGGTTGCTTGTCAGATAGGTGGCTCCTAGATTATCACACCATAATCTGGCTGCTCTAGGTGCTTTAACCCCTATCTCATATAATAAAGTCTGGATCCACATTACCTCAGCTGTGGCATTGGCAATCGCTTTGTACTCTGCTTCTGTACTAGAGCGAGATACCGTGGGTTGTTTTCTTGCACTCCATGATACAAGATTTCCGCCTAGGAATACTGCAAAGCCTCCATTGGACTTTCGGTCATCAACACAGCCAGCCCAGTCAGCATCAGAGAAGGCACTAACTAGGGTAGAAGCCGACCTGTGAATCTTCAAACCGAGCTTGGTGCATTGTTTCACATATCTCAAAATTCGTTTCACTACCTCCCAGTGTGTTGTAGTCGGAGCATGGAGAAACTGGCACACCTTGTTTACAGCAAATGCAATGTCAGGTCTAGTGAGAGTCAAGTACTGTAATGCCCTAACGACACTTCTGTACCTTGTTGCGTCACTTGGACCTAATGGAGTTCCTTCAAACAAAGATAACTTCTCACTGCTAGAGAGAGGTGTGTTTACCGATTTACAATCTCCCATGCCAACTCTTTTTAACAAGTCTGACGCATACTTCTCCTGTGTGAGAACAATGCCATCACGCACTTTTGTGACCTCAATACCAAGAAAGTAATGTAAAGGACCGAGATCCTTAAGAGCAAATTCCCCTTTAAGATCTTGAAGTAAGGTGGCCGTGGCTGCTTCACTTGAACTTGCAACAATGATGTCATCGACATAGACAAGTATAAACATCGTGATGCCTCCCTTGCTAAAGTGAAACAGTGAAGTGTCTGCCTTGAATGCCTGGAATCCCAACTGAATTAGCTTGTCACTGAGGAGAGAATACCAAGCCCTTGGAGCCTGTTTGAGCCCATACAGTGCTTTGTCCAGCTTGCATACAAAATTTGGTTTCTCTGGATCTTCAAAACCTGGAGGTTGATGCATATACACCTCTTCCTCTAAGAGACCATGTAAGAAGGCATTTTGTACGTCCAGCTGCCGAAGGGACCAGCCACATGAGACAGCTAAAGACAGGATAACTCAGATTGTCGTTGCCTTAATAACCGGGCTGAACGTATCTTCATAGTCGACACCATATCTCTGTTTAAACCCTTTAGCTACTAACCTAGCTTTATACCTGTCCAAAGTCCCATCAGCCTTCCTTTTAATCTTGTAAACCCATTTGCACCCAATTACATTTCTTCCTTTCTGCGGTGGAACCAAGTGCCATGTCTGGTTCATCATTAGTGCTGCATACTCAGAGTTCATGGCCTCTTTCCAATTCTTGTTTGCTAATGCCTCGTCAAGACCAGAAGGTTCACCAGTGGAAGTTAGTAATCCATAACAAATGGTTCCATCGGTGTATACCTTTTGTTTTCTGATTCCCCGTTGAAGACGCGTTGTAGGGCGGTGCACAGCATCTGGCGGCACAGCAGATCCTGGCGAGGAAATCTCCCCCGAAAGCTAAGCCCCCGACGCACCTATCGCGTCCATGGATGACGCAGGGCTCTGGATGCCCGCGCCGTCGGTGTCGTCACTTGGAGAGGCCGTGGCACCCATAGATTCGGTGAGCGGCCCACCATCGAGGCCGACGCACGAGAGCGAAGAAGGCATGGCACCCCTGGGTTCGCCAGACGGAGAAAGCGTGTGGCCAGGCGAGGGCCCGCGAGTCTCACGTCGTGATCCCAAGGGGGATGTTGGCGCAGATGCAAAACTTGGCGCAGAAGGCGTTGCGCCATTTGTCTCCACCGAATCCTCCTGGAACTCCGTGCGGCCGGTAGAAGTATCATTTGATGCTGGATTTTCTTGATATCCAGAGTTCCTGCGCTCAAAATTTTTAACAGTGCTAACTAGCATATTAGTGGATTGATCAGCTATGTCACTAGCCCCAGGATTAGCCGTTATTTCGGACGGAAGCAGGAGAATTTCTGGCCTTAGCCATGCGCCTGCATTAGGGTGTAACTTTGCAAAGGGAAACACATTTTCATCAAATGTTACATCGTGAGAAATATATACCCGTCCAGAAGATACATCTAGACACTTGAATCCTTTGTGAAGAACACTATAGCCAAGGAAGACACATTGTTTGGATCAGAATTGAAGCTTGTGTGTGTTGTATGGTCGGAGATTTGGCCAACAAGCACACCCAAACGTACGGAGGGCTGAGTAATTTGGTTTTTGATGAAATAGTCGCTCTAGAGGCAGTGGAGGAGGCAATTGACTTTGCTTGGCAGGCAATTAATTAAGTATGTTGCGGCTATGAAGGCTTCATCCCAAAACTTCAGGGGCATAGATGCATGGGAGAGAAGGGCAAGCCCGACCTCAACAATATGTCGATGTTTTCGCTCCGCAGCACCATTCTGTTGATGTGCGTGCGGGCATGAGACTAAATGCGATATACCAATCTTGGTGAAAAAGGAATTAAGTCGCTGATATTCACCACCCTAATCTGTTTGGACAGCCTTGATCTTTCGATCAAATAACCTCTCAACAAGGTTCTGAAAATCTTAAAATTTCTGGGATACTTCGGACTTAAACTTTATAAGATAAATCCATGTAAACTTGCTGTAATCATCAATAAAACTCACATAATACTGTTTGTGACCAACAGACTCAAGAGCAGGACCCCACACATCAGAGAATACCAAATCTAAAGGTGCACTAGACTCACCGGTGGATATGGGATATGGTAACTGATGTGCTTTGGCTTGCTGGCACGCATCGCACACATACTCATGACTGGAATCAGAGGTACATGGCAATTCATTATTACTAACAATCTGACGAACTACAGGAGATGCAGGACGACCTAGACGCTCATGCCACCGGGACAGGGATGGTTTGGACGCGGTGAAGGCCTGCTTTATTGCTGAAGTGGAAGGAAGTGGATACAGTCCGCGCCGACACGGACCCTTAAGCAGAATTTTCTTGGTGTCCAGATCCTTTACCAAAAAATAATTTGGATGAAATTCCATGAATGCTGAGTTGTCAGATGTGAAACGATGAACTGATATAAGATTTTTGTGTGCCTCAGGAACATGCAGAACATTATTCAAAAGAAGGTTACGGCTAGGGGTAGTAATCATAGACTGACCAATGTGACTAATTGCCATACCTGCACCGCTCGCAGTGTGGATCTGATCTCCTCCGTTGTACTTCTCACGAGTCGCCAGCTTCTCAAGTTCGCTGGTGATGTGATCAGAGGCACCAGCGTCTGTGTACCCGTTGTTGTCGATGTTCTAGGAGCTTGAAGCCGCCACCCCTACCTTCTCATCTATGTAGTTTTCATCAAACCGGTACCAGCAATGAAGGGCGGTGTGCCCCTCCTTGTCGCACACTTGGCAGATTGGCTTGTCATGTTTCTTGTTGTTGTTGTTGAAGCCGCCGCGTTGCTGACTGTTGGTGTTGGATCCTTGGGTGCAACCACGGCATCCAGTGCTAGGAGGACCGCGACCACGCCCACGGTTTGAACCGCGCCCGCCTCCGCGACCGGCCAGATTGGCCGACGTTTGTTCACCGCCATGGACCAGATTTATCCTGGTCTCGAAGTTGAGGAGCTGTGCATACAACTCATCAAGCGTCACCGATTCCACCCTCGTAACGAGAGAGGTAACCAGCTGACTCATACTCCTGCTGGCAATCCGGTGAGAATGTACTCAACCAGCTCAGTCGTCGGTGATAGATCAGCCCCGCCGCCGCCATCTCATCACTGAAACCTTCCATCTTAGTGAAATATTCAGTAGCGGAGAGATTACCTTTCTTGGTATTGGCGAGAGCGATGCGTAGATTCACTGCGCGAGCACGGGTCTGTGAGGCGAACATCGCCTCAATCTTTGCCCATGCAGCCTGTGCCGTCTTGGACTTGGCGATGTGGCTAAGGATGTCCCTGGAAACGCTGGCGAAGAGGAAGCTGAGAGTCTGCTAATCCCGGGCCTCCCACTCCTCGAACGCCGGATTCAGGACCTGCTTGCCTTCCTTGTCCGCAATCTTCTTCTCTGGCGCCACCATGGATCCAGTAAGGTGCCCATAAACGCGAGCACCTTTGATAGTCGAGAGGACCTGAGCCTCCCAGATGGGGTAGTTGGTCCTTGGTGAGTTTTTCGGTGATGGCCGTGGCCAAGAGAGGGTTGGGCGGGAGGGCTGAAGAGGACGACATTGCGGCGAGGTGTTTCTAGGTGGAATTGGCTCTGATTACCATGAAAAATAACAGAGGGCAGAACTTGCGTAGTTGAACGTCGGGGACTTCCGACGATGTTGCGTGTTGAATCAGTGGATGGAACAGCCCCATCCATGGTAGTACATATGTGCGCCCATGGAACCTTCTAGGCGCAGGTGGGATCCTAGCAGATCCTATTTACAAGGCAACTAACAATCAACCCCAATCCTAGCGCCATGACAGGTTTCCATGTTAGCAGATTACGTATGTGTCATGCATGTTTACACATTACAAACTTTACTTCTAACAGGCTGCGGATCCATGGCCGCAGAACATCTAGCAGAAACTTGTCCACCTGCCAGTATAGCCACCTCCTCCCGCTGCCCCACAGCAGCGTGGTCGTAAACACGATGACCAAGCCGGAAACAACCCCTGCCTCAACCGACAAAAATTCCCAGTTCAACTCTTTAGATGAGCCCGATGTAGCGGCAGCAGAAGATGGTGTGTGGTTCGTGTCACACATGCGTGGCAGCGGCTTCCCGCACAGCCCGTCGTTCCCGAGAAATGATGCTTCTGGAAACGTCGAGAACTGGCTGGACTGTGGTATCATCCCCGACAGATGATTGTAGGAAAGGTTGAGCACCTCGAGGAATGACATCAGTGCCATTGCTGGAGGGATCTCCCCGGAGAGCTGGTTACTGGAGAGATCAAGTGACTCCAGCTGCAGCATGTTTGCGATCCGAGGAGGGATCCTGCCGGTAAAAGAGTTCCTGGACAGGTTGAGCCCCTTGAGGAACTTCAGGTCGCCGATCTCGTTGGGGATGATACCCTGGAAGTCGTTGTTGGAGAGATCGAGTGACATGAAGACTGAAAGTATCTGTACAAGAGTTGTTTCTTGCCCTTTGATCGTCACCGTGATTGATTCCCTGTAATAACTTGGAGATGCTGCTGCTGATTTGATAATTCCAACATACATGCTCAGAGCTCCTGAAGAAACCGTCATCATAGCTTTGAACTGCTCTAGGAATCGTGCAGTAATGCTACCGTTAAATGAATTTGAAGAAAGGTCCATAACTTGTAGCTCTGGGAAGAAGGAATGCATTTGTTTGTTCATCCCATCGGCGTAATCAATGGGACCATGGAAACGGTTCGACTTCAGAACAAGCACTTTCAACAAAGGAAGAACTCCCAGCCACTCTGGATAGGTATCAACTATCAGGTTGTTTCCGAGGTCTAGAACTTGTAGCATGTGACAGTTGATCAGAGGCATGGGTAAATTTCCCTCCAACTTGTTGCTATTGAGATCTATTACTTGAAGTGCACATTGGTCGCTGATGTCCTGAGGCAAGGATCCATGGAAATTATTGTTCCTTAAGTTCAGTATCTCAAGACGATCATTATCTTTCAACAAACAAGGTGGTATTAATCCACTGAATCTGTTAAAAGAAAGGTCTAGAACTTCCATATTAGTTGCATTGCAGATCAAATGGGGAACTTCTCCAATGAGGCTATTGTTTGCCAATGATAGGGAATCGGCTGACCTAATGCGTGACCAAAACTCAGGTATGATAGAAGAATTGAAACGGTTATTGGAGTAGTCCAATCGGTAAGTTCCCATTGGCGGTAGTGGGAGAGGTCCCTCAATCTTGTTGGAATGGAGATCTAGATCAAACCAATATACTGATACACTTGATAAATTTGTATCAACGCTGGTAAATAGATTATGAGACAGGTTCAGACTAAAAGAGAATTCTCCAATTCCCCATATCCAATCAGGTACGTGTCCACCAATATTGTTGTTTGAGAGGTCCAAATCATAAATACCCCTCTGGTGCATCAAGAATTTTGGCACGGAAGATAGGTTACATGATGCCAATCCCAACTCCCTAATAAATGGATATTCTAGGTAGGAATGATTGCTATCTTCCTCTACTACAAACAACTTATTATAGGATAGCGATAGATAATCGAGCTCCTTGCGATTCTTTATGAAGCTTAGATCCACAGTTCCAGTGAAATTGTTTGACGACAGATCCAAGTAATATGTTCCTACAAGCTCCGACAGTAATTTTGGGATTGGTCCTTGCAGTTTGTTACTACTAAGATCAATCCATGCCAAATTAGAAGATATATTGGGGTACAAAAGAAAATTTCCAGTGAAATTGTTTTGCGAGAGATCTAAAGACACCAAAGATGGGTGAGAAAACAAAGATGCAGGTATCACTCCACTTATCGAGTTGTTACTAAGATCAACACTTGTTAGGTTGCGTAGAGCATGGTATCCATCTGAAGGTAATGAACCAATTAAGTTGTTACCTGACAAGTCAATTGATTCAATCATCGGCCACTGAGCAAATTGTGGGATGGTGCCATTGAATTGGCAATCAGAAAGGTCCAACATAGTCAAACTTTGGAGGTTACCGGTAGACTCTGGTATTTTTCCAGAAAGCTTGGTTCCACTAAGCCTCAATTACTTGCAAAGAGCTACCCTCTGCGAACTCAGGCAACTCTCCACATAGATTCTCATTCTGTGATACATCTAGCAGTTGTCAAGCTTTTGATATGAAATATCCATGAAGGGAATGTCCCAGTCAGCCCACAATCTGTCATTCGTAGCTCTTGCAGACCTGGTGTTGTATTGGTAGAAGAAGAATGTACCGACATGATCGGACTTACTGAAATGTTGACAGCATCAAGATACAACTTCTGTAGACTGTTAAGGTTGTTAATCAAGGCATATAAGCTCAAATTTTTAAGGTTAAGGACTGAGAGATCTAGCATGATTAAGTTGGAAAGAAATGGGTGCTTAGTGAGAACAGTATCAAAGTGGCCGCTAGTGATTGTGCACCCCCACATGCTTAGCTCTTTGAGACCTGACTGTGGTATTGGTAGATGAGGCAAGTGGCAGATTGGTAGGACTGGCAGAAATGTTTACATTTTCAAGATATAGATTTTGGAGCTTATCAAGGCTGCCAATCAAGGAATAAAGGCTCAAATTTTTAAAATCAAAGTCCCGAGAGACCTAGCATGACTAAATTGGCAAGTTTGGAATCAAGCAGAAAAGTATCAAACTGTCCGCTAGTGATTGTGCACCTCCACATGCTTAGCTCTTTGAGACCTGACTGTGGTATTGGTAGAAGAGGCATAGGGCCAGATCTAGTAGGACTGGCCGAAATCTTTACATTTGCAAGATATAGATTTTGGAGCTTATCAAGGCTGCCAATCAAGGAATAAAGGCTCAAATTTTTAAGATCAAAGTCCGAGAGACGTAGCATGACTAAATTGGCAAGCTTGGAATCAAACAGAAAAGTATCAAACTGTCCGCTAGTGATTGTGCACCCCCACATGCGAAGCTCTTTGAGACCTGATGTGGTATTGGTAGAAGAGGCATAGGCCAAATCTATTGGACTGGCCGAAATGTTTACATTTGCAAGATATAGATTTTGGAGCTTATCAAGGCTGCCAATCAAGGAATAAAGGCTCAAATTTTTAAGATCAAAGTCCGAGAGATCCTAGCATGACTAAATTGGCAAGCTTGGAACGAAATAGGAGATTAGTAAGAAAAGTATCAAAATGGCCACCAGTGATTGTACACCGCCAGCATTCTCAGCTCTTTGAGACTTGACGTTTTATTGGCAGAAGAGGCAGGCACCAAATCGGTTGGATTGACCGAAATGTAGGCTTCATCAAGATACAGTGTTTGGAGACTGCCAAGGCTGTCAATCAAAGTCTCAAGGTTCAAATCTTTTAGATGAAGGCCAGAGAGGTTCAACGTGACTAAATTGGAAAGTTGGCCGTTCTCGATGGGCAAAGCACCAGACAAGCCAGAATAAGAGAGGTCAAGGTACTTGAGATCAGGGAGCTGCTCAAATCCGGGACGTGGCCACGGAGTTGCATCAAAGTTGTTGCAAGCAAGGCTAAGGAAGCGAAGCGAGGTAAGTTTAAAGATGTCTGGTGACCTGAGGTTACCCGAGATGCAGAGGTCAGAGAGGTCGAGAGCAGTGACGTAGCCCAACGTGCCGTCACATGTTACGCCTTCCCAGGTGCAGCAGTTGGTGTCTGCCTTCCATGACGGAAGAGTACTCGGACTCCGGAACCATCCACAATATAAAGCTGATGAGTTGCCGAAGTGGAAGCTGGCTTTGAGGCGGAGCAGGGCAGCGCTCTGATCTTGGCGGCATAGTCTGGCTCCACACCCGCTGGTAGCGAGGATGATGGTAACTAGGAGAAGGTAGCTGGGAAGAGGATGACAGCGAAACATGGTGGCTTAAAGCTAGCGGTGGCTTTGTTTTGTGTAGAGATGGTGCTCGGTGCTTATGACTGTGTGAGAGCAAGGTTTGGCAGCAACCTTGTTTAAATAGGCTATATGGATGACGCAACGCGAAGCGAGGACCAAGACTTCAAAGAAGTCATCGGTGTGGGACCATTAGTTCCGCGTAACAATTACTCCTATAATAATAACATCTTTGTGTTAGCGTGTTACGATTTGCAATAGTCACGAAAACATTCCCGATAAAATGTAAATTAATTGAACACGCAAAACTGTAAAATTTCAGGTCTGCTCGGCACAACTCCAGCCATATTCAGATTGGATCAGAAGATTGCGAACAAATTAAAGATCTATATCTAGTCCAAAGTATTAATAATGACCTACTCTTAATGTATCTCCAGCTCTAGACAAAAAATTTCTTTAAGCTATGAATATCCAACTCAAAATTTATAGGGCTCGTCCAAACAAGCCTTAAGGTTTTAATAAAATCTTATGCAGAAACAAATCAGTATGTGAATACTTGTTCATGCACCTTTGTGTATGATCTGGTCCACGGACGGAGCTACCTGGGGGCCAAACTGGGTCTTGGTCACCTTGTTTCGGCTGTATCACTCTGGAGGTTTGCATGTCGCTGCATGTATGCAATTAATTTCTACCTCTCTCGTACCATGTTTGCTGTTGCTGATGAGTGGATCATAGCTTACAAATATGTAAATCCACATATTGTTCATTCTTCTTTGACAGAATTTCAATTGTTCATTGCAGTCTATATAGATAGAACTTGAAAAAACAAAAATTTTCCACAGAATTCCAATTATCTATACTACTATTGATAATTACTGTAGCGGTGTAGCTTATCCCCCGCGCGCGGACATACCCTGGTTCAGCACTCAGAATTGGGCAATACTCCCCCGTCCCAAAATATCTGTCGCTTTCGTTTTTCGATAAACAACTTTGATAAAATATATATTATAAAAATATTAATATTTATGGTACATAATTAGTATCATTGGAAAGATATTTGAATCTAGCTTTTTAATAAATTTATTTAGAGCAAATGTTGTACGTATTTTCTATAAATCTAGTCAAACTTGTTGCACGGAAATCGGAAATGACAGATAATATGGGACAGGGAGGAGTAGACGTCTAGACGGGATGGGATTTTTTATTTTCTCGGCGAGTGATGGCGGAAAATTTTGGTTTTTGGTTACTGTAGCACTTTCGTTTGTATTTAGCAAAAATTGTCTAATTATGGACTATTTAGGCTTAAAAGATTCGTCTCGCCAATTACGAGCAAACTGTGCAATTAGTTATTTTTTTACCTACATTTAATGTTCCATACATGTGCCACAAGATTTAATGTGACAGGGAATCTTGAAAAATTTTGGATTTTGGATGGGATGTGAACAGGGCCTTAGTCAAGTCAACAAAATAATTGAGTACAGGTTGAATGGCTAACATGCTACAGAGACTTCTCTGCCCTATTCTACACGGAACACTGACATCTTGTTGTACATTTCCATCTCTACTAGCTCAGCGGTTATTTTAGGAATCTTTTAGACGGGATGGGATTCTTTGTTTTCTTGGCGAGTGACGGCTTAGTCAAGTCAACGAAATAATTGAGTAGTAGCTGGACGAAAAATTCGAACCTCGTTAGCTCGTTCGGCTTATGGCTGTCTCGACTCAGCTCGGCTCGTTATAATAACGAGCCGAGCCGAGTCAAGATTTTAGCTCGTTAGCTATAACAAGCCAACTCGAGCCAGCTCGCAAGCCGCTGGCGAGCTAAACGAGCCAAGTTGCTAGGAAAAAAGTATCAAAACTTATATTAGTTTTTGTATTACTCCATGTCTTGCAATTTACAATTGACTGGTAACTGGTTTAGATCCTATAAATTGACTAGTAACTGGTCTAGATGCATTTCTTTTATATTATTATTATTCTCAAACCGTAGATAAATGCAAATATTATATTTTGTGTATTTTTATACCTGGCTCGCGAGCTTAACGAACTAGCTCGAGCTTTTAACGAGCCGAGCCGAGCTGACTCGTTATCTTAACGAGTCAGAACGAGTCGAGCCGAGCCAGCTCGTTATCCAGCCTTACGTACAAGTTGAATGGCTAACATGCTACAGAGACTTCTCTGCCCTATTCTACACGGAACACTGACATCTTGATGTACATTTCCATCTCTACTAGCTCAGCGGTTATTTTAGGAATCTTTTGGGTTTCTTAGCACCACGATTTTCGACCAAAACCATGTGACAAATAAAGTACAACTCTTAATCGTCTGCTATGAAGAGTGATGATTGGTTCGTTATGGAACATTAGCACACAATCTTTGCAGAATAAAAAAGAAAAAAAAATCTTTGGCACATACTCCGTACATCTCATGTGATTTTAACTTTACAAAAAAGGTATAGGAGGAATCACCGCACACTTATCCTGAGGCCCCGTTTACGCTCCCTTAAACTCGGTTTGATCCGTTTATTTTTTTTCACCTGGAACAGTATTTTTCTCTCACTAAATTTCTCCAGTATTCCTCCAAATCATCCAAATTCCTCCATAATTCAAACAAATGATCAGACCCTCATCGTGGAGGTGCTTTTCATATATATATAGCCATGTACAGGGTATTACAACTTATGGTACAAACAATTGAGTCAGGCTATACAAGTATCCTAATACCTACATGCAGTCAGAGCTGTAGGATCACGAATGTACAGGGAGACCCTGGTCATGATGTCCGTGAACTAGTCTGACATGGAGCACACTGTTACATGCCAATCTGGATATACTTCGTGCGACAATGGTGAACAAGGTTGGCTATCATGTAGATAACGCTTATGTTGTCGTAGTGGACAACTGTTGCCAAAGGAACCAAGACGCAGAGTTCCTAGAGAAGCTATCTTATCCAGCAGCACTTGGCTATGACATGAGCAACAACATGATACTTCGCTTTAACGCTGGATCAGGAGATCATGGTCTGGTGTTAGGAGGACCAAGAAACCATTTAGTCACGAAGGAAGACGTAGAACCCGGTTGTGGAGTGCCACGTGCACTACAAGAAATTTGGACTTCTATGACGACTACCGGATGATAGAGCACCTATATGTCACAAACAGAGGTTGTTTATGATGACTGCTCACAGGATGGCAACTATTTATCATCAAGTTGTGTCTCTGTCATAAACATCGTCATAGTATACTCTACATGGGCTTTGTGACGATAGATCGATGATATAGTTGATCGTCATAAAATATAGAACTATTATAATTTTTTACTCAAACAAACTCGGATAAAAAAATAATCAAAACCAAAGTTGTAGTTACCGATGAGCTCTACAACTTTGTTTTTGACAACTTTTTTATTTGAAATCATTTACTCTCCCAAAATTCTGTTCGAAGTTCTCATATTTTATAATTCAAATTTCGAATTATTCAAACAAAGTTGTATGGAGAAATGACCAAAACAAAAGTTGTAGATCTCGACGAGTTATTCAAAATTTTTGTTGACCACCTTTTCATTTGAAATCATTTTTTTATCTCAAAATTATATTTGAAGTTCTCATACTTTAAAATTCAAATTTTAAATTTATCAAACAAAGTCGGATCAGAGTAGGCGGTTAGGGAGTCGATGGCGCCAACACCAATGTGAAGACTGGTAGAACAGGCACCTATCATCATGAGGAGCTGCTCGTGAGAATCTTGCATGAACAGGCAGATCTGCTAGACGGTGTAGGCTAGGTCGGACCTTGTTAGAGTGAGGTATATATCGGAGAGCACCTGCTAGGCTCATGCACTCTGAGGGGTCAGCAATAGGGGTGTCATCGGTGGCCCACAGCTTAGCTGGAGCAACCACCGATGTCACTATCGGGTCGCACTCGGACATACCGACATGTTGGAGGAGGTCAACGATGTACTTGCGCTGCGAGAGAAATAGGTTGTCAATGTTGTGCGTCATTGAGATGCCGAGGAAGTGGCACATGTCACCGAGGTTTGTCATGGAGAACTCCAAGTGGAGATGTGCGATGATATGTTGGAGTAGAGCCATGGACGATGCCTTGAGGATGATGTATCGACATACAGAAGTAGGCATGCGACATGGTCTCCATCTATGTAAACAAAGAGAGATGCATCGTGCTTGGAAGTTGTGAAGCTGATGTTGCAGCGTATGTGGCGAAGTACTAGTTCCAAGCCCGATGGGCCTCTACTTGAGACCATACAAGGATTTTTCAAGAGATAGTCATGGTCCAGTGCAACGGGGTCAATGAAGCCTGACGATTGCTGGTAGTACACCATGTCCTCTAAAAGGATTTATGGATGTCTAGAGGTGGTGAATAGCCTATCAAAATTCCTTCAAAGATAAAACGCTAGGCCAAATTGATTAGTACTAGAGACAATCCTAATAGCCACTGCAAGCCTAGACTAACACTTCAACGCAAGTGTCCCTACACGGTTATAGTAGCAAGAAGTATTTCTACAACTAATGCGCACAAGTTCATTACGGGAGGCAAGCTAAACAAACTAATCAAGCTACTAAAGAGAAGCACATACTCAAACTAAGCTACTGCTCGGCTAGAGAGACTACCACTACATAAACAACTACACAAGCACAAGCTATGAAAGTAAATGCAAGAGTAGTAGTGACCAAACCAACGAGGGCAAGTGACACAAATATTTACCCTGAGGTTCGGTTGCTTGCCGACAACTGTTGACGGTGCTTAACTTACATAATTAACCACCAACACTCGCATAAAATCCACTCAAATGAACACCAAACTTAGTGATAGGGTTTATAACTAACGAATTCCATGAGTTTTGGTGTTTATAAATTTTGTAGGAGGTCATTTGTGGAAATACACATAAAGGGCTAAAGATGTGCAAGAGAACAAAGCATAAATACCATATGTCAGTGTTTCATAAACTGGACTAGTAAATTTATACGATTGTCGCGCTTGCTCTAGAAAGACGATGGTAGCATCCAAAAGACTACGAGGATTTATACTAGTTTAGGCCAGAGCCCTACGTCCAGTCTCAGAGATGATTGAGTGCGTGTTCCTCGCTTGAATGCTCTAAAGTTCTTACAATGGGGGTGCAAGAATGGTGGAAGAGGTAGGAGAGCTAGAGGTAGGAGATGAACTGCCTAAAGGGAAGCTTCAGGAGTTCGGAGGTAGTGAAGAATGTGAAGATGATACTAGGATGGGTGCCCTAGCTACCCTTATATAGAGTTTGGGGCTAGGGCATGTACAAAGAAGGAGGTTCTCCTGACTGAAGGGTTGTGAGCCTAAAGGAGGGGCCTAGCTAACTTGGCTTGAAAGCTACGCTATCTTGTGGTGCACGTCTGGGTGTGGTTGTCATCATGGTCTTGTGCTCATGTCACGGTAAGGTGTGGCGTGGTGCTACTGTGCCAGCCGTGGTGGCACTGTAGGCACGGTGGTGGTTCACCAGCCGTCCTATGCAATGTGGTCTCCATTGTGGCCTTCGTCATTGCCTCCTATTCTCCTAGGGGCGTCGTACTAGAGTTGGTAGCTACCCCCAGGTCATCGATCGCCTAGTTAGCTTATGGAGTCGGTGGCCATGATCCCGAGCTCTAGGGTTATGGCTCCCGCTAGCTTGGATGGCTTCTAAGTCAAGGCCTCCATCGTGGATCCCATCCCATAGTGGGTGGAATCGTACATATATCTTGTGAGACCGTATTTGGACGATAGGTTGCCATACTAGCCGTCACCACTATGCAATGTTGTCGTGTCTGTGCTGCATGATGTAGGGATGGTGTCTGACCAGACCAAGGTGACTGTTGTCCCCTTGGTCCTTGCAGGGTCAGTGCGACATGTCCGCTCTTGTCAGAGAAGGCGCGCTTGGCTGGGCTTGGTCTCTCCTCATTCCTCCTAGGGGTCAGGATGGTGAGAGGTCGTGGACCCTTGTTGCAGTGCGCGGCTAAGATAGATGGGAGAGGTCATGCCTAACCCCGTCCTTGGCATCTAGCCTGGTCCGCTTGGCTTAGCTAGGCCTCGTTTGTTTGGGCTTTCGCTAGTTGGTGTATCATGGGCCGCTCAGCCTGCTAATTAATCGTTGCCTTGAGACACCCGGGGGTCATAACCCCGACACTAGCCCCCAAGTGTTTTTGTGATCATGAGGTGATTGTGAAAGCGCTGTGATATGTATATGTTGAGTGCGGGTTCATAGTCGTGGCTTGTTCGAGCTTCATCGCCCGACCCTTTGCGGGCTGGTGCATTCAATGTGGTAGGTGGTTGTTATGCTCTGCCTCGTCAGGATGCCCTGAGGATGTGGTACGCGACTGCTGAGCCTTGCCACGTCAGTGTGCTGCCTATCAGGGTTTGTGACCCAGGCGAGGCCGAGTGGTCTCGTTGACGCTGTACCAGCCCTGCCTTTGTGAGGGTCTCAATTTCCCTAATGTCACACGGGTGTATGACATTGGTTGTGACCTCCCGTGGTTCGCCACGTGGTCCAAGGGTCTTAGGCTACTCAGTCCACCCTTAGGCCTATAAATAGGGGCCTTCCTTTAGTTTGAACCACTTATGACTATGACCATGCCTACATATCTGCTTTTGGCTCCTTTGAGGAGCTGTGTTTGAGAGAGGAGAGAAGGGATTTGGATAGAACCGTGAGGTTCCAAGCATGCGACCCACTAGGGGTTGTCTTGTAGTGGCTGAAGGCTGGTGGTGCCCCTCCGACAACTGGTGCTAGATGGGGACTTGCGAGTGGGGGAGGATTGAGGTGGTGTTCAGGCCAATCACAGGCCCTCGTGATTCTAGCTCTCCCCTGAACCCGTAGGTTTGGGTTCACTAAATCACGAGCACCAAGGACTACAACCAGCTTCTCCCAGAGCCTGCAGGCCACCTTTAGAGGCTGCCTGAGGTTCGAGGGAGGCATTGCCATCCCTTGGTGCCTCCATCATGCTTTTAGAAGCATGATGGTGGTGTCCTACAGGTTTGGTCTCACCCCATCCTTTCCTCCCCATGCCTTTCTACTCCGAAGATTGTGATGCTACGAGAAGGGGTGCAAGATGATTCCTCATCTTCTCCCTTCCGCACTTGTAGCAAGAGCCTTTGGGGACCCCAACGCCGCCACCTAGGTGACAACGTCATTGCTCAGTACTTTTTCAAGTGGTTCGACCGCTCTTATACTTTTAGGGATTTAAGCGAAAAGAACACTCTTTTCTATGTATTCGGGTTTCCCCTATGTCCGTTCTGAGCCCCCGAGTCATGGGATTGGGGTTGCGCTTCTGGCTTGATGACGCGAGGAATCGTTTCCTTGACCTCTTTTTGCATGGCCGCAAGGTTTTTTGTGGTCATGCATTGGCTCGTAGGACTTAGACCTTCTTGTTTCTTCCACGTGACCAAGCTGTGATCATGCTTTGGGCTCTATGTTGTTTCATGAGGAAGATTCTACTATGTCACCCTAGTCCTCTGCTTTGTTGATCTCTCTTGGAGAGGTCATGGACCTCTAACGATTTATGAGTCTCTAGAGCTGGTCTTAGGTCTTGGACCTAGGACACAGGATGGAGTTGGTCGAGGCTTGGCCCTAGCTCCTTACGGGGTCATGGGGACTCGATTCCGTTTTTTGCTGGCGTCCTTACTAACCTCGAGAGGTTGTGTTGCCCTATTACATGTAGGTTTGGTTTCGCTCCATGCGGGGAGAGGCATGTCCACTGTAACCATGTGGTCGAAGTAGTGTGGCTCGGGGTCAATGGGTAATTCAAGTAGGACCCAATATCCTCCCCAATCGACGTGGAGTTTGACTATGCCTCATCGAGATACGTCCCATAAATCGTCGATTGTCAAACCTCGTCGGTCCCCAACCACCTCCACAGTGATCAGAGGGCAAGATGCCTCCCCCTAGAGGGGGTCAACATGGGCGATTGGCCTCACCAGTCATGTCATGGCATAATGGCATCCACTCTTGAGCAATCGTGTGTTGTGGATTGCGAGCGCATAAATCAAAATGATAAAGAGCGGGAATATGCAAAGCTTACTTGGTTCATGCCGCCCAACCACCCCTCTAGGATTGCCTGGGGGCTCGAAGGCTATACCCATCGGGTAGGCTCACACGCATCCTCTGGTGAAGAAGCCCTACCGAGCCTAACTATGCCGTGATCTCTACTTAGGGCTAGGGGGCTCACCTGAGCCCTGAGGCTCCTGATCTACGACAACACCCTAGCTCGGCCCTTGGCTCTTGCCTGACCCATGATGCCAACCAAGGCTCGAGCACAAGAAGATATGCCTCAAGTTACCGAGGCTTGGGGGCTCCTCGATGCTGCCCCTTGGGCACGGCATTGTCGACCACTTTCCCGACAAGGTCACGTATAGGGCATGACACAAGAAGACAAAGCTTCCCCATGGCCTCTAGGGGCTCAGGGCTCCTAGGCCCACATGTTAGCCCCTAGAGCCAACATCCTTCACCACCAAGAAGACTCCAAAAGGTGCACCTAGGGAAGGCTGGTCCAAGCCAACAAAGCCTGACACGTAGTGTGTTAGAACAGAGCAGCTGGAGGATGCCCAAGGCTTCTTCAGCTCCACGACACCGCCATGGTCCACAGCGTGTCACTACAAGGCCCTCTTGGATTCTGGTGTATGTAGACCATAGACTCATTCCCCCAAACCACCATGTACCTAACCTATCTTGTTATGTAAGGGATAAGGTTAGACCTAGGGGAAAGGAGGATCATTAGAAGATAGATCATTCCATTTCACTCCATCCTAGGGCCTCTACTTAGCATCGAGAGCAAGGCAACCTAGAGAGGGGCACTGAGAGCTCCTCCACCACATCCCGTCGTCTTCCTCCTCTCTGATGAGGGGAAGGCTCCACTGGTGATGAGACAACCTTAGGATTAGAACTAAGCTAACCCCCTACCAAATCTCTCTATACAACCCTGTTGTAACCCCCCGATTTTGGGTGCTTTTGAGTATAAGGATCGTTAGCTACTAGACGTAGGGCACCGATTGGCATGAACCAGGATAAACCGTTGCGTCCTCTCTGTGATTCTTGTGTTCTTGAGTCCACCCGAGCCACCAGAGACCCATACTCTAACACTAACTCGAACAACAATGCTTGTCATGGTTCTAACCTCACGACACTTGTCCTTCGAACGTTACGGGTAAGTTGACCTACCTGAGGGGAATGGCCTGAAGCCCAGGTATGACTCCATGGGATGGAGCACTAGATGGACATATCACTGCCTGTAATAGCCCCATGGTGTCATAAGTCTCAGCATAGAGGAGGTTGAGGCCGCTCCTGCTGTCCATGAGGAGACGAGATAGGCGGGTCTTGCCGATGATCGGGTCGACGATAAGGGGGAAGCATCCTGGTTATAGAGTGTGGTCAGGGTGATCCTTTCTATTGAAAGTGATCGTGGTCTTTGACCATTTCAGAAAAGCTAGGATAGCTTCACCTAGGGCTCCACATTGACCTCCTTAGCTATAAGCTTCTACCGACGCTTAGACTCATACATCACCGATCTACCGAAGATCATGAGGCACCCTTTCATGTTGGGATATGCATCCCCTTTCTCCTCATTGCCGGTGAATCTAGACGGCGCGTCCATGCTGGTTGCCTTGTAGTCGCCGACTGAATATTCATGGTTTTGTCTCGGCATCTTGACTATCTTGTCAAAATTGACATGGTTGAGCTTGCTAATTTTTTGCCTGTGGACCCTATCGACCACCATCACAAACTCACTATCATGGCACCTCCAGCTGTCCTTCTTGCCTTTTCCTTGCCAATTTCGGTCCTTAGCCCTGTCCGCGGGTTTAGCTTGAGCCTTACCCTTGTGCTTGCAAAAGAATGCACGGATGACCTCCTCGCTGGAGGCATGACTTTTTGCAAGGTCAAGCAACTCCCGCGTCATTCGCGTCTTGCTACGTTTGAGCTCGTAGACGAGTGCTTCATTGGTCGTGCTAGAGATGAATGCTCTGATCACATCCTCATCCATGATATCAGGAAGCTCACTGCACTACTTGGAAAAGCAACGGATGTACTCGCCTAGAGTCTCTCCTGCTTTTTGTTTACAGGCTTTGAGGTCGCAAGAATTTCCAGGGTGCACATATGTGCCTTGAAAGTTCCCTACGAAGATGCGCTTGAAGTCTAACCACGAGTGGATGCTGTCCACGGGGAGATGCTTGAGCCATGCTCGGGCACTTTTCGTGAGTGTAAGGAAAATGGACCCTAGGCCTATTTACTTTGGATTTTGGTGTTTGATGACCAACACAACCAAATTAGACAAATGAATTTGGAAGTAATTATTTTGTAGTTCAATATGGTGCATGACGTGACTTGGACGAAGGCGACATGATGATCCCATGATCAACACGATAAGCATGACCCTAGAAGCACAAGAGAAGACCCAAGATATCTAGCAAAGTCCAAGCACAAAGATGGGAACCACGCCAAACACAATATCATGAAGAAACGGGCTCGGTAGAGGTGACCGGACGTGGCCCTATGAGAACTAGATGTGTCCGATTAGTTGCTCGTCAACAACAGGTGTTAGCAACAGTGATCGGACGCTGAGCGAGGCAGTGATCGGACACACAGACTTCACTGTTCATCATCAACGACAACGCTCTTAGCATGACCGGACACGACCGTAGGATGACCAGACGCACCAAGAAGTAGCGTCCGATCATGTCCAAAAAGGTTCCAGAGCAGCGCTAGCATGACCAGACGCGTCCAGTCGATGATGACCGAACTCGGTAGTGCATCTAATCTCTACGCACATGCTCAACGGTTGGGATGACCGGACGCATTCGGTCAGGACAATAGCAGCGTCCAATCAGTAGCAGAAAGCTGGGTTTCGTCCACAATGGCTACTTTCTCCATGGGACTTATAAATAGACCCCCAACCGGCTATTTGACATATGAAGAGCTGAGGAAACATACCAAGAATGTTGATACACCACTTTAGTGATCTCCACTTGTATAGTGCTTAGTGATACATTTAGTGATTAGCGTAGGTGCTTTGCGAAGTGCTTAGGTTAGTTAGACTACAACTTATGCGCTTGCTCTAGGTTTAGGCCTAGTGTTTAGTGAGGTTTGTACACCTCTTACCAATCGATGCTTGCACGCACCATTATTGTACATCAGAGGGGCTTGTAGTCTTGCGAGATCACACCAACCGCGTTTGTGGTGTGGCCGCCACCGTGTACAGAGGGAACAAGGCCATAGTTTAGAGTTAGAGTTTATCTTTTGCATAGGTTTTTGCTAAGGATAAAAAGAGGCCATAGTTTAGAGTTAGAGTTTTAAGTTGCCTAATTCACCCCCCTCTTAGGCGTCACAGTCCCTTACAAGTGGTATTAGAGTTGGTTGGCTCAATTTGGACCTTTGGCTTCACCGCTGTTGAGCCAACGCTATTTAGAGTGGTTGGAATGGATACCTCTAGGCCTTCATACTTTGATGGCACTAACTTCCCCTACTATAAAGCTAGAATGGCTTGTCACCTTGGGATGGTAGATTTGGGTGTTTGGAGAGTCACTCATGACAGGATGAAACCCATTAAGAATCCTGATAAACCCACAAAGAGTGTTGAAAAGGAAATTCATTTCAATGCTAGAGCTAAAAATTGCTTGTTTGAATCTTTTAGCATGGATGTGTTTAACCAAGTGTTCACTTTAAATATGGCACATGAAATTTGGTTAAAACTCTAAGAGCTCCATGACGGCACAACTAATGTCCGTGAGCAAAAACATTGTCTAGCTAAATAAAATTATGATTCCTTTAAAATGAATGACGATGAGCTTGTTCATGATATGTATTCTTGTTTGAATCTAATTATCAATAAGCTCCATTCAATAGGATTAACAAAGCTAGATGATGCGGACATCATGAGGAAGATCATCTCCATGCTACCACAAAAAAAATATGCAAGCATCATCACCATCCTTCACAACATGGAGGACATGCGCACCATGACCCCGACCATAGTCATTGGCAAGATAGTGGCATTTGAAATGTCATGGAAGATGGGTCAAGAAGAAGCCTCATCATCAAGCAAAGGCAAAGCTCTCGCATGTAGTGAGAAAAAGAAGATGAAGGGCAAGCAAGTTGAGACAAGCTCAAGCTCAAGCTCCTCAAGTGAAGATGAAGAAGAAGAAGATGATGAAGATGATGATGATGATAATGATGATGATGAAGATTCAAGTGATGATGATCAATCTTCCTCCTCCACCTCTGACCTTGATGAAGAATCAATCAAACTTATCAACAAGGTGGAGAAGATGATCCAAAGGCTCAATGTCAAGGGTGTGCCCATCCAAATTCAAGATTTCATCTTCACCAATCAAAGAAATGAGCAAAGAAAGAAAGGATGCTATGGATGCGGTGAGTTGGGGCACTTTGTGGAAGTTTGTCCAAACAAGCCCACACCCAAGACAAAGAAGAAGGCGTGCAAGGACAAAGACCTCACATAAATAAGGTCATGAGATGATTCTTCAAGTGAAGAAGAAGAAGACCATCACAATAGGCGAGGCCACAAGCACTCATCATCAAGCTCTTCTCGTGTGTGCCTTATGGCACGAGGTAATGAAAGCTCATCCTCTAGTGAGAGTGATAGTGATGATGAAATGCCTTCTCTTAATGAACTTATGCAAGAAAATCTTAAATATGCTAAGGCTTGCACTAGCCAACAAAAGAAGCTAAAAATATTGCAAGAAAAGCTAGATAGTTCACAAGAAGCAAATAAAACCTTGCTTGAACAATATGAGATATTTGCTAATCTCAATATTGAACTATCTACTAAAATTGAGCAACTTAAGGCTAGTGCAACAACAAATGCATGCACAATCAATGATGAGCAACTTGTAAAGAAAAATGAAAAATTAAAAGAAAAGTTAGCTAGCTCACAAGATGCTTATAAAAGTTTGCTTGCTAAAATGGAAACCATGTGCAAACATTGTGATCAGCTAACTAATAAAGTTGCTAATCTTGAAGCCATCGGTACAACCCTCACCAAGGCACCTAAAAAGAAAAGTTCTATCTTTGACATGCCTAAAAAGGATGCTTCTACTTCTTGCAATGATTTATGTTTAGACTCACCCTTGTGCAACCAAGTTTGTATTGAGAAAGTTGTTATAGATACATGCACACAAGAGGTCGCAATAGAGAATGAGCAACTCAAGCAAGAAGTGGCTCGCCTTACCAAGGACTTGACTCAAGTAAACGGCAAAATGGAGCAAGCCCAACATCATCAAGATAACACCATTAAGGGAGTGAAGAAGCTTGATGAAGGACAAATAGTGGTTTGCTACGTGTGCCATAAGGAAGGCCACAAGTCCTATGAGTGCAAGGTGAAGAATGGGGGAGGAGCTAAGAAGAAAGAGAAAAACAAAAAGGAAACAAGCAAACTCTCCAACACCTACACCAACAAGGTGGACAAAAAGGCCTTCACACCTTATCTCTTGAAGAAGAAGAAAAATGACAAGGTGGTGGCCATCAAGGTGAACAAGCAAGCCAACAATGGGGTCAAATGCATTTGGGTGCCAAAGGAGATCATTTCCAACATGAAGAGCACTAAGAAGGTTTGGATCCTGAGAGGGAAGTGAGAAGTCCGATGGACTTTGGGGAATTTGGAGACTTGGCAAAGTATGAGTGCATTTCATGGGGTGCATCATTATGGGCAAGGTAATTGCCAAGTGGGTTAGTGAATACTATGGACCCAAATTCCCCTTCCCATGTTATGTAACTAGACTTAATTTCTTGCAATTTCAATTAGCATCTAGTTCCTTTTCATGCCTAGGTTTGCATTTGCATGTTTAATCTTGTGTCTTGCATACACTAGGTATATCTTATGGTAGGCTTGCTCGGTTTCACTCTTAATCCTTGGAGCAAATCTACATGGTTTAAATTGCTTAGGAGCATGACACAGCTTGTTTTACAATTATTCATCTAATATGTGCCAAAGTCCAAATTGTAGATAATTTTTCCCTGAATATCACTTTCAAAAATGATTCTCACATTCATGTGATGTCATCTTTCAAGTGGTATTTTTTATTCTAAAATCAATGTGCATGTCTCCTACAAGTATTCCATACTTGTGTGCACAAATTTAGGGGGAGGTTACTCTACAAGTTGGATGCTTTAAGATAACACCTTTTCAGGCTTATCATGTGTGTAGTAGTCTCATTGCAAGGAAAATGGAGTCCCCGGAGTTAAGCATCATACTTCAAATATCCACCACCTATTACAAGTGGTATAAATCAAATTGGTTTCCACATGTGATATTTCTAAACCGATATCATCATGTTGATTTCACTTTGGTATTTATATGCTTTCTCCATGCATTATATAGATTAAACTCCCTTGAGCATTAATTTGCCAATGATGCATAAACTACATTCTCCATCATATGTATGCATATATTTAGGGGGAGCTTAGTCTATGTAATGTGAGTCAAATTTTGTGACCTATTCCACTCCACACACAAAGGATCACAAAGTTTGACCCTCCCTTGTGCTACTAATGTCTTTCTTTTCGGTGTTTGATTCCAAAGGGGGAGAATTTGTAGGACCAAAAGCAAGCCCGATCATAATAATTTACAAGTGGTAATGGTCCGAGAAAGGGAGAATAGTGGATTATGGAGTTAGGGGGGAGGCTTAAATCTATAATGCCACATGGGGACATTTGCAAGGGCAAGATAAGTTTCCAAAGATGTTTACATGTGGTATCTTTTAGCATCATATAACCTTGCCCTTTGCATTGCATCCTAGCAAGTAAATAGTTTTTAAATTCCAAAATTTTTATTATTTGCTTGTTTTGGTCGTGTTGCCATCAATCACCAAAAAGAGGGAGATTGTAAGGAAAATGGACCCTAGGCCCCTTTACTTTAGATTTTGGTGTTTGATGACCAACACAACCAAATTGGACTAATGAATTTGCAAGTAATTATTTTGTAGTTCAATAGGGTGCAAGACGTGACTTGGACGAAGGCGACATGATGATCCCATGATCAACACCATAAGCAAGACCCTAGAAGCACAAGAGAAGACCCAAGATATCAAGCAAAGTCCAAGCACTGAAGATGGGAACCAAGCCAGACGCAAGATCACAAAGAAACGAGCTCGGCAGAGGTGACCAGACGCAGCCCTATGAGGATCGGACACGTCCGATCAGTTGCTCGGCAACAGCAGGCGTCAGCAGCAGCTATCGAACACTGAGCGAGGCAGTGACTGGATGCACGGACTTCACTGTTCATCATCAATGGCAACGCTCTCAGCGTGACTGGACACAATGGCAGGATGACCGGACTCACCAAGAAGTAGCATCCAATCATGTCCATAAAGGTTCTAGAGCGGCGCTAGTGCGACCGGACGCATCCAGACGATGATGACCGGACTCGGCAGTGCGTCCGATCTCTACACGCACACTCAACGGTCAGGACAACCGGACGCGTCCGGTTAGGATGACAGCAGCGTTCGGTCAGTAGCAGAAAGCTAGGTTTCGCCCCCAATGGCTACTTTCTTCATGGGACTTATAAATAGACCCCCAACCAGCCATTTGACATGTGGAGAGCTGAGGAAACATACCAAGGGTGTTGATACACCACTTTAGTGATCTCCACTTGTATAGTGCTTTGGATACATTCAGTGATTAGCGTAGGTGCTTTCCGAAGTACTTAGGTTAGTTAGACCACCGCTTATGCACTTGCTCTAGGTTTAAGCCTAGTGTTTAGTGAGGTTTGCACACCTCTTACCACTCGGTGCTTGCGCACACCATTGTTGTACATCGGAGGGGCTTGTAGTCTTGCGAGATCACACCAACCGCGTTTGTGGTGTGGCCACCACCGTATACCGAAGGGAACAAGGCCCATGGTAGTTTGGCTGGAAGCTTGATAGTGAAGATGACAGGGAGCGGTCCGGGAGAGGCTTGGCGGAAGGCACACCGGAGACCCACTTGTGCATAGGGAAGGCTCAGGGCTATCCACGGAGTTACCCGACCAAGAGCTTGACCCTTGCAAGGGATTCCTTGTGAGGGCCTCCAATGAGGACTAGGGGAAAGCTTGCGCGCTTCTTGATACCTCGATGAAAATACCATAGTCATCGACGGGAGTTTGTATATCTCTACCTTACTCTTTAGCTTCTGCATTTACATTGCAATCTTGGTTTGTGCTTTACTTTCCTAGCTTAGTGATAGGCTAGTTGATAGGTTTGGAACCTAGGTTGCATAACTCCTTTTTGTGGTAGAGATAGCAACACACTAGCAAAACCATAGTTGCACATTTAGATAGTTTATCTTTTGCATAGGTTTTTGCTTAGGATAAAAAGAGGTCATAGTTTAGAGTTAGAGTTTTAAGTTGCCTAATTAACCCCCCTCTTAGGCGTCATGGTCCCTTACAGCGAGGTAGAGTGGCAAGTATTGGATGATTAAGAGATCATTGTCCGCCCCGCCTGCTCGATAGATGAGGCAGAAGTCTTCCAACCACATGGCGGGGTTGGTGTCCTTGGAGTACTTGATGATGTTTGGTGGCGCACCGAAGCGTGCCTAGAACGGTGTCTGTCGGATCCTTTTTGCGAATGCCTATGGGCCGTAAGCATCCTGGCCTGGGCTACGTCGAGCATCCCAGATCCTAGGGTGTCAGCCATGGTTATCTGGGTCGCTATTGCTATAGTGTAGCTGATCTTTGCCCACTAGGTCTAACCTAGGGCGTCTGGCATCATGAGTCAGATGAGCGTTGTGGTTCCCGACATAGCGGCTACACACTAGGGAAGGCTCCCACCTACGCGCTCGGCACGTGGTAGCTCTCGAGGGTGCCACGCACTGAGGAGATGTGCACGAGGCTAGCCTTGGGATGCCACCTCTCCATAGAGCTTTGAGCCTACTATACCGCCGTAGTTTCCAATAGGTCTCGTAGCTCCTAATGGATGTGTTTTCCCTCATCGGACAAGGGATGAAGGGCATCCGCATGATCATGGTGGTTGCTGCTACGTTCTAGATAGCTTGAGGGAAGATGGGCATCTCCCTCTTGCCTTGTTGGATTTGATCAGACACACAGCGTACCCGCACTCGTGCACCCTCGGCGTTGAGGTATTGCAAGCTAGGGCATCCATCATCGTGATGTTCATTAGCCTGATTGGCTTCGCGGGCCCTGACTCGTTCCTGGCATTCCTGGTCATACTCTGCCTATTCTCTAGGGGTGCGTGGAATCGGATAGGTGTCATCCTCTATGCCTCCTATCAGTACCACCCCATTCTTTGAGAGGTGCAACATGTTGCATTCCCTCAGCGGATGGTAGCTTCCTTCAGAATCGGACTCGTAGTCCATGTTCTCGACGGTCATCGGCAGGAGATCACAAATGGACTTCGGATCCTGCTCCATCATCCCCACAAAACCAAAGGAAATTGGCATCATCATATGGCCATTGCACCTGGCTAGCTCTTGCTCTAAGAGTGTGATCGCATCCCTCATTTCAGAGGGTAGCATGGTGCTGGGGTTCCAAAATTCAGCCTCTGGCGGCAGGGGCCCGCTCCTAGAGAGCTGGGCGAAAGTGTTTGCCAACACATAGAAAATGCGTCGGCTTAGCTCTGGCTCGGGGTTCATCCTGAGATAGGCATCGATCCAACATGCTAGCACATCAGAATCGATGATCGCGGGACTAACGTGGGCCAGTCTATGATCAAGCATCGAGATGTGCGACAGCGCCACATTCTCTTCGCTAAGTCACAGCTGACCTAGGTGATTTTTTTTTATTTTTAACACTTTTTGTAAACTAATTTTAAATCTAACACTGTTATATTTTTTTCTCCAAAACTAACACTTTTGGCCACGCCTATTTCCCTAGCATGGTGAAACGCCTGTGCCGCGCCATGCATGTTGGCGCGGCGAGGGGGATGATGTGGCGACGACCGGGGCGCTGACCAGTCATGTGGCAGGTTCTGTTGTGCCATAGCCCATGGCGTGGCACTGATGCGCCAAGACCCATGGTGCGGCAAGACATGGACGTAGATAGAAGCCGACCAACCTCAATTGCAATTGAATGGGAGCTGTTGTCGGTGCTATAAACAACTACAAGTGCTGCCACGACACATTGAAACGAATATAAAGCAAATAAATGGAGTCCATACGTAAGTTGATATGTTGCCACATAACATTTTCATTGGTTCGACATAAGTTTGACATAAGTTCAACATAACCAACTAAGTCTACAAGTTTCGGATGACAATATTTGTTCGATATAAGTTCGACATAACCAACTAAGTCCTAGGAGTGTAAGGATCCCTCGAACACCTCTGTCTCTTTGGATTTGTAGGCAACACATTAGGAATGTAGCCAATGTTGGTGTGGCTGTGTTGCCGGTGCATACAGCTCGTACCCTGTAAGTATATGATATGCATGATTACTTATAATCTTTATGATCATTAGTTCATGGAGCCTACGTATTTAAAGAAACTACCTTTGTTACTACCTATGAGGCTCCTTGGGTACCAAGCAGGGCACCACCTAGCTGAGACATGCCGATCTCATCCTGCTACCACGGGTCCCACCGATGGTGCTGTATGTGGAAGCCCGGGGGGTCATTGTCGTCCTTATTTGTAGGGTCCTTCCTAGCGCTATAATGTGGTGGTGTACGCATAGCGGAAGTGGCACCTATCACCGACTGAGAAGAGCTAGCTGTTGTCCTCAAAGAGCCAGAAGACGTGCCACCTGACCACGTCGGGTAATCAAGTTCTACCTAAGGAGTGTCCATGCAGCTCAACTTCTCAGTTAGCTTCCTACAGCTCCGCTTCACCTTCGGCATAAATAGATGTTAAAGTTAGTGCATTTCCTAAACGCATATACACTAAAGAAACATTTTTGGAACTGGACAAGTTTATGTTTACCTCCACAAAAGCCTCGAGAACGCCTGGCCCCTGCCCTTTAGACTTGTGAAGCCAAAATGCTGCTTCGTTGGACAACCTTAACAATTGTGTCACCTGAGTATAGAAATGCGGTTGGACAGTTTTAGTACACATACTTAATACCAAATTGATAACAAATTGTACCATTCAAGTATCTTACCATGTATCTTTGCAGCGGGGCTCTCTGTAGTTGTGTGTCGTCCCTAGTGGCAACATTATACACATCTTTGATCACATCTTCCTCATCGTCCTCGTCAATCACCTCCTCAGTGTATGGGGGCTTGATATGTGTCCTCGTAGACCTATGAAGCCACCGCAGGTACTCATTGAAGGTGTGCTGGTCGTGTGGGAGACCCACATCGACTAGCTGCCGGTCCCTAGTCTACCACAACTGGATGTACGTGTTGTGTGTCACGCGCCAAGCCTTGGTCTTGTACCTCTTCCTGTGGTCATACCTGCAACAAAATGATTGTTAGTTGTACCATACACACCTCTGAATTATAGCTTTGTTATTAATCGATAACGCACCCATGCAATTCTTGGTTGGTGGAGTAAAGCGGTGGTGGGTAGCCTGTCATTCTTTCAAACTACCTGCAAACCCTAATGGGCAAGTGAATCTCGACCACATGGAAGAAAATAAGAGGGACGTTGCGGCGATACTCGTCTGACTCATCCCTAGTGATAGGACTCAGATAGTCCTAGAGCTCTAGAACATCCCAAGGACACCAATGCACCTGAACATTTCATAATTGAGTTAGGTTATGATATAGTGTACATTAAACAAGACACATGTATGATAGTAAAGAGAGCGTAACCTGGTGATGTGTCAGGACATCGAGACAGTCCGTGTACTCCCTGTACTTGCGCCTCGCATTCCCTCTAACTAACTCTGCTTATGTCTAGATATACAGAGATGTAGGGAGTGTATCCTGCCCGTTCCAATGCTGCATTGAACATGATAATGAATTAGCCATTAATAATTCCATCATATGTAACTGCCTTGAAGAATATAGTGAACCAAAGTACTTATAGGGAAACCAGTAATAAGGGGCCTCCTAATGGGCCATCGTTCCCAACACCAAACCTGGAGTAGGTACGAGCAACCCCTAAGGTTCGCATACCCTGATGTGCGATGGCAGGCAATGCATAGCTGTCGATATGTCCATGCCAGGACTATGCTACCCCAGCTATACGCCGCTATGTTATCCCACGACTGGTGTAGTATGTCAAGAAAGATCCAGCTAATGGTGTTGCCTAAGGTGTCTAGGAATAGGAAAGCACCAAGGAAGTGCTAGAGCCACACTCTAGCGAATCTATCGATCTGAGCCTCATCAGCCTATGGGTCTAAGTAATCAAAGCACTCTGTGATCCACGACGATGAAACATCGGAACTTTTCCTGAAATTCACCAAAGAAAATGAGACTTGATGGCTGCAGGAAAGCAATGCAAGTATTAAATAGGCTTGAATTGCTCACTTATTTTTCTTAGAAACCTCATCGTCTGGTGGAAGAAAGCCAGTGAACTGAGCCACTAGCTCCCTCCAGTGATCGTTGTCAACTATACCTATCACTAGAAGTCCTCTCAACCGAAGGCCAAAGATAGCCTTCACATCCTGCATGGTCAAGGTCATCTCGCCGCAAGGTAGGTGGAACATATGGGTCTCAGGCCTCCACCTGTTATAAGAATAGAATGACTGTTAGTTACCTCAAATTTGTTATAAGAATGTTTACGTACAATGAAGGCACTCACACCTATCTACAACTGCAGTAAGTAGTGCTGGGTCAAGGGGCGGAAGACCATAGTTGACAACATGGACAAGCTCGAGGAAGCCGGCATACCATATGTACGGTGCATAATGCTCGTCCCACTGGTGCGCCCTGGTGTGCATGCAGGGCCTCAAAGGAGGCAAGAGCACCTCTGCATCGGTGTCAGTCAAGAAGTGTGCTTAGTGTGGGTCATCGTACTCCACCTCAAGAAGGGGGTACAATGGGTGCTGCGTGGGAGGGGCCATCCTATTACAAATTGATAAACAAAGGGTTAGAGTATTTAAATTAACAATATTCAAATTAACATTATGTAGCATTGCAAAATTTGAACTACTTGTTATGCAATATGAACACAATATGAAAGCACATGTATATATTCAAAGTAACATTAACAGACATATTAAACAACTTCACTAGAAATATAAGCAACTTATATGTACAGCTGTTCAGACACAAGACAACTAGAAGGTGCTATAACTGCATTTGCTATATAGCTTTCCTTTCTTTTTCATTGCACTGTTGATTTACAGTATATAATTTACACAATCTATAATTAGGGAGATGCCATAACTTCATTTGCTATATAGCTTTCCTTTCTTTCCTCTCATGATAGCCCGTTTTCATCCACCAGAAGCGACGGCCTTTCCCCACTCGCTCCCCACATTTAAGCATTTACACCCAACTTGAAAAGATAAATTAAAGCCATGACTTCGCGCTAGCGAGTACGCTAAAAGCTTCTTTGCCAACTTTAGAATGAAAACGAATATGGATAATATGGGAAGCTATTCACAGCACCACGCTAATGAGTATGCTAGAGGTTCCGTTACTAACTGCTATACGAAAACGAATGAATGTATCTATGGGCGGGTGAACGTATCTATGGACAATTTAGGAAAACAAAACCATGGTTTCATGCCGCTGAGTATGCTAAAAGCTTCTTTGCTAACTTTAAAATAAAAATAGATGCAGATAATATAGAAAGATAACCATAGCCCCACGATAATAATATATATACTAGAAGCTTCTTCGCCAACTCTAAAACGAAAGGTGATGAATATATTTTTACAAAAGAAATTTAATGAAACATACACACATAATTCATTGCACATAAGACTGTTGATATCCCTAACAAATACCTATATGAATTTTACAAAAGCTAGCTGAATTTTACAAATACCTATGTGCATGGCCGGAGGGCGCGGCGGGCGGCCGAAGGGGGTGGCGCGCCGGCGTTCAGGCGTGGCGGGCGCAGCGGGTGGGCACGGCCATGGCGCGCCGGTGTTCATGGCGCGATGGGCGCGACGGGTGCGTGCGGGCGTGGCGGGAGTGGCGCGCCGCCGTGCATGGCACGGCCGATGTGGCGGGCGGGCGTGTGGCCGCGGCTAGCGGCAAGCACGACAGGCAGGCGTGGTGGGCAGGTAGGTGACCAGGTGGGTAGGCGCGGCGGCAGGCAGGCAGACAGAGGGAGGGTGGCTCGCAGGCGATGTTTACCTAGGACTATCGTGCCGTGGGGGATGGTGCGACACTGCTGCGCCAAGATCAGTGGCGCGGCAGAACCTGGCACGTCACCGGTTAGCGCCCTGGTTGTCGTCATGTCATCCCCCTCGCCGTGCCACCATGCATGGCACGACACAGGCGTTTCGCGGCACCAGGGAAATAGGCGCGTCCAAAAGTGCTAGTTTTGGAAAAAAAAGAAAAGAGTGTTAGATTTAAAATTAGTTTACAAAAAGTGTTAAAAATAAAAAAATCACCCAGGTGGTTGGCTATGAAGTCTAGGTTCTGAAGCACAGAGCTTGGCTGGGGAGAAGACTGTTAACGAGAGCTGGCTCATTGATGTCTACGAACTCAAGGCTTCCAAAATGGATGCGGCCATCGGGGGCCACACCAAGAACAAGCCCAATGTAGGTGCAGGGAGCCATCACTTCCTTCTCAACAACGAGAGTGCGTGACTATCCCCTACCTAGCGCGCCAATTGTTAGTGTTTTGTAAACTAGACTAGTAAATTTATACAATTATCGCGCTGCTCTAGAAAGATGATGGTAGCATCCAAAAGACATACGAATTTATACTAGTTTAGGTCAGAGCCCTACGTCTAGTCTCAGAGATGATCGAGTGCATGTTCCTCGCTTGAATGCTCTAAAGTTCTTACAATGGGGGTGCATGAATGGTGGAAGAGGTAGGAGAGCTGGAGCTAGAGCTAGGAGATGAACTACCTGAAGGGAAGCTTCAAGAGTCCAGAGGTAGTGAAGAATGTGAAGATGATCCTAGGATGGGTGCCCTAGCTGCCCTTATATAGAGTTTGGGGCCTAGGACATGTACAAACAAGGATGTTCTCTTGACTAAAGGGTTGTGATCCTAAGGGAGGGGCCTAGCTAACTTGGATTGCAAGTTACGCCATCTTGTGGTGCATGTCTGGGTATGGTTGTCGTCATGGTCTTGTGCCCATGTCACGGTAAGGTGTGGCTTGGTGCTACTATGCTGGTTGTGGTGGCACTATAGACACGATGGTGGTTCGCCAGCCATCCTATGTGATGTGGTCTCCGTCGTGGCCTTTGTCATTGCCTCCTGTTCTCCTATGGGCGTCGTATAGGAGTTGGTAGCTGTCCCTAGGTCATCGATCACCTAGTTAGCTTGTGGAGTCGGTGGCCACAATCCTGAGCTCTGGGGTTGTGGCTCCTGCTAGCTTGGATGGCCTCTAAGTCAAGGCCTCCGTCGTGGATCCCATCCCATAGTGGGTAGAATCGTACATATATCTTATTGGACCGCCTTTGGATGGTAGGTTGCCATACTGGCCATCACCGCTGTGCGGTTTTGTCTTATCTATGCTGCATGGCGTAGGGATGGTGTCTGACTAGACTGAGGTGACTGCTGTCCCCTTGGTCCTTGTGGGGTCAATGCAGCATGTTCGCTCATGTTAGAGCGAGCGCACTTGGATGGGCTCAGTCTCTCACTGTTCCTCGCAGGGGTCAGGATGGTGAGAGGTCGTGGACCCTTATTGTGTGTGTGGCTAAGACATATGGGTGAGGTCATGCCTAACCCCATCTTTGGCGTCTAGCCTAGTCCGCTTGGCTTAGCTAGGCCTCGGTTGTTTGGGCTTTCGCTAGTTGGTGTATCATGGGCCGCTCGGCCTGCTAACTAATCATTGCCTTGAGGCACTCGAGGGTCATAACCCCGACACCATTTTGCGCAAGCCCAAGAGAAAGAGGCCCAATCACCAAGCAAAACATGGCCCAAACCAAGTGGAAAACAAGCCAAAACCCAAACCAAAGGTGCTCCAAATGGTGCCAAACTTTATAGGCATGGCCAATACATCCCTAGAGGCCCACCAGATGAATACGAGGCCAAGATGGCTCCACCAGGGTACGGCCACACTCCTAGGGCAGCCGCCCCCCTACGGGCGTGTTTTAGGCCCATCTTTCGCGTGGTGGGAGACACCACCTTTGCAATGATGGTTCCAGAGGTATGGGTCAGGTTCAACATACCTAAAGGGTGATTTGGAGGTTAGTTTTGCTCATTAATGAGGGGATCAAAGGAATATTCCATGGATCATTCCCTCTTCTCCACCTATAAAAGGAGGCCACCCCTCCTCATTCAATAAGACACAACACAAGAGAGACATAATGTGACAAGAAGAGAAGAGCTTCATTCCTATCTTAGATCTTTAGCTAGTTCTAGTGTAGGGAGTGAGTGAGTAAGAGTGAGAGGAGTACCAGCGATGTCGGCTCCCTCTACACTTGTACCTCGATGGACCTTGTGCTGCTTGGAGTACAAAGTTTGTGTTCTTCTACGGTGGTGAGTTCTTAATTTAAGTTAGTCTTGTTTATTATTTACTTATGGGTTTGTTATTTGCTCTTGTAGCTGATATTCTAGTAGATGGCCCTAATAAAGACAAATAACCATGATCAATGCTAGAGTAGTAGTCGATAGCATAGACATGGTGTCTAGACTAGAGGCTACCTTCGTTTGCCTTGTTCCTCATAGTTGAGGGATAGGTGATAGGTGGTGACAACCCTATCCATCCCTTGTAATCCCCCACGTTCGGGTTTAGCGTAGAGCTAGAGGCCGGAGGTACTTGGTAGACCAAGTATAAACCGGTGTCCGAAGCAAGTCTATAGTGGCAAAGCTATCTTAACTTAGGATCTCTATCCTTAGAAAACCTCACTACCTGAGCTATCTTCTTATCATCTTAGGTGAACTAGATAAGAGACTGTTACACATCTGTTCCTTTGGGAAAATATGATACCCTGAATACTTTTGGGTGAAATGCTACAATGGTAATTTTGTGCACTTGCAGATTATTTCTGTATGCATTAAGAAATACCAACAAGCATTGTTGGCGCCATTGCTGGGGAACAGTTGCTATAACATCTCCAAACCTAGTTCACCAGTGTATCCTTATGTTTTACCTTTGTTTTCTTTTTTTTCTTCTCCAAAAGGGCAACCCACCATTCAAAAAACTTTATGCTCCTAAGGATGAGTTCTTTGAGTCACCGCCATTGAAGCCAATCATAGCTTCTAGCCATGAACTCTGTCCTAGCTTTATAGCCATGGTTTGGGAACAAACCTTCTCAGATTAAATTTACGAAAACTCTTACCATCATCTATGGGAGTATGAGCAGCTCTGTGCATGTTTGATAATCTCTGGCTTGACACAAGAAAACCTTTGGTGGAAGTTGTTTCCATTCTATCTTGACGAGAGGGCTAAACAATGGTACGCCCATAACATAGGGAAGGTAAACAGAGATTGGGAAGAATTTAGAAATAGATTGTGTATCATGATATCACGAATCGCTTCCCTATGATATGAGATTCTTAGCTTTCACTAGCATGAGAAGGAAACCATAGGTGCAGCCTTGGTCTAGGTTTTCAATCTTAGCACACTCTGGCCTAGACTTGTCTATACCAAACCATGTATTATTATAACACTTTTGGTTAGGTCTTAGCAAGGAATCTACCCCTATAGCTTGATATCGCTACCAGAGGATAACCACAAAACCATAGCAAAAGGAGAAGCGCTTCTAGATCACATCCTAGAAAAATCTCTTTCCATTGAACCCCCTCTAAGTAGAATCAAGTCATGAGGAAGTCTCTTCGACTGAGTCCAAACCCATACCTCCCATCCAGAGACCCTCACCTAAACCAGAAACTCTGGAGGAAGGTTTCCAACCTTCTGACTTTCCATTTTTTGAGGACAAACTTTTTGATGATTTTGGAAATGCCTCGAAACAATGGACAAAACTAAGGTTCATTCAGACTTCTACATTCTTGCTAACCTTGATTTTGATCTTCTCATAGGCTACCCCCTTTGAAAAAACTTTAAAAAAACTTCCCGTGAGAGCCTTGATAAAAAGTTGGAAGAAACTGCTTTCACCATGTCTATCTCTCACCCAAAAAATGAAATGGCAAAGCATCATGCCCATCATGACCCATTTGAGGAGGTGAAATTCATATCCCCATTCATTTTACCTAAGCTTGCTTGTGAAATAGAATAACCATCACCACCCTCACTCGAACCAAAGCCTTGACCCTCTGGCCATCCAAACATTGTTCTCGATAATGGTCGAGATTCAATGTTGATCCTACATGATATATCTCTTCAAAACAAAAACTTCCGTGCCATGGACAAACCTAAAGCACCAACTCTAGAGACCAGGGAGAAGGATTCCACCGTTAAGCATGAAAGTTTCTCTTTTGAGATCCCTCATGTTTCATGCTCACTTTTGGAGTCTCCAAAGTTCATGTTGCTTAGTGCCGCTTTCTTCTATGAGGATCACAACCACCTCTTGATCCTCATCTTCAGACTCTTTAAGAGGATGGTTGTGGATCCTTTTGTTTTCCACAAATAGTGCAAATCCCATAGAGGCACTATGCCACTAACCTTGTAGCTTGAACGATAATGCCAAATGCCTGGTGGTGAAATTGGGAACTACACCACCATTGATAGCTACAAGATAAAGTTCCCACAGGTCAAGCTTGTGACCATAAACAAAGCACTGCTGGGAGATACCCCGAATTATCACAAAAAATATATATTTATATATAATAATTATTATAAAAAAAGAACTTTCCTTTGCAATAAAAGCAATAACATATTGTCAAGATTGTATGCACCTTCGGGATTCTCGGTCACTAACCATTTTAGGTTGAGATTAAGAAAAACAAGGGACATACAATATAAGAGAACATGAGAGCTGCATCAACTAAACACCGCAATGCCCTTTGGTGATGGAACACACTCAAGAGGAAACCCCGACAATACGCACTTGACTTTCACACAAAAGTCCAACTGTGAGGGAGAGCGAGTCACATTACAAGATTCCATACACCAAGGGGCATTAAGAAAAAAATGTGTCAGCTCTGCCTTGCTAAAAAAGGGAAAGTTAAAAAAAGAGAAAACTGAAAAAAGAAGGAAAAATAAGAATATATATAGAAAAAAGAGAAAAAAAAGAAGAAGAGAAAGAAGGAGGATTCTTCTCTTCTAGACCTTTGCTACCACTAAGTGCCATGGCCTATACACACTAGTTGTGTGTGTGGCCTAGCCTTATGGCTCACCTGAGTTGGACTACACATGATCATGCAACCGTTGTGGCAACTTCAAAAGCTTGCATCCACATATGCTGCCTGTAAGTACACTCAGGTACGCAGAGGTAATCAAAATGTTCACCAACTCTCTTACTCATACTTATCTCTATGAGAATATTAATTGCTCATACAAAACTTGTTTATGTTGTATGCTCTGGTTTATATGTTCATACATAATACATCCATAGACTTTTAAATTAAGCATGGTGCTTAGGTGAAAATAGCCTTCTTTAATCAAAATTTGACGTGGTGTTGAAATTTGATTAATAAACTTTGGAGTATTAATTCTATAAACGATGAAGGTAATAAAAAATGAAGATAAACCAAGGCTAGGAATAATTGTAAACTTTACTTTAGCCTTGTATGAGTTATATTGAAGATTGAAAGTTGGATGCACAATTAAAAAATTAATAATAATAAAATAATAAGTAAAAATATATAGATAATAATAATAAATAAGATTTAGGCTCCCTAGTATTTTAGCCGGTAGAGCCCTTGTTGCTTCCATTTTTGTTTTGTTGTCCAATAAAACAGGTACAAGAATAAGTGTGGGGGATCTCTTAAGCATAGAAAACACATTTGAGATCTCCCACCAACACATTGCACAAACATCGGACAATACAACATGCAGAAGGACGAGACAGATGGCCCCAAAGAGGATTAGCTAAAAGCCAAACCATCTCTGATTTCTCTTAGCTCCTTCTTGTTCAACGATGGTTTATGCAACACTACCCTAAACTCCCTACAATCTTGAGTTTAAAACAAAAAAATAATCTTGATCATTAAAACAAAACTCAATAATCCAACAATGCCCCTATGCGATTTTACACACCACACTTTGTTTAATTTTTTTGGAAAGTGACATGTTCATAACATCTTTAAGATAGAAGCTTGCATAAAGTTTGTTCCACATACATACACTTATGCTTTTGGGAAAATACTCTAATAGGACAATAATGTTGACTAAGTTATTATGAGGTGTGATATAGTTCTGACTTAGAAATCCTACTGTTTCTATTCACATCACTTGGAGAATTTGTTTTGATACATATGTTATAAAACCATAGTATCACATACTCCTCAATTGGTGAGCAATTCCTACCAAAGCCAAATATAATATTTTGCAAGTTTTAGGCCTTCTACATAAGCTGCTTATTATTGTGTTGAGTTTGATCAAGTCTTGTTAACCCTTGTTGAGAGATTTATCATGCTCCTAAGATCAAGATCACGTACACTCCACATACACATGCTGCTTTACACTGGGAGTACGTAAAAATATGCTTCTATTTAGAACCACCAAAAACTCTGCTCCTACACTAGGAGTAGATAAAAAATGTGTTTGTTAGGCAAATACTCCATGTTCTAAAAAGATAATGATCCCTCTCTAAATATGTGGTTTAGAAGAAAAGACATAGGCTATGCAAAAAGCTAAAAAAATATGGACACATGAAGGTCCAAATATAAAAAGAAAAAATGATGAGCACATGAAGGCTCATGTATTGAAAAAAAGAAATAGCCATGTCCTCAAAATAAAAATCAAAGAAAGAGAGAGATCATTCATGTTAAAGGAGTATAATAATAGTTTACCATTATCCACACACATGCACATCTTGATCTAAGAGTATAGCACTTCTCTCCTTGGATCCTCGATTTGACTTTACAACATATGCAATACAAGTATGCTATCTTGTTTATCCCTACCTAAAACTCCACATAAGATCTTTTTAGAAGTAGGAGAAAACAAAAGAAGGCAAATCATTGCTATGCCTTGGTAAGGAGTTATACACCATTGAGTGATTTGAGAGTGCCATTTGAGGAGTAAAAAGTGAACTATGTTTTTTCTTGAGAAAAACTTTCAAAACTCCAAATTGCTAAGATGTGAAATTGGGAAGATAACTTTGTTTCAAGAACTATTTCACTTTTCAACAACCCAAGGAAACATGTTAGCTAAAGCCATAAATCCCACTTGTGTAAAAAATATGTTGGAATAACTTTTATGTAAGCCATATATCTTAGGATGTTATGCTCATGATTACTTTTATCTCTAACTTTGCTCGAGGACAAGCAAATGGGTAAGTGTGGGGGAGCTTGTTAGCAATCCTTAATTCACATAATTAACCACCAATACTCGCATAAAATCCACTCAAATGAACACCAAACTTAGTGATAGGGTTTATAACTAACGAATTCCATGAGTTTTGGTGTTTATACATTTTCTAGGAGAGCATTTGTGGAAATATACATAAAAGGCTAAAGATGTGAAAGAGGACAAAACACAAATACCATCTTACACAAGCCCAAGAGAAAGAGGCCCAATCACCAGGCAAAATAGGGCCCAAACCAGGTGGAAAACAAGCCCAAACCCAAACCAAATGTGCTCCAAATGGTGCCAAACTTTACAGTCATGACCCATACATCCCAGAGGTCCACCGAACGAATACTAGGCTGAGACTGCTCCTCTAGGGTGTGGTCGCACCCCTAAGGCGGTTGCCCCCTATGGGGGCATTTCAGGCCCATCTTTCGCTGTGGTGCGAGACGCCGCCTTTGCAATAATGGTTCCAAAGGTATGGGCCAGGTTCAACCTACCTAAAGGGTGGTTTGGAGGTCAGTTTTGCTCATTAATGAGGGGATCAAAGGAATATTCCATGGATCATTCCCTCTTCTCCACCTATAAAAGGAGGCCACCCCCTCCTCATTCAACAAGACACAACTCAAGAGAGACACAATGTGACAAGAAGAGAAGAGCTTCATTCTTATCTTCGCTCTTTAGCTAGTTCTAATGTAGGGAGTGCGTGAGTAAGAGTGAGAGGAGTACCAGAGATGTCAGATTCCCTCCACACTTGTACCTCGATGGACCTTGTGCTGCTTAGAGTACAAAGTTCATGTTATTCTATGGTGGTGAGTTCTTAATTTAAGTTAGTCTTGTGTACTATTTACTTGTAGGTTCATCATCCACTCTCAGTAGAGGATACTCTAGTAGAGGGCCCTGATAAAGATGAATAACTCTGATCAACACTATAGTAGTAGTCTATAGCATAGACGTGGTGTCTAGGCTAGAGTCTACCTTCGTTTGTCTTGTTCCCATGGTTGAGGGATAGGCGGTAGGTGATGATAGCCCTATCCATCCCTCAGTAATCCCCCATGTTCGGGTTCAACATAGAGCTGGAGGCCTGAGGTACTTGGCAGACCAAGTATAAGCCAGTGCCCGAAGCAAGTCTATAGTGGCAAAGCTATCTTAACTTAGGATCTCTATTCTTAGAAAACCTCACTACCCAAGCTATCTTCTTGTTATCTTAGGTGAACTAGATAAGAGACTATTACACATCCGTTCCTTTGGGAAAATACGATACCCTGAATACTTCCTAGGTGAAATGCTACAATGTTAATTCCGTGCGCTTGTGAATTATTTCTATATGTGTTAAGAAATACCAACAACAACCTACTCCCCATTGAGATGAGTCCTTTAGACTACCGCTTCACAAGCCTCGTGAAAACTCAAGCTCGGCCCTTGACATGGGAAATTGTGTAGAAGTTGGCTTGTCACCAAGGCACTCTCCAAGCCTCATGATTTCAATAGAGTTAGTCCATGAATCTCCCATAGGGATGAGCACAAAGCCCCTCACAATGCCACCAATTAGAGCCCCTGCACAATCACCAAGGGGTGCTTAGTAATCCACCAACATAACCAAGCTATCTATGTGGCCGCAACCACCAAGAGTAACAAGAACTCTACTACAATAATGATTCCCAAGTGCCACTAGATGCAAACTCTCATTGCAAAGCACTCAAATCCTCTCCAACCTCACACAAAAGCAATCTCTAGCAGAGCAAGTGAGTGGAGTGTGTTTCTCAAAATTAGTGGATGCAACAATATCAGGCAAGGGTGCCAAGAGGGATCAAAATGGTTAGAGACATAAGTATTTATAGCCCTAACCACTCAAGTAATCGCTGGGCTAAAAAATAGCTTTCTGTAGGAGCACCGGATGCTCGAATGCCATCACCGAAGAAGCCACCAAAGAAAGGATCCTAACACGAATTGACATCCAATGACTATTTTTAAACGGTCATATATGTAACTATTAGGGTGCTTGTTTCTCTAGTGCTACTACTAGATAAACCTGGTGGCCACCAGAGCTAAAGTTGAGCTCTTATGTGAATAAATTCCTAGCCGCATTCTCTAGTGAACCCCCTTAGACACCACCAAAGAAATCTAGTTGGTCTAGGTGCTCTCGTAGAGAATTCTAGGAGGCACCAAAAAAGTCTGATCTCCCTAGACGCCTAGCTCTAGAGAGAGTGCTTCACCATTTAAACTTTCCCACTTTCATCGATCATCACCATGTGTCCCCTCTAGCTGCTTTCTTTGGTTCTTGGTCCATAGTACCACTAGAGAAATCAGGTGGTCCAGGCCGAGCCACCACAAGTTAGGAACAAGGCTACAATATGCATTCTCTAGTGACCCCTAGGGCCATGCATTGGACCTTTTCGGGTGACCTAACCCCTCCTAAATAGCTCTCTCTCTCTCAAACTATTTTTGCAAGTGTGCCAACTCTAAATGTGTTCCATCGAACACATTCACCTTTGATCACTGAGTTAGAATTTTCAAATGATTTTCAAAAACATTTTCACTTGCTTCCTTACCAAGTCACTAGATCTAATGGAGATGCACTGTTATTAGTCCTCACCTAGTGTGACTTAGATAAACCATAATCACATTATAGCTCCTCTCTAGTCGTGCACTCTATTGCACCTTGGCTGATGAAAGTAAAGCGTTATCATATACCTTTGCCTTCAGGCTTACTCTTCATCACCTCTCCATGGTTGAGTACTTGCTTCATGGTCATGATCATCATATATCCACCATCTCCTAGCCTTGCTCAACGCCATCATGTGGACCTAGCTCAATCATCTTCTTTGAAAGCATTAGTCCACTAGTTGTCACTCAATTACCAAAACCAAACTAGGGCATTCATCCTCTAGGTAGCCATGAAGAAATGTGTTCTTCATGTGTAGCTGATGAATCGGCCAGTCCCACGAGGCAGTAATGCTAAGGATGGTCTATCACCAATTTGACAACTAGATTGAAGGTCTCAGTTGTAGTCAACACCAGCTTGCTGTGAGAAGCCCCACATGACCTAGTGGGCCTTGTGCCAAGCCCATGAATCATCAGAGTTTGAAGTTGTGCTTATAGAGCCACTTGCTCATCACAACATTGGCACTAGGCTATCGAGGCACCATCCACCATATGCCATTGTTGACAAGCACCTTATATTCCTCTGTCATCACTAGCAAGCCAATTAGGGCCCATAAGCGTGCTCCAATAATTCATAGGGATCGGCAAGACTATCATGGCGGAGAGATCAAGGCAAAATGGGGCACATGATGCTCATATGGTGGCACGTCTATCGGTGTTTCTAGTAAACACCAACGAGTAAATTTCTATTATTGTGCATCTAGCTCGGATGGTGTGCTAAGAGGACATGAGATTTATACTAGTTTGGGTAGAATGTCCCTACGTCTAGTTTGTTGTTGCTGCTCATGTTACTAGCACTGAAAGGTTCGTAGTAGGCGTTACAAATGGGCAAGAGAGGGATAGATCCCAAGTCTCTAGGTGAAAGGAACGAATGGGTGCCGAGAGCTCGATCGCTGCTCAGCTATGTGTTCGAGGTTCGATGCTTAGTGGTTTTGGTGTGATGCAGTGTGATGGATTCGAGTCCAATGTCATCCGATGCCCCTTAATGGGATGCCCTGCTTTCCCTTTTATAGGCCAGGGGAAAGCATAGGTTACAACAGGGAGAAAAGGGGAGAGCGAGAGGGAGAGGAAGTCCTTCAGGGTCGTTGGGCCTTTCTTTTCCTTCATGCAGGACCCACTGACATGGCAGGTGGTGACAGGGACAACTCCACACTAGGCGCCTGTCCACCGATGACGCCATGCCCTAGCGTTGTCAGTGGGTTGTAACGTCCCACTTCGCCCTAGTGGGTGGTGTGGCGAACCAGCGTGCCGACCAATGGTCGTACAGGGAGTAGGCAGCATAGTGACTGCGCGTCCATCACTATGGGCAATGTGAGTTCCCTAGAATGATAAGTCATGGGAATGGGTCATGTTGAGACATGACCGCTCCCTGCACGATGCCAGAAGTTTGACCTTAGGTTGTACTTTCTGGCCCATAGTGGTTGGCGGTGGCAGTGAGCTTTCGTTAGGAGCCATGCCTAAGGGATCAGGCGAGGCAGAGCCCACCCTCAAATGTTGGGTGAGGTGGAGCCTATCCCTAGAGGTCGAGCGAGGTGGATCGCATGACCTTAGGGGTCGGGTGAGGTGGAGCCCATGGCCTCGGTGTCGGATGAGGTGGAGCTTGCCCCCATAGGTCGAGCGAGGTTGATCGCACAACCTTGGGGTTGGGCGAGGTGGAGCCCGTGGCTAGATGTTTGGCGAGGCAGGAGCCTGCGGCCTTGGTGTCGGGCGAGGCAGAGCCCGCCCTTAGATGTTGGGTGAGGTAGAACCTACCCTCAGACGTCGGGCTAGGTGGAGCCCATCCCCAGAGGTCAGGTGAGGTGGGTCTCACTGACCTTAGGGTTGGGCGAGGTGGAGCCCGCCCTTAGAGGTCGGACGAGGCAGAGCCCGTCCCAGAGGTCGGACAAGGTGGAGCCTATCCCCAGAGGTCGAGCGAGGCGGATCACATGACCTTGGGGTTAGGCGAGGTGAATCACATGCCCTTGGGGTTGGGCGAGGTGGAGCCCACCCTTAGAGGTCGGGCGAGGCGGAGCCCACGCGACCTCGGTGTCAGTTGGAGCTATAGTCGCACCTTTGACTACCTAGATGGATTAACATATAATGACCATTAGCCCCTCCTCTTCAGGTACCCTAGTATTGGTCCCTGATGGGTACCCTAGTATTGGTCCCCTAATAGTAGCCCCCGAGCCTTTGGAGGAGTAGAATACTCCTTTAGAGGCTTTTCTGAATGGGAGGACTCTGAGGGCTTTGGCCTTCTTCTATAGCCCATGACGTAACCTAGGAATGATGTTTTCCTTTCATCGAGACCAGACCCTTTGCGGGTATGGCCATGAGATTTGCTAGTTTGGAAAAGGTATTTCCTGATTGGGGCCTCGGTATCCTATTCACGGGGATCCGGCTAGGGCGCATATCCTGCATCGTGACATTGTGATAGATCAGTGGCAGGCGCAGAGATTTAGGCAGGCGGTTGGTTTCCTCGTACCCATCGCCCCTATAAAACCAAAGGGTTCACCCCTTGGGTTTCATACCTTGCCTTCATGCCTTCGCATCTGCAACCGCTGCCGCCAATCACCAAGGCTTCCTACATCTGTGTCCCCGCTGAAAGCTCTAGTTTGGTTTTGGTGAATTGATGAAACCCTAAGTGCTAACCTAGTTTATCAAGTGATCATGATATAGGTGGCACATTCCAAGTGGTGAAGCAAATGAAGATCATGACATGATGATGGCAATGCCATGGTGATGATCAAGTGTTTGGACTTGGAAAGAAGAAAGAGAAAAACAAAAAGCTCAAGGCAAAGGTAGAAATGGTAGGAGCTATTTTGTTTTAGTGATCAAGACACTTAGAGAGTGTGATCATATTTAGGTTTGATAGTCGTACTATTAAGAGGGGTGAAACTCGTATCTGAATGCGGTTATCAAAGTGCCACTAGATGCTCTAACTCATTGCATATGCATTTAGGATCTAGTGGAGTGACTAACACCCTTAAAAATGTTTGTGAAAATATGCTAACACATGTGCACAAGGTGATACACTTGGTGGTTGGCACATTTGAGCAAGGGTAGGAAACTTCACCGGCGAAGTGTCCACCCATAGAGTGCGGACAGTCCGATGGTGCCACCAGCGCCCTAGATAGAAAAGACAGAGGTCACTAGAAGTGAGCGGACACTGGGTCACTCAGTGACCGGTCATGCTGTCAGGCAGTGCATAGAAGAGTTGCTAAGTGACTGGACGCTGGGTGTGTCCGGTCAAGGGCGACCGGACGCGTCCGGTCTAGAAAAATCATTTCTGGAACCTTACTGGAAACGACCGGACACTGGGGGTTCAGTGTCGGTCACTTTTGCTGTAGCGTCTAGTCGTCCGATGACCGTTAAGAGTGGGTGTTCAGCATTTGAAGAGAGGGGACACGTGGCTCGCATCGCGTGACCGGACGCTGAGGTCCAGCGTCCGGTCAATCTAATCGGAGCGTTCGGTCGGCCCATGTTCTATAACACCTCTAGGTGTTTTGACCTAGCACTAAAATTTGACATGTCATCATATGCATTGCAAAGCATTCATAAAGTAGAAAATTTTGAATGCATTCACTAAATAAGCCTTATTTCATAATGTTGTTATTTCATGTGATGTGATTCAAAACCCTAAATAAAGACCATGACCACAAGGGTCAAATTTCATGTGATCATGTGAGGTCATGTGTCATTTGACTCAAATAACCCTAATGGGCCATGTTACCGGTCAAAAATCAAAGTTAAAGTAAAAGGAAAACAAATCAAATTTGAATTCAAATTCAAATCATAAAAGTCCTTTTTGCCCCTTTTGACTAATTCAAAATCCATGTGGAATTTGGGGTTGAGGAAAAAAGTAAAGTTGAAGATTATTTTATGTGGATCAACTTTGGTATTCAAAGTTTTTCAAGTTTACATATAAAATTTAGAGTAATTTTGAAATGATTCAAATGCTTAAATGCACCCCAAATTCAAATTTCAAAATGGAGGCAGAATTTGAAAATGTTCCTTGAAGAAAAGTTGTAGAGTTTGAAAAGTTGAGCAACTTTCATTTTTGGAGATTTTCAAATTCTTTAGAAAATTTGTGAGTAATTTGCAAAATTAACGCAGTGGCAATTCTGTAAATACTTCAAAATTGAAAAGCAGTTGAGCGCCACCTCTGTGCTTGCCGCCGGCGCCACG